>NW_006292095.1:6903676-6918115 GCF_000327345.1 Myotis davidii | reverse complement strand
AACTCAGCAAATGCAGCATAGCCCCAGCAGCAGTGTCCCTGTGTGTTCATTCAGACAGTCCATAAATCACAAGTCAGTTTCACAAGTTCAAAAAAGAGAGTGGGTGAAAAGAACTAAAATGAACATAATATTTAATGGGAGAAATGGTAATTGGCGTACGACCAATACACTTTTCATTGGCTAATCAGGGCTATATGCAAATTAACTGCCAACTAAGATTGACAGTTAACTGCCAACTAAGATTGGCAGTTAACTGCCAACAAGATGGCGGTTAATTTGCATATGTAGGCACAATGCAGGGAGGCGAAAGGGAAAGCAGGAAGAAGCCCCCTGCCACTGACAGTGATCAGAAACCCAGGGGGGAGCTAAGAGCTGGGGCGCAGGGCAAAGGTGACCTTGGGCTGACTTTGCCCTGCCCCCCAGCCATGATTGGAGAATCAGGAGTTTTTGCTGCCCTGGCCAGTGATAGCATGAAGTAGGGGTAGAGCCAGCGATGGGAGCTGGGCACAGTCAAAGCTGGCAGTCCCAGGAGCTAGGGGTCCCTTGCCTGGGCCTAAAGCGAAGCCCACAATCGCGGGGCCGCTGCAGCTGTGGGTCCCCGCTGCCCGGGCCGGATGCCTAGGCCAGAGGCATTAGGCCTGGGCAGGGGTGGAGCCTGCAACCACGGGGAGCTGGGGGTCCCCTGCCCAGGCCTGATGCCTGGGCCAGAGGCATGAGGCCTGGGCTGGGGGCAGAACCAGTGATGGGGGGAAATGAGGGTCCCCTGCCCAGGCCTGGGCAAGGGGCCAATCCTGCGATTGGAGGGTGATGGGGGTCAATGCCTGAGGACTCCCAGTATGTGAGAAGGGGCAGGCTGGGCTGAGGGACACTCCCCCCCACACACACACCAGGCGCACGAATTTCGTGCACCGGGCCCCTAGTTCTTAATAATGAAGCTTGCTATATAGTTAAGATACACTAAAAGCAATCAAGTGTTACTAAGTACAAAGTTATATGTACTTTGGTTTATTTCCTTTTTCTAACCAACATTTGGGTCAGATTCAGGAAAGGTGCTTTAGGTATGATAAATTGACCCTCCTTACTTTGAAATCTGTACCCAAAGTAAACCTCATGTGTAAGGGCTTTCTCAAACAGGCAATGGAACTTTGAGAACAAAAGTGAATGAGATCCTGGGAACTTAACTAAGCAAATGGCCTGTGCAGCCAGCCTAGAGGCAAGTAGCCCTGATCTGAACTGAGTGATAGGGAGATCCAGAAGGGGAAATCAAAGAAGAAAGTGCAACAATAGATCACCTAATTTATACATGCCGAGAGGCCCACAGTTTTTGTGTTGTTGTTTTTGTGGATTTGGAAGGAAAATCGCTCCCATCACAAATTAATGGAATTATTAACTCTGGAAGATGTAAATACAGAAAAGTAATTCAGCCCACTAAGTGCCTTACATGCAAACATAGTCACAGTACCATAAAACCAGGGTATCAATTTAAATTACATGTATAATATATGCATCCTCTCGGTCGGAGGGTGATTAAGAAATTTGCTGCTAAGGGATTATATAATATGAAATCCTCATCCTCAATAGTGAGAAATAGATAATTGCTAAAATCTAAAATCCAGTTAATACCTATAAAATCACATTATTTAACAACATTGATCTAAATACTAGATTATAAAATTTAAAAGTAGGGAGAGTAGGGAGAAAAACTACTCTTTTTCACTAAAGTCATATAAAATCTTTTGACCTTTAAAATAATATATAGGGTTCATTTTATTCTTTTGAAAAAATATTTACCATGTCTGTAAATCTTCAGAAATTTTTAAATGTTTTTAAAGAAAGTGAAAATGGTAGTTACTACCAATTATAAAAGCCCAATTTCAGCTTATACTTTAATTTCAACTTTATGTGTAACAATGTTAAACCAAAAACAGGTCAAATATTTTCCAATTCTCAAAGTTCATCAGTTACACAAAATTGAGGATTTATTCACTCCCTGGCCTATCACTCAAATTCTGATCAAATTATGATCTTTCCACCCAGGATTGTGGAGTTAAAGAACACAGCCCTTGAAGACTCCATGTACTCAAAAGACTGTAATTCAAAATTAGCACGAGGTCAGACCTATCCTTTTTCTTCCTGGTATGATGCTCTGTGGACGGAGTAGCTTAAATTCAGGTTTGATTAAAGAGTTTGATCTTTAGAGGATGACATGCTGTCATGACAGGAGCCCTACTATTAGTAATTTCAGGTATCTCCCTTTATCACAGACCTGCCTGGAGAAAGATAACCTTGAAGGACACTCAGTCAAAGGTCAAACTAAACACTCTGCTTTGATTCCAAATAATGTGTCTTTCAAAATCTGAAGTACCTAGAATCTCAGAAATCTTTTCACACTTGCCATCTTAACTATCACGCCTCTTGAATTCTGATCTACTGAACAGTTCCTATTGAATAAACTACAAATTTTAAAATTTGCTCTAGTTCCACCATGAGTAAAGGAATTTTTTCTGTGGAATTAATTTGTTAGACATTCTTTCTCCTCTTTTCTTTAGTCCTTTAAACCTACCTCTCTGACCGTCTATCTCTTTTGCTCTCATTCTGTAATAATCATCTGAACTGTAAATTTAACCCCCCAGGGCAGTGGTTGGCAAACTGCGGCTCGCGAGCCACATGCAACTCTTTGGCCCCTTGAGTGTAGCTCTTCCTAAGCCTTAGGAGGACTCTAATTAAGTTAATAACAATGTACCTACCTATATAGTTTATGTTTAAAAAATTTGGCTCTCAACAGAAATTTCAATCAGTGTACTATTGATATTTCATCATTACATAAAAGGGTACGGTCTTTTTTTTTTTTTTTAGTTTTATTCATTTCAAAAGGGCCGGATCCAGCCTGCAGGCTGTAGTTTGCCCACGGCTGGCCTAGGCCCTAGGGCATGTCTTTTCTTATGGTTTCTCATCACTTATAAGATGGCCTTTTTGAGACTTGAAAGTGGCTTATATTTGGGCCCAGTTGAAGCATAGAACTGTAAGTTAATATATACATTCATAAAGTACAGGTTAGGCTTTAGAATGTTTTCCAAAGTTTCTCAGAGAGACAAGCACCTCACACTTCTAGACTTCTATTAGTCATGACTACTGAGCAGAATTTTTTCCCGTATTCCCATTTAACTCCTCATTTGATATGAAAGCAAAGTCTACTAAGTTCTATTCTACTAATGCCAAAAAATCTTATCATTCACTCTCTTTTCAGTTTTAGGCTAGCAGGATTACATAGCTATATGATTTACCTTACTGCCTACCAGGAAAAAAAAAAGAGTGGACAACATTTGGGAAGTCAGAGGTCACTGGGATGGTGGGCCTGGTCAAATCGTGAAACCTGTTTAAGGCAGTGGCCTGTGCAAGGCATATTCTTTCCCTCGGTGAGAACACATACAGACTTCATTTGTAAAAGTAATGCCAGCCTTCATTAGAAATTGAGGCATATTCTACAACTTGTAAGGTTTTATGATCGTCAGCATAATATGTTCTGTATCATTTCATAGAAAGAAAGAAAAGGAGAAACTGGGACTCCAGTTCTTGCCTCCAGTCACAGAGTCAATGCAAAAATGCCACTATTTCAAGATTGCTTGGGGAAATAAGAGTGCGGGACCTCTAAATAGACTTTGAGAACAGTATTGTTTAAGCTCACTTTAGACTCACAAATTCCAATTGTAAGTGCTGGCCAAGATTTTTATAATCTAAAGATGAAGGGCTGGCACAATTTCATAGGGACCTTATGTCTCCAGGTCCTTTCTTGGGTGCATATGGTAGCACCATCTCACAATTTAATACCCCGAAAATCCTCCAAACACTCCAAGACAGGCAGCTAAGAGCAAGGCGCTGGACTATCTCTGTAAAGCCCATTGTCCTTGTCAGTTCACCTTTTCAGTCTGAGACTTTTACCTTTCCTCTGGCTCCCAACCTCAGGAATAACCTCCTCTGGGTGAGATTCTGACCCTCTACTGTGAGAGTTGACTTTACTCCTATTGAGCTATAGAAACACAGATCTCTTCTTTTGCCCTTTCTAAAAAAATTAAATTGGCAGTGACAATTGGTTAATAAAACCATATAGGTTTCAAGTGTACAATATGAAGGTGAATCATCTGTATATTGCTCCTGTGCCCACCACCCAAATTTAAATTTTCTTTCATCACTATATATTTGATCCTCTTTACCCTTTACCACACCCACCCATCCCCTCCCAACTGGTAACCACCACACCATTGTCTGTGTCCATGAGTTTTTTGTTTTTCTTGTTCAGTTGTTTGCTTTCAGTTTTATATCCCACATAAGTTTGAAATCATATGGTTCTTAATGTTTTCTGCCTTTTTTTTGCATAGCATGATATTCTCAAGATACACCCATGTTGTCGTAAGTAGCAGTATTTCATCTTTTCTAATGGCTGAGTCCATTGTATATATGTACCACATCTTCTTTATCCAATCATCTAGCAAAGGACAGATGTCTTGGCCACTGTGACTAATGCTGCAATGAACATTGGGGTGCATATATCTTTGTGTACAAAGATATAAGTGTTTTCAAGTTTTTCCAGTAGATACTCAGAAGAGGACTTACTGGGTCATATGGCAACTCTATTCTTAATGTTTGAGGAGCTTTCATATTGTTTTCCAGAGTGGCTGTCCCAGTTTCCATTCCCAGCAGTGAATGAGAATCCCTTTTTCTCCACAGCCTTTCCAGCAATTGTTACTACTTGTCTTATTGATAATGCAGATCCTAATGCAGTATCTTTGCATTAAGCTCATTTTATAGCTGCAAATTAAGCCCATGATCTATAGGACCTGGGGGTTAATGAAAGGAGTGTTAGAACCCAGGTCCCGGGATCAAGAGACTTTCCTTTTACTGTGTCTTTTCCCTTTGTATTTTACTAGTAGTATATTATGTGTCATGTTCTTGAGTTTTTACAAGTCTCATCACAAAAGCAACAGAAATCACATAGAAAAATACATTTTTAGAAATGTTTCTGTATTCTCTCTTTCCCCAAGTCTTTCACTGGATGAACTGTAGTTGTGCTTCTAGGGTTTACACTCAGGCTTGAGCCAATGGCTGTCTATTTTTCATGATAAACCAAGTGGCACTGGCCAGTGGGCTCCTCTGAACCCTAAATCAAATCACTCTGAAGAGGAGGCATATGAATAGATTGATTTTCTAGCTGGGTTCCTGACTAATTTCAAAGCATTTGTTGATCTTAATTAGTACATACTCTAAAGATTACTGGGAAGTACTGTTTTTGTTTTTGTTTTTTGCAGGTACAGATTTAATTTTAATGAGGCATTGAGCACCTATGAGACATTTTAATGGTGCACTTAAACTCATAGAAGATACATTTTTTTTGCATAATTCAAAATGCCTTTCTTTCCTATCTCTAGAAACAAGGAATTGTTTTCCTCTTCTCCCTGCTCCATTCCAAATTTGGTAAAGTATGGTGCTTTGTTAAACAGTGTTAACACCTACTGGGATGGTTAAATATCTCAGGCTTAGAAACCTACTAGGAAGTTGTCCTTAAGGAAAGGGACACAGCTTCTGGTCATCCTGCTAATTCTTGTCTACAGGAGCGTGAACGTTCTTAATCTCCCAAATTTAGAGTTTCTCAACATCAGCACTTATACGTATATATTTGGGGCCAGATAAGTCAACCTTGGGAGGCTTCCCTGTGCAGAGTAGGATGTTTGATAGCATCCCTGGCTTCTATGCACTACATGCCACAAGTATCTCCCTCCCGTTATGACAACTGAAAATGTCTCCAGACATTACCCAATGCCTCCTGGGGAGGGGAAGGGAGGGGCAAAATCACCCTTCAGTTGAGAATCACTGCCTTAATTCTGTCTTCATGTCTTGAATCTCTTTCTTCATTCAGTCCATCTTTGTTTTAAATGTTCTACAATTGAGATTTATAAAGCATATTGGTCCTTACATGATTTCAAATAATTTAGGGTCTTCTAAATGTCTAAAAATGTTTTAGAATGCTAATGGATCAGGAAGAAGAAGAGAATAAAAGCCAGCGAGGTGTGTTTTTTTAATCATTTTATTTAAGCTCCAGATAAAAATTGATATATGATAAAGAAGAAATCCCCAGTCTTTATCAGGAAGATAACCTGATACCATCATCATTCCCTGACCTCAAATGCAGCCCATCACTGTGGTCATAATACCTGCAGGAAACAAGGGGAGAACAATAGAGGTTGTTCAGGTATTGGACAATCAACTATGCTTCTCACCAGTTTAAAGATTCACTTCTGCCCACAGTTTCACCATGTACATTTCAAATTTGTTCCTCCACAGATTCAGAAAGTATAGTGTCATAGAATTTGTAATTGCTAACAAATAGTCAAAATCCACGCTTTTCTGGGTTAAAACTAAGGCTTATATAAAAGTCAGAGGTTTTGATCTCCTGATCCTTTTAGTAAGAAGAGGAAGACAAGATTAAAATACAAGTAGTTAACAGAGAAAGAGGGGATGGGATTTCCCTTGGGCCTGTTGCAAACAGCCCATGACCATGCTTTGAACATTTAAAGAAAACCCTTATTTCTCATTAGCACCATGCTGTCAGTAATCCATCAACAGGGGACCAAGAAGTATGTCTTCAGTGTAGCTGTGTTGATTTACGCTCATTCAACATCTTCCCTCTCCCTCCCTCTTCTTTCCGCCCCCCTTGATATTTATAAGACCTTGAGAATTAAAGTTGGAGACCTCAGAGTGTAAAGTTTATGATTACACTCCGTTCCAGGGTCTACAACTTAGCACCACTGTGAGCATTTTAAAGATCTCTGGGCTATTATATCAGCTGAAAATAACTAAATGAGTAATAAGAATGCTCCTGCCATAACCCTCATCCAGGTTGTCTGCCTGTTTCAAGCCTGCTTCTGTCCTCACTGATAAAAGCGTCTCATATTCTCCTTCAAGGGTGTATTATATATTCTCCCTTCATGTGTAAGTTCTTCTCTGATCATCTTGAAGGGATTTGATTAATTGCATTTGTGCCTTGCTAGCAGAAATGCATGCAAACTATAAGGTTCATTGAACTTACTTGCAGCATTACTCCATGAAAAACAAATTTTTAAGTGAATTCTCACTTGTTTCTCATACTTCCACTCTTTTCAACATATGTAATCTGAGGTGAAATCATTAAGAGTCAGATGTCTGAAACCTAGAATTTCCATTGAGGCAGGCACAGATCAGTGAGACTGAGCAGTAACTAGTGAACTTCTGGGACTAATTCTCTTCCGTCCCAGATATAGCTGGGATGTAAATATATATGATAGCGGAAATAAATATAATCTCTGGGGACTCTAAAGGTCTTTGTCTGTCTATCCCATCATTCTGTTTTGAGCTTCGAATCTGAGCAACTTTTGGACAGGGTTGTTGGAATGCCCCTAGCTGGGTTTAATGTCTCCCACGTCTAGTATTTTGAGAGTTCAAATAGATACATTGTAGACTGCCCACTTTCCCACCCCTTCCTTCTGCACAAGTCTGATTTTGTTGTCTTATTATAAATGTCTCAGCAACTTGAAACTCTTGGACAAGTTTTCCTGAACTAGCTACATAGAGGATTTTCCTCCGGAAGGTTGACAGACCCCTTATTTGGGCTTAATGTATTGTTTCTGAGGAAGCTGAAGCAGCAGCCTGGTCTCTCTAATTAATCAATTTTTTAATCTATTGGGCCCGCATTGTGTTCTGCTGGGAAGATGCATGCCTGCTGTCTGGTTTGCAGTTTTAGCCTCCAGGTGACCCTTTAGCAGAACAATGAGAGAAACTGGAGAAAGAAAGGCATGTAAACTAAGGGATTCCTTGAACCCACTTGCAAAATTTCTCCATCAAAAAAACCCCCAAACACCTTTTACTAGTAAGTGAATTCTCTCCTTAAAAAATATGTATATAAATTGATTTGGGAGAGGAGAGGAAGCTAGAAATATCAATGATGAGAGAGAATCACTCATCAGCTGCCTCCTTCACACCCATTGGGAATCAAGCCCGAAACCCAGGCATGTGCTCTGACCTGGAATTGAACTGTGACCAACTGTTTCATAGGTTGATGCTCAACCACTGCACCAAGCTGGTTAGGCAGTGAGTTCTCTTGTTTCTAGTACTTCCACTCTTATTTTCAGCAACATAATGTAAGGGAGGTATTTTTTCCTGGGTGGAACACATGCAGCCTCACTTCCCCACAGTAGCATTATGTGATGGTCTTTAATCAGGACACGTTCAAGTAGATATGGGTGTTCTTCTGAAAATCCATGACAATGCAAAAGAATCACATTATTATAATAATACAGATTTTTGTTCTCTTTTATGTCTTCCTAGATTCTTGCTGTTCAAGGGCAAGAGAGATAAGACATTTAAACCAAAGAATAAGACTTAGACCAAACCCCTTTTGTCTTTAGCCCACTGGTCTAGAGATGAGTAACATCTGCATCCTTTAGGGCTTTAATTCCCTAAAAGCATTTTACTTTGGGTGATTTGGGTTTTAGGAGATAGATATCTCCTTGACTCAAGAGTCTAAGGATTTCCAACCAACTCAGCAATATCATCCCCCTATTGAGTTCAGCAGAGACTACTGACCCATGTGTGGAATACTATGTGACATGAGAACATCTGGGATGGGGGGGGGAAGGACTAGAGTACATAGTATTAAATAAAGTTTTAAATAATGCAAAGCATTGATTTACAATTTAGCAAATTTAACACTTTCTGAGCAGGCATTATGCTAGATTTAGAAAAGGCAGATAGAATTTATTCTCTGCTTTTTAAACATGCAGATAATTAGGGAATAAGTGAAGTTGAGAAATAAGAGGTACCCACTTACACATGGAAAAAATCAAAGAGAACTATACTATACTTTCTCCTACATGGTTAAAACTTTCTTTACAAAAGTGGTAGGATGTCGGAAGCAATGTGAATCAATAACGACTGTAGAGTCTTTGCCAGTATGGCTCAATTATTTGGGCATCATATTGTACACCAAAAAGGTTGTGCGTTCAATTCCAGGTCAGGGCACATAACCAGGTTGTGGGTTTGATCCCCTGGGCCAGGTGCCAAGAAGCCAACTTACTGATGTTTCTCTCTGTCGCTTTCCCCTCACTTTGTCCCTCTCAAATAAATTAAAATTTGTTATTAAATTAAAAAACAACAACAGTGGAATGAAGCACAGAGAGAATACTGGAAGAACATTGGAAGCTGGTCATGAGTCAATTAAAACCAGTCTCTCTCTCTCTCTCTCTCTCTCTCTCTCTCTCTCTCTCTCTCTCTCTCTCTCTCTTTCTCTCTCTGCCCTGATGTCATCTTTAGTTTGAATATTATTGCCACCACACTGCTTCAACCCATGATTGTTGAACACCCATGTCATGATTGATATTTGTCAGTTATATACTGGGAGGGTGGGGATTAAATACAGTATTGTAGGACTGAAAGAATAATACTTCTATATCTACATATATCTCTCCCTCTGCTCCCAATATGGGTACATTGTGTACATATAAACGACTTTTTGTATTATAATAAAAGATAGCATAGACACCAAAATTGTAATAGCGGTTTTTGCTGAATGATGAGATCATTGATGATAATTATTTGTTGTGTTTTACAGTAATGTCAGTGAAAAAGAGCAATATTAATTTTTAAAACACTAACTTTGACACTATAAATATTCTTAACATAGCAATATAAATGTGTATTTGTTTAGATGAAAATGGAATGTTGCCATTGATATACTGTATTTTTCTAGCATAACAGACCCAACGCTAGCATGTAGTTAGTATTCATCCAGCCATACCACCTAAATGTAGCACATTTGTTAACCAGTAATTGTATTTCTTCAAACACAGATATAGCATTGAGTTCAAACACGTATTCCCAGTGCAAATAGGATGATTCATTAGCAGATTTTAATGATGTTTCTGTCTGACTTCACCTGCATTTTAAAACAAACAAACAAAAAAAATATATTTTTGAAAGCAACTGTTCATCAAGAGAAAATATCTTATATCTGCACCTTCTTGGCTAGCTATAATTCTAAGCATAATCGTATATAAACTCTATTGCTTTTATACACAGTGCAGAAATATTCAAGTTGCTGCTATATTACACTAAGGGCCACACAAGTGAGTGGGAGAAAAGAATTTATTTTTTCCGACTATGGCACATTTATCAGGGTGCTTCCTTATCATTAGAAACCCTGGTTTTGAGCTCCTTATAGTATGAATGTGTATGTACGTATGTATGTAACAAAGTGCTTTGTGTGTTTGTATATATTCAATTATGTGTTATTAGGAAACTCCAACGTTATACAAGTATTACCTTTTTTCTACATTGTATTTAGTCTTTTTAATGTTTAATCTTCATGCTATGGAATGGGAGATATGCAAGAAAAAGTTCACTGTTTTATAGCATTAGTTTCCTATGATTACTGTCCAGATCCTAATCTTTGAAATGAGTATTGCATAGACAAATGGTTTATTAGATTACACAAAAATACAATCACCACAATCTTATCTACAGCTGTCCTTTTGCATGGTTTATCTATTGGCACTGTGCAGGCACCGTCTGGTTAATTATAAATGAAGACAAACTAGAAATAAGTATAGACACAATGGTTTTGGACTTCTTTTATCTATTAATCTAGATTTTACAAATATGCATCATGGCCATTAGACAAAGCAGGGCTTTGTGTTTCTCTACATCTTTACTTCCCAAGTTAGCAAGATAAAGTTGTACTCGAAGGCAACTGAGATAATGTGCCCTTCTCATTCCCACGTATTACAGTAAAGGCATCCAGAGTTTCAGCAATAGCCAGGCCATTTATTTCTTACTAAAAAATAATTGAAGTCAACTGCTCCACTTGAACTATCTGGAGTCCCTTCTGCCAACAGTGAATCATTGTATAGCATCTACAGAAAGGGAAGAATGAATGGGTATTCCAATTAAACCAGAAAAAGAAATCCCAAAGATCTCTTCTTCATAGGATGTGTTGTTCCTTTAGCGATTTCATCTCATCTTTAAAGTACAAAATTATTATGTAATTATGTGGCTTAAATCTAGTATTTGAACCCAAACAACGTTCATCTTATGACTGTTAACATCATTAACGAATGGGACACTGGTACCTGCTCCCACAGTATCCTCAGGGGACTGAACCCTTAAAGAAATTAAGGGTCCCTAGCTCCTTCTAAAGTCAGTAGTGACAGAAGCTGCAGAGAGCAAGTGGTAAAGTGATAACTCTTAGCAATATTCAACTCAGGATCTAATAATGTAAAGTTATGTCATTGACAAATGGAGTTCATTATACTCCTGCATGATGTTATGCCAAGGAAGTCTGTTGGACAAGGTAAATCTTGCCTCTGTAGGCAAGAGATTATAATCTAAAATACTTAACTGATTTTGGCATTTATAAAAAGTACAAGCAACTGTATACGGTCTAGTGAGGCAATACAATGTCAAGAACAAGAAAATGTCACAAGGAGATGATATTGCATTTTTGTCACATGCTAAGATTTGGTTTGTCTTTGAGATTTTGTTCTTAGGGGAAAAAACGGAATCTTGTCACATTTACATAATCACATTTGTACATCAGAGTTTTAGAATCCTTGTGGGAAGATATTTCTGGAATGGAGGAAATTTCTCAAAATAATAGAAGGAAGTTGCAAACTGTCAACTCAGACTATGAAGACTGAGTAAGAAAAGCAACCACTTAACCCACACTGAACAACATTGTAGCACCAGGAATTTAGGATAGAGAGTGGCTGGTCACTGAGGCTTTGGTTTCTACTCTGTTACTGACTTTGAGGGAGGTTTGTGGTCACCTAGCTCCTCCTATTATTATTGCTTCCTCTTTGAGGTAATATTAATCTTACTATCAGTGTCTCGAGCCTTTATTGACCCTGATAAAGCAGTTTTCTATGGTAGGTTTTTTGAGAGCAGGAGTATTTTCATTATTTTTAATGATCACTACCCCAGAGTACAAAGTGGAGGACCTGTAGAAAAAGATTACTAATTTATTTTCCTAATATGTTAAAAAGGTTGTATTATCTTATCATTTTTGAATTCTCACCCGAGGGTATTTTTCCATTGACTTTGGGGGGGGGTGGTGAGGGGGAAAGAGAGAGAGACAGAGAGAGAGGAAGAAAAACATCACTGTGAGAGTGACACATTGACTTCTTGACTCCCACACCTACCCAACCATTGTGGGGGATCAAGCCAGCAACGGAGGTACGTGCCCTTGATTAAAATCAAACCCAGGGCCCTCCTGTGGGCTGACACCCTATCCACTGAGCCAAACAGGCTAGGGCTACTAATTTTTGGTGCAGCACTGGGGCAGTAATTATAGCAAAGAAGCCAGGGAATTTAAATGTGCATTGCTAAAAATCAAAAGCATTTTGCAAATCATGATGCTTTCTTTGAGAATGAGATAGATACCTTGTTAAGAAATTGGCTCATTTGTTTGTTTAATTTATTTCTTTAAATTCCTTCAAGTTCTTATAGTCTCAGTGGCCTTGCAGGTGTTTGGCTCTGTGAGCAAATGGCAGGCTCTGCTCATAGAACTTTTCTCATCTAGCAGGGATAGTGAGATGTTCACGTGGTCTCGCTCATTGCATTGCTAACACAGCAGAGTCAATGTGGCTTAAAAGACCCTCTAGGTGGGGAGTAAAGACACACAACCTTTATATTTCTGGAATCTATTTATAATCTGGGTCAGTCCAGGTGGGATTTTCCTTGGAAACAGTATATGTGAATAGAAGTTCCCCGGGGCCAGTACTGAACAGGAAGGTTGTGTAAATATAGGGAGTTAAGGAAGAAAAGCTAAGAGTCACCATCCAAGTTGCACAAATGAAGGGAATGATGGAAGTGGGAAATGGAGAGAAAGTGAACAATATTGAGAACAGAGCTAGAAGCTAGGTTTGGAGAGGCTGAGATCAGATTATATGAGAAATCAAATTCTTGATATGTGGGTGAATCAGGTAGGTTTGCTTTAATTTAATGAGAAATATAGAAGAGGACATCCCTGACTGATATAGCTCAGTTGGTTGAGTGTCATCCCATGCACCAAAAGGTTGTTGGTTTTATTCCCAGTCAGGACACATGCTCATTACAGGCTCAATCCCCAGTAGGGAGCATGCAGGAGGCAGTCGTGGGTGTTTCTCTCACACATCTATGCTTCTCCCACTCCCTCTCTAAAAGTTAATAAAAATATTTTAAAAATAAATGAGGGCATATAATTTATAGCTTTTGTTTAAATGAGAAAAAAACTCACTAAACAATTTACAAAATAAAAGACTGCTGGGTGACACCCCCTCCCCCCATCCTGCCATACAGCCACTTTCTCTTCCCACTAAAGATCACTTTTATTTTGAAATTTGGCTAATCATTTCTTTAATTTTCTGTTTTAGCTTATAATATATACCTCTGAGCAATACCATTTAGTTTTATCTGGATTTGAATTTCATGTAAGTGAAATCGTACTCTTCTAGGTCTTAGTTCATGCCTTTTTTTATGACTGAGCCTCATCTAAGTTGATGTGTGTAGTTCTAGTTCATTTAGGCTCCCTGCTGTATACTGTTTCATTATACGTCACATTTTATGTAGTCATTCTCCTACTTAAGAACCTTTGGATTGTATCCAGGTCTTAGATATATGCAAACAACACTGTCATTTCCGCTCTTGACATGTTTCCTGTGCAGATGTGCAGGAGTTTCTCTTGGGTGCATTCATAAGAATTGCTGGATAAGAGAGTCTGTGCACATCCAACTTTCCATTCAATGACAAATTACATGTAAAAGTAAACTCTTGCCAGCCATAACCAATCCTTATGGCTCCACACACTCAGCAACACTCTATATTTTCAAACTTTCAATGTTTTGCCAGTCAGCAGAGATGTAGATAAAATGGTATTTTATGAAAGTTAAGCATACTTGTATTTAGTCAGCTAGTTTAAGGAAGTTTGCTAATTTTTTAAAAATCTTTATTGTTCAGATTATTACTGATGTTCTTCTTTTTCCCCTCCCGTAGCTTCCCTCCACCTGGTTCCCACCCCACTCCAGGTCTCCCCCGCCTTGCCCTCCCACTGACCTCGTCCATAGGTGTAAGCTCTTTGTCCAATCTCTTCCCGCACCCCCCAAAACCCCTTCCCCCCAAGAATTGTCAGTGTGCTCCCTTTCCATGCCCCTGATTCTATTACATTCACCAGTCTGTTCTGTTCATCAGGTTTTTTATTCATTTGATTTTGGGGTTCACTTGTTGATAGGTATGTATTTGTTGTCATTTTGTTGTTCATAATTTTTTATCTTTACCTTTTTCTTCTTCTTCCTCTTCTTAGAGAATACCCTTCAGCATTTCATATAATACTGGTTTGGTGGTGATTAACTCCTTTAGCTTTTTCTTATCTGTGAAGCTCTA
>NW_006292095.1:6897302-6903649 GCF_000327345.1 Myotis davidii | reverse complement strand
TGGACTTGTATTTCTTTCACCAGGTAGGGGAAGTTTTCTGTCATTATTTCTTCAAATAGATTTTTAATATCTTGTTCTCTCTCTTCTTCTGGCACCCTCATAATTTGGATGTTGGTTCGCTTGAAATTGTGCCAGAGGCTCTAACACTGTCTTTATATTTTTGGATTATTTTTTCTTTTTGCTTTTCTGGTTGGATGTTTTTTGCTTCTTTATATTTCAAATCTTTTAGTTGATTTTTGGGAACCTCTAGTCTGCTATTGAATCTCTGTATATTAGTCTTTATTTCAGTCAGTGTATGCTTAATTTTTGATTGGTCCTTTTTCATATCCTTGAGGTCTCACTCAATTTCTCAGAGGTTTCTAGAAGATCCTTGAGTAACCTTATAACCATGGTCTTTGAACTCCATATCCAGTAGTTTACTTTCCTCCATTTCTTTATTTGTGACATATTTTTTTGTCTCCACATTTTGGCTGCTTCCCTGTTTGTTTCTATGTACTGGGTAGCTGCTAAGTCTTCTTGAGTTGATAGAGTGGCCTTGTGTGGTAGGTGTCCTATAGGGCCCAGTGGATGCTCTTGGTGTACCCCTTTGTGGGCTGTGTGCACAGTCTTGTTGTAGTTAACCCTTGATTGCTGTTGGTATCATTGGGAGGAATTGACCTCCAGGCCAATTGCCTGTGTCTACACTGGAAGATCTGTTGCACAGGATACACCCTTATGGGGCAGGACTTGCTTCAGTGGGGCTTTGGTGCTCACCGAGTCTGCCCCTTGAGTGTGTCTGTTATGGATGTGAAGAGTTGTAATCCAATATGGTCTCACTCTGACCACTGGGTACACTGGCTCTTGGGTCTCCAAGGAGGTGCAAGGTCAGCCACTGTCTGGGGCCGCCCAGCAGGAGCTACAGGCACATCTGCAGATTCCTCTTCTTTGTATGGGGTTTGGAAGTGCCCAGCAAGGCCCAGCTGTGAAGCAAGGCAGGCTGCTGCTGCAGGGCCTTGAGCCTTATTTTGGAAGCTCTGGGGCTCTGTGACCCAGCTGCAGTTTGACAGGTTTTAGGCAGAGAAAGGACAGGCCATTCATATGCAAAAGCCAATGTGCAGAGCTTGGGTGGGGTTGTAAATTGGGTGGAGGGGGGTCTCTGGGAATCACTAGGGCAGGCGGAGCAAATAGCAATGGCTGCCAGTTAGCCCTGCACCGGAGAGGTCCCTGGGTCTCCCTGTCCTGTGCCCCCGTGCAGGAACAATGATGGCTGTGAGCACCTCTGAGAGAAAGCCTCCCTTGCATTCCTGTCCTGGTGCCAGACAGTCCTGTTTCTCCCCATATGTGTCTGGGTCCCCCAGAGTCTCACCCAAAACTGGAGTTCAGAGCAAGCGGAAGCTTGTATCTCCCTCCCAATCAAAAGAGCAACACATCCAGGTGCCAGCACTTCCCAATCCTCCGCACCTCTTACCAGTCTCAATGCGCTTTCTTCACCTCTCTAGTTGTGGAACCTCCACTCAGCCACTTTTCCCATGGTTCTGGGTGGTAGTTGTTCTGCCTTTTAGTTGTAATTCTGATGTGGTTGTGAGAGGCAGAAACTATAGGTGTTTACCTATGACGCCATCTTGGTTCTCCTGCTAATTTTTTTTTAATGCATTCATTAATCCTCAGAAGTGCCTACCTATAATCATTTTCACATTTTTTGTTTGGTATTTCCACTTATGTTTCAATTGCTGTGCCTTGATTTGTCAAATTGAGACAGTGCTTACTGCATTACTCATAGAAAAGGGGGATTTACCGTTCTCTTTCCTCTCGATTCTCATTATATATGCACACTTCCTAGCCTCCCCTGTCTTCCCAATGTAGTTACACTTTTTAAGACCATTATCTGATATTTATATTAGTATGACTATATAAAAGCTAGTCATAGGTGAGCAAGATGTGGCATGATTCCTATCATTATGCAACATTTTGTTTTCACTAGAGAGTAATTATTAGATTTTTTTTTTCATTTTCTTACTTTTCTTACTTATCAGTCATTCAACCCCTAAAATTTCCTGTCAGGTGTGAAAATCTTCTGTTTATACATTCAAGGACATTAGAGTGTTTAGTGAATATTATCTTGAAGATATCTTTCCTCTAGCCTTCTCGTCTGCTTTTCTCTGGACTGATCTCCCTCTAAGTTGGACTGTATTTTTGCAACCTATAACTCTAAATTGAAATTTGTTCACTGAATTTTTTAAAGATCTTCTTGTTGTCTTTGGTGTTCTTCATTTTCATTGTGAGGATTTCTTTTTATTTATCCTGCTGGAGAGCCATTGAATAGTTCAAGCCTGAGGATTGATATAATGTGTTACTTTTATTAATTTTTTAACTGTCTTTTGCAATGTTACCACTCCACTATTTTATATGCTCTCGAATAGAACTTAGATTAGAGATATATTAGACCAATGCTTCTCAAACTTAGCTGACAAAAAAAAATCATATGGATTTTTTTTATTTATCTTATAGCACAAATTCCTATTACATGGTAGGTCTACTTTATGTCTTGAGAATATGCTAATGCCAATACTATTAGTCCATGGACCACATGTAGACCCACCTATGTTAGACCATTTCACTCAGTTTTTCCATGCCACTTGACCATATATGCCTTTATTTCCCTCTCTCTGAGTACAACTTTGCATGTAATTTCTTGATATGTATGTGTCAGTTTATGAAGTTTCTCTTCAATTATGTCAAATTTTATATTTTGAATCTTATTCATTTGAGTTTTAAATTTGAATTTTAGTATTTTATTTTAGTATTTTCTGATCAATTCTAATAGACTCGTTTTCATGTTATACTTTAATGTTTTTATTTGAATATATCAAGACTCATATCCTGTATTTATTAATTACATATCATATCAGTCTTACAAATCTGAGACTTCTACTGATTCATTCATGACATTTCCTTATGTACTGAAGGGATATTTTTCTACAAATAGCTCTTGTTTGTTGGAATTTATCTATAGGGATTCTTTGTGGCCTATGCTTAGAATGTCTTTCTCTAAAGAGTATTTGTAACTTGGTTCTACTAGGTACTTAGGGACTACTATTCAATTGATGCTTAAGTTTTTCCCTGACATTTTTATTATATAAATTCTGGCCTCTTTGGAAAATAGACTGTGAGTAAGGAACTATTAAGAGAGACTTTATTATTATATTTTTTGCTCTGTTCCACTTACTATCAACTCTAAGAAAGGGTGTTTTCTGTAGGCTGTTTTTTTTCCTGGTGCATCTTCTGTCATTTGTTGCCCTCTATTGGTACTGCTTTGTACAGGTGTCTCTGATGACCTCCTATTTTACTGGAATGTCAAGCTTTGTCCCTGCCCTGTGTGTGTTACTGGATACCCTGGGCATTGGAGGAATTATGGTAGGAAATGCCTGTTCCTTGGCTCACTTAACTCAGGAAACTCCTTATGATGTCTGGCCACTAATTATTAATCTTATTTTATCACAGCTTAGCTATGCTTTCAAAGAGGTTTCTTTTTTCATGTTATCTATTATTTTTTAGTTGTTCTGTACTAGTAAGGATTTTTCTACACATCTGCTCTGCCACATTTACAAAACCAGTATTCTAAGCATTTTATTTGGTGTGGGGGGAGAAGGGTGTAGTGTTTTGCTTGGTATATCTTTCTATAGTGTGAGTAGCTAGCTAACTACAGTTAATATACCAGGCCAAAAGTTACAGATTAGTTGTATAATATCAAGTTACTTCTGTCACTCCTCTGTCCCCACTTTTCTCAGATCAAAAAGAGGGGACTTGAGCTAGATGGACTCTAAGTCTCTTCCATCTTTAAAATCCTATGACTTGAAGGTGGTGAAGGTGACATACAGGATCTCTTCAGGTAGAAGATCGATTAAACCGACTGTACTAGGACACTGCACAGAAATAAGTGGTCATGTTTAATATGCTTGCTCATGAAATTCAACTCTTCAGTTTTTCCTAAGAAGATAAACAGTAATAATATTACAAAAGTTTCTTTCAGCCTGTTTTATAGGGTAATTTTTTAAAGAGTTCATTGGATTACAAATTTTTTTACATGGATCCTAAAAATGGTCAATCTATCATTCTCTCCAGAGTTTTTACATATTCAACTGGGTTTAACCAGCTAACACATGGATATTAGCCAAAAATATCACTATCTCTTATTGAGATGAATGTCTCCTGGTTATGTAACAAGTATTCATACACATTGTCTTCTCAGTTAGTGATATTGGGTGAGTGCCCAATTCTCTAGGGTATTTAATTGGTATCTAAGGAGTCATGCATAAAAATAATGAACTTTGTAACCCTCTAACTCCTTTTATACTTCAGCAGCTCTATTAAAATGACATAATTCCTGCACTTATTCGTAAAAAGAAGCAATATAGTCACATCTTAAAAATAACTATTTGTCCCTTGAGATGTATTTCATGCCGTAAGAAATTTAAAAAAAAAAAAAAAGACAATTTCAATTTAGTTGAGATAGAATTTATGAAAAATACAGAAGTAGCTAAGTCCTTGTTTGGCATACACACAGTAACTGCTCTAGAAATTTTGAAGATGAAGGTAAAATAGAGACAAGTAACTTATTATGAGGAGGGCAGTCTATCCAAATAGCATGGTTTAAACAAGAGGAAAAAATGAGTAAACAGTTACAAGGTGTAGGCTTTTATCTAGATTTCACCAATTTTGCTAGATGAAGCTTTATATTCTAAATGTGAATAGTTTAAAACTAGGCCCAATGTGAGTCATATCCTCCTATATAATAAAAGCCTAATATGGTAAGTGTCCTGTCGTCCGTTCAACCAATCAAAGCATAATATGCTAATGATATGCTAGGGCTGCTCAACTGCTCGCTATGACATGCACTGACCACCAGGGGGAAGACGCTCTGACTGGTAGGTTAGCTTGCTGCTGGGGCCCAGCAGATCGGGACTGAGCAAAATGGGCTGGACATGCCCTGGAGCCCTCCTGCAGTCCCTCCCTGGGCCTGATCATGCACCAGTGGAGTCCCTCAGCCTGGCCTGCACCCTCTTGCAATCCAGGAGCCCTTGGGGGTTGTCAGAGAGCTGGTTTCAGCCTGATCCCGCAGGCCAAGCCGAGGGACCCCACTAGTGCACAAATTCGTGCACCGGGCCCCTAGTCCTATATAATAAAGAGCTAATATACTAATTAGACTAGATGGCAGAACAACCTTCTGGAATGACCTTCCAGAATGACCAGTGGGAGGGAGTGGGGCTGCGAGGCAGCTGGGGCTGCTGCAAGGGCTGAGCCCCTTGCACAAATTTTGTGCATTTGGCCTCTAGTATTTATATAAAATGCTAACTGAATTTGCATGGGAATAACATTCAACTTGGGCACTCCTGATATTAACCTTTTCTGTGTTCAGTAGAAAGAACATGTTATAGTTTTCAAGTTGTACTTATGTAGGCCCACCATCAAACTTCCCTCTCAAGTTACCTTCTTCTTCTTTATTTGGTAGAGACAGATGTGTCTCACACCCACTCCTGGGCCATCTTCCTGTCAGCTGACATGGAGGAGTCAGGAGCGCCTGCTCACCATTCTCTTCTCTATCTTAGAACACTCCTTGCTTTGCTCCTGGCCTCTTGAAACTGCTGCAGTGCAGTCAGCTTCAATGCAAAGGATATGTGCTAGGACACACTTCATTCTCTCAAACCTTCATTCCTACTAGTGTAACCAGAAAACGCTATAAGGTATATTAGGTCTTAGAGAAGATGAAGGTTAATGAAAGGGAATTCAAGAATAGAAAGCAAAAAACAGCAGTAAATTAAATATATTTTTTCTCATCATAAAGAAAAAAGCTATAAGAGTTAAATATTTCATTGGGTTCTCCCTCTGAAAGTATCCCATTTCCTACCTTTCCTGGTTCTCCTTCCTCCTTATCCTCAAGTCAAACCATAGAGAAAGTCACCTTTGAACTTACACAATGCAAATTTTAACCCTCTTTGAGGAGCTCCACTAGTGTAGGGTTTGGATGTAGTCCAGAATTTAGCTCCCTGCCCTTACTTTTGCAATCCCAGGAACATACCTGCCAATAATAGTATATTCCCCAAAGCCTGAATTATTCACTCTTGACTGCACACAGGGAAGCTTTAGCAGCACAGTTCAGAGTAGAATTTGGTGCTACAGCTTGTCAATCTCCATGAAAGAGTAAAGTGCACATATGCCTTCTCAATCTTCCTGTCTTCTAGCAGCTCTTTAATATAAAAACAGGCAGGCACAGTCAGAAAGACACACACACACACACACACACTCTATCCAAAACAAGTATAATTTTTCAGATATAGTAGTCTGGAACCAAATTCAACACCATGGTGAGA
>NW_006292095.1:6894944-6897239 GCF_000327345.1 Myotis davidii | reverse complement strand
TATATTACTTTTTAAAATACTGGAACCAGTTGCTCTTTGATGCCCATTCTGAATTTACACAAAGACCTGGCTGAAAGTTTGAAATTGCTGGTAATATTTTGCTTGTTTGTATTTGGGCCAGCTTAGATTCTTAAATATAGTATGTACTTATATTAATATCCATATGCAAAAGGGGGCAGTATGGAAGTTTATTGTCCTTATCCAAGAAACTTGAAGGACTAAATTCTAGTTGTAAATTATCATTCTTGGACATTTCCATCATTTTGTCTTATATTGTGAATATTTTTATGGTACTTTAATTTTAGCAGATCTTCAAATTTGAAATCAAGAGAGGAGGATTTTATTTCATTTAAAAGAATTACTGATCCAACAAGGCACACTGTTATAACTTGATAACCGAAACATAAATTAGCTTGGAGAAGTAAAAAAGTTAAGATGAGAAGAGTTTGAGATGAAATGCTCTGTACCTTATTACCATTAAAGATATTATGACTATATACATATGACACATGTAATATGTTAACATCACATGTGAGTTAACATATATTTTAATATCTTTCTAATCCTTAATAGAATTCACATCTTCTCAGGCTGACTGTTTTCCTCTTCGGAACTGAAGCATATTATATGGGTTCAATTGACCAGTGATGTTTTAGGGGACAAAATGTAAAATGAAGGAACAACTTCATTTTGTCTGTTCAAGAAAATATTGGTTTTTGAACAACTTTTAATATTTATAAGAAGTATTATGTCCACAAAAGGCATTTTATAAGGGATGTCTATTCATTATAGATATGTCAGCATGTACATGCCAACATTTTTAAAAAACCTCTTTAGTTGGGATTTAAATTGTGATCTTTTTTTCCCCAAAATGTATTGAAGTCAGGGCATATGTCATCTTTTCTTTTCCATCCCATTTAACACCAGACAAGATACAGGACATGTTGAAAATGTGCTATAAAAATAGATATGTTTGTGGTCTCAGCATACCCAGATGTTGCATGATATTATACAAAAAGAATAACTGATGTGATTAGATGGGGGAAAAGTTAGGAAGTGACCTTTTGAAAAGATTCATGAGTAAAAGTTTTAAAATGTATGGTTGCGCATGAATCTTTGGAAGTCAGCATGATGGTCCATGTGACAGTAGGACTAGGCTAAATCAACAATGAAAATAAGCAGAGCGGCCAAGTAGCATCCTCTGAATGGCTAAAATCATGTTGTGCTATGCATTTTTAGCACACTTTGTTGCTGCTTTTTTTTTTTCATCCTCCGGCCTCAGGAATAGAAGTAGAAGCTGATTTATGAGTTGAGAGTCGGTGCAGAGAGTCAGATTTCTATAATGAGATTATATATTAAATCTAATGAAGGGAAAATATGCTTACCCAAACCAAGTGACAGCACCATGATTAAACGACTCAAGATCCCTCCATGGGTTTGTTTAGACAATATAGCAGGTATGGCAACCTCCTCTTCTCCTAGGTTTGTGATCAATTCTGTGAAATGAAGATTTATGACTTTTATTATTCTGATGACATAACAATATGATCATAGAAGCCAACGTGCACAAGATGGAACTAGTAAACCAAGTGATGTGTTCTGGATACTGCGGAGGTTCGTGTAATCACCTATGTTACATTTTATGCTGTTGATTTCCTTGCAGCAATTCAGTTGGGCTCCTCTATTCAGTAAGTCCTCAAAGTCCATTTTTGTAAGTACACACATGCATACAACACACAGAGGTATGACTTCATGCCCTATGTTGTAGGTGACAGCTATTTAAATGGGTATTATCCTCAGTTAATACATGGTCAACAAGCATGGTTTCTAAGATTCCTCTACTTGGCTGGAGTGATAGAGAAGAGTGTTATCAATGACATGAGTAGTAATTGGACTTTTACAGCATCAACACTTGAAAGGCTTGATAATCCCCAATCTCTGAGCACCCCGCCACCCATTCTTGGAAGGGGAAAGAATAAAAAGACTTAGAACAGCAGTCAGCCCTGTTGAAAATTATTTGTATGAATGAGGAAAGCCATTTATGTGGTATAATTTAAGGAAGGTTTCATTTCCTGAAACTTCCATCTGTTCCCACCTAGCATTCATTTTCCTGAAATTCTACCATTGGAGGATCATTTTGTAGATTAAATCTTTCCCTTCAGTTAAAATGCAAATATCTGGGGCTCTGTCATTTGCGTGCTCTCCAAATAATTATTATCGGATACTTTCTCTGTAGGTAGAACATGATAGAAATGGAATGACTAAGGAGCAGGGAAGAGAGAAAGGGCGAAAGAA
>NW_006292095.1:6883485-6894832 GCF_000327345.1 Myotis davidii | reverse complement strand
ACTTTTGGTTGCTCCTCTGCTGTTTTCTTCAATATTCATGCATTTCAGGTCTGTGATCTGTAACTGAGACTTCATGGTATTTAGTGCTGCCACATGCAGATACTTTTAAGAGCAAGTCCATTAAAGATCATTTCTCCTGGGGCAGGCTGTGCTCTCTGGTGATGTTTATCACCCAGCATTTAGTTTTGAGCCCTGTAAAGAATGCCAAACCAAAGACACCTCTTCATCACTCTGACTCCCTCTGCTAGGAGTCAGTTTCTGTTGTAAAACAGGGGAAATGGGAAAGAAGGTTGCCAGAGGGGAAGAAAGTTGCAGATACACAGTAATCCATTGAGATAAAATAATGCCATGGAGCTAGACAATTAGGGAGGGCGGTTTGAAGTAGATGGATTTCCTCCCCTCGGGGCTGTCTATTTAAGGCCAGTTCTGGCTGAGGACAACCAACTGCCT
Organism: Myotis davidii; assembly: GCF_000327345.1. Taxonomy (NCBI): domain Eukaryota; kingdom Metazoa; phylum Chordata; class Mammalia; order Chiroptera; family Vespertilionidae; genus Myotis; species Myotis davidii. Next base: position 6,894,382 of record NW_006292095.1, on the reverse strand, counting down.
GCTGCCTGACTCTGGCTGGGTTCTCATTTCTCCTATTCCATGCAATGTGCTTAGAGCAAGCTACCCCCTCTCCCCACATTATCCACAGGCGTAAGGTGCATACTTCTGATCACTGGGTAAGGGTGCTAGGTAAATAAGAACAATAAAAAAGACAATCTGTAAAGAATGTTCTAGAAAAAAAGTTTCACCTATGCTATGATTTTGCCTAGAGCTGGCCTTATGAAAGAGAGGAAGGCTGATGGATGTGGTTTTCCCTTAGCTTCCTCCTCTACTTTTAGTTGCTCCACTGCTGTTTTCTTCAATATTCATGCATTTCAGGTCTGTGATCTGTAACTGAGACTTCATGGTATTTAGTGCTGCCACATGCAGATACTTTTAAGAGCAAGTCCATTAAAGATCATTTCTCCTGGGGCAGGCTGTGCTCTCTGGTGATGTTTATCACCCAGCATTTAGTTTTGAGCCCTGTAAAGAATGCCAAACCAAAGACACCTCTTCATCACTCTGACTCCCTCTGCTAGGAGTCAGTTTCTGTTGTAAAACAGGGGAAATGGGAAAGAAGGTTGCCAGAGGGGAAGAAAGTTGCAGATACACAGTAATCCATTGAGATAAAATAATGCCATGGAGCTAGACAATTAGGGAGGGCGGTTTGAAGTAGATGGATTTCCTCCCCTCGGGGCTGTCTATTTAAGGCCAGTTCTGGCTGAGGACAACCAACTGCCTGCTGCCTGACTCTGGCTGGGTTCTCATTTCTCCTATTCCATGCAATGTGCTTAGAGCAAGCTACCCCCTCTCCCCACATTATCCACAGGCGTAAGGTGCATACTTCTGATCACTGGGTAAGGGTGCTAGGTAAATAAGAACAATAAAAAAGACAATCTGTATCCCTAGCCAGTTTTGCTCAGTGGATAGAGCGTCAGCCTACCAACTGAAGGGTCCAGATTCTATTCTGGTCAAGGGCACATACCTCGGTTGCAGGCTCCGTGCAGGAGGCAACCAATGGATGTGTTTCTCTCACATTGATATTTCTCTCTGTCTTTCCCTCTCTTCTACTCCCTCCAAAAATCAATGGAAAAATATCCTTGGGTGAGGATATTGTTTTTTTAAACGATGATTTGTAAATTCCTCAGGCACTTCTTTCTCATTAAACACTGCAAGGCAGAGCTGAGTTGCCTCAGACAAGAAATGTTTATGAAATTATTGTTGTAGAGAGGAACTTGACTGAAAGGTACTGGTGCTGGGGTCCAGCCCCAGCGGGTCCAGGGGTCCCCAAAGGTGTGGACGGAGTTGGCGAAGAAGAAATGACACGGCGGCAGCGTTCAGTTGATCAAGCCGGGTTCGTGGGTAGAGTATCAGCCTGCCAATTGAAGGGCCCAGATTCTATTCTGGTCAAGGACACATACCTTGGTTGCAGGCTCTGTGCAGGAGGCAACCAATGGATGTGTTTCTCTCACATTGATATTTCTCTCTGTCTTTCCCTCTCTTCCACTCCCTCTAAAAATCAATGGAAAAATATCCTTGGGTGAGGAATTTTTTTTTTAAACGATGATTTGTAAATTCCTCAGGCATTTCTTTCTCATTGAACACTGCAAGGCAGAGCTGAGCTGCCTCGACAAGAACTGTTTATGAAATTATTGTTGTAGAGAGGAGCTTGATTGAAAGGTACTGGCATAAAGGATCCATTGCTCACTTCCAGTGGTTGAGATAATGAGTCATTTTTTGCTAAGAAGACAAAAAACTAAGGATTTTAAATCCAAGTTTTGGATTAGGCATACCACTTCTAGTGTCTTGCTTCTAGTTCAATTTTTACTTTAATATTTAATTCTTTAAATTACTTTTAAAATTTAATTTAAAAAGTTTTGTTCTGGTTTAATTTTTAAATTTCTTGTTAATGGTTCAATCGTTTTTCTGGTTTAAATCTCAGGTGGTGGGGGGCTTGTGGATAAGGGAGAGTTTGTGAATGGGCCCTTACTGGCCAATTTTGATGGAAAGAAACCACAGAGAGAATCTATCATACACGGTCAACCTTATATCTGCGATGATTCATTTTCTTTCTTTTTATGTTCAGGACCATTGGCTCCAAGTCTAAGTTGTCCCTGATGTCAGATTCTGGAGCGAATCCTCCACAAGATGGGGAAATCTGAGGAACCTCGGGCAACCCCTTCCACTCTCAGACACACAGCCTTCCTCTTAGCCCCAAGGAGACCTTTTCCGTATCTGTCCCCGTCATGTCTTGCCACATTTTACGACTTTTGGGTAAACACCCTCAGTCAGGAGTGAAATACATATCACTGGGTAAATAATCGAGCCAGTCACTGTATCTATTAGTTGGATTGTGATTTTCTCACTTCATAGGCTTCTTGTCAGGGGCTCCTGACTGGACCCCAGCAGTGGGACCTGAGACTATTCTAACCCAGAAGGTGCTTCCTTCTTCACAGACAGGGCCTCCCTCCTGCCACCCTGGATTCCATGGCTGAGGACTGTGCGTCATTGTGCCAACATTATCTTCTCAATGGAAAAAGGGCAAAGGGTGGCAAAATAGATTTTCTGCTGCCAGAGCCGATTACTCTCATAAACATGTATTAAATCTAGCACGTTCTCTGTATGAAATACAGAGGAAGTGTGATCCTTTGGACCTCTTGCTTTAAGCAGAGTCAAAAGGAAACAAAACAAAAGCTTATTAAATAAACTGCGCACAGTAGTCTGGACAGAGTTAAGTGAAATCTGGTCTTGGAATAAGATGCGGTTGGGCAGCCCCATCAGTAGTTACACCTGGTGGAGGGAAGGCAGGCCCTGCGGGTTATCGAAGTCGCAGTGGTTCATAAGGCCCATCATGCCCTGGTGCTACTGCCCTATCACCAAGCATAGGAATTACAGATGTGTGGTGAGAAAGTGAACAACTCCACTCAGTCTGTGACTGGTGTAAAAAAAATATAAGCTTGTAAGAGATGAGTCTAGTTTTAAAGCAAAATAAGTATAAGGAAAGGAAATGGTCTTCTAACTCCAGAGTCCTGAAGGGGAGAGGACGATAATGCAGAAGACAGAACAAGTAACATAAGTTTACCACATCCCCACTAACATTTTCAAGCAAGCAAATTCGGGCTAAAGATAAGCAGCCCCAAAGAGGAAAAAAAAATCATATAAGGTCAATCTGTAGTGGCAAGTTTTCTAGAAGAATGGGAGTCATTCAGGGGTTTACTTATTACCAATTAGTGTGTATAGACATATGAGCAAGTGGATGAACTTGAGCTATTACTGATGTTTGCCTGAGATAGTGGTCAGGGTGGAGGAAAAACAGCTGCTGACACATTAGTGGTCTTCAGGTGACCCAGAGCCTGGTAGAAAATGATTGTCTGATCTTTTTAGCACCTCCTGGCCAAACACTTCCTGTCTTTATTCCAATTTATTGTATTCCAAAGATGGAAATCAGCTCATCACATTGAGAGCCAAATTTTTTAAACTGAAACTATATAGGTAGGTACATTGTTATTAACTTAATTAGGGTACTCCTAAGCTGGCCTTTGCTAAAAACGTCCTCAATCTGATTGAGGTACATTCGCCGAGATCGACCCCTGCCAACTCTCCCATCCACACTTGCCTTGTATACTTGTTTCGTATATCTCCTTTCGTTCATCCTCTCTATATGTCCACCCACCCCCACTTTTTCTAATGCCACTTCTTCAGAATAGACTCTCCCAGGCCAAAAACCGACTTCTGCGCATGGGCCACGATGTTTCAATTACACTGTACATATGTGCCAGCACATGGTATTTTGTGGAAGAGCCACACTCAAGGGGCTCTTTGGCCCCTCGAGTGTGGCTCTTCCTAAGCCTTAGGAGTACCCTAATTAAGTTAGTAACAATGTACTTACCTATATGGTTTAAGTTTAAAAAAATTGGCTCTCAAAAGAAATTTCAATTGTTGTACTGTTGATATTTAGCTCTGTTGACTAATGAGTTTGACAACCACTGGTCTAGACCATTCGGGTGATGGTGGTAGTGAAGGTAAGGAGGGTGGCGTGTAGAGGCTAGGGTGATTATGTGTAGATGTGGCAGAGAGAATGACACAGAGAGGGAGAAGACAGTGTTATTTCAAAATGGAAGAAATAATTTGATCATAAGTGTTTCCAAGTATAATGCCCTCATTTCTATCTCAGGTACAATGCACTTTGTAAAATGATTAAAAGAAGTATGAAATGGTTGTTTATTTTTATGTCTCCTACTTAATGGTTTATAAACTTAAAGAACAGGCTATAAGGAAATGAGTTGTGACCACCAGCCAGATGTTGCCCTTTTCTACATTAAATCGGTTACAGTTTTATCTTGCATCCAGAAAATGATTGATCGCTCTCTTCAAAGAGTACTGACATTCTGGATGTGATACTTGTGATGTTTGTATACCTCACTTGTTGACCATAATCGAAAATCAGATATATTTAAGGGTCAGAGTGGCTTCATTGTAACTCAAGAATTGTAAAGTTATTTTATAGTTTGACTTACAAAATTATCACCACCAACCTGAAGCCCAAAATAAGTGTTGTGTTCATTGAAGATTACTCTACAGATTGCTTTATTCTCAAACCAGAAACACCAGCTGTTGCACATTGCTGCGATGTCTGTTTAGCTGGGTGGGTCCAGTTGCTTAAGTAAATAATCAGTTCTTAAAAATGTCCCATAGCACAAAATGCTAATAAGTACAAGAGATGTCCTTGACTTTGAAAATCCAGGTCCCCAAGTCTTAGTTAAGGCTCCCAGTTGTCCAGGCTGGGAATTTCTGAGTCATGTTTAGTTCCTTCATTCATGCTTTCTCTCATTTCCTGTTATCACTACTTATCAATGCTATTTATTCTGCATTCTGTCTTCTCCATCTTTACTGCACTGCCTCATTCAGGCCCTCATTATTTCTCTCATTTAGTGGAGTAATGACTTCCTGTCTGGGCTTTTTAATCCTCAGTGTCACTTGGCACCTTTCACATTGATGCCAGATGATTTTTCTCAAGCAAAACTCCTTTAGTTAAAATCCAGCAGTGGCTCCTTAGTGCCTTCAGGGTTGAGTTTGAACTCTTGAGCAGCATGCAGGGCCTATATTCAACGTGCTATTGTTCTGGTCTCATCATTTTAAACTTTTGGCACCCTGAATGGAGCCACATGAGACTGTGTGTTCCTAGAATCTGCTACCACATTACATTAATTTATTGCTTTACACTTTTACAAAAATCCATTTATCCACAGTTTCATTTTCAATCTCCTGAGAGCCCTGTGAGGTAGGGGAAAGAAAGTGACATTTTTTGTTGTTCTGCAGAGGAAGAATGGGAAATTAACTCCACACTGATTTAATAGGAAAGTACTACACAAAATCAACTCTTGGTAATCTTTATGTAGATTATAGAATTTGTGCAATGCATACTTTTATGGTCTAGTATCCTACTGATTTTCTAAATCCTTTGTTCAGCTGATTCTTTATGAACGCTACACTCATTTAAGATACACACATGCACACTTTGTTTTCTCCAAATAAATAGTGAAATATTTAATTCCAAAGTAGATTTTACCTTTCTTTCTTCACGGTTTTCATCATGGTTTTTCTTTGTTGAATGTGTTATTCGAGATTGACTCCTCAAGTGTTTTGAAATCTATAAGGACCACCTCTTTCAAACAACAGTTTGTGGTGGTCTAAGGGGTTGCATAGTGATTTTGTCTATTTTTTTTTAACAAAAAAATGACTATGAATCAATAAGTAATATGAAAAAGTGGATTTTTTTTCTGTTTCCATAGCTTAGTTTGTCTTTTTTTGGTAATATTTCAAGAAAAACGATTTTAAGTATAGTAATGTTACATGCAACAGACATTAATATTTCAAGAGAAATGATTTTAAATATAATGTCACATGCAATAAACATTACTATTTCAAGAAAAATGATTTTAAATGTAATATTGCATGCAATAAAAATTAATAATTCAAGAAAAATATTTTAAATATAATAATATTAGCAAAACTGAAAAGGTGGATTTTTAAGGCAAATAAACTGCTAATATGCTATGTACGTGTGTTGTGAAATCCTAGAACAGTGATGGATAGGAGTGGGAAGAATTGTAGACTAATTTGTACATTACATAAACAAGTGTCTCCCCTAGTGATATTAATGGAATATCGTAAACTCACTTTAGTACCAAAATTTAAATTAAAAAGGAAGGGGAGGGTTATGGAATAGAGGCTGTTGAAAAATCTCATTTTCAGCAAGTTTGAAAAAAAAAGTCATGAGGCAATTTAGTTTATTTTTTAAGCATTCCCTGTAGTGTTGTGAAGACCAAACAGCGGCTTTGAGCTAGTTCATAAAAACCAGAATGCAAGGCAGAGGAGGATAAACTAGATAGAAACAAATAGGAAACCATCCAATTTAATTGACCAGGCTGATTAAAATGAGAAAGGTAAACACGCTCCCCAAATGAGAATATGTTGGCTATGCAAAGTCACTTCTTTTCAGATCTCTCATGGAATGTTTGCAACCCATGAAACTACCTGTGTTATTTAAAAAAATAAAAACAAATGAAAAACTCAATTTTGTTAATGAAACTGTATAGTCAAGCAAAGTAAGTATGACATGTAAAAATAATAGAATTTTACTTAAGTTTTTCTCCTTGAATTTAGAGGTTAGAGTTTTTAATGCAAGGACTCATTATCTATGATATACGACTACGTAAGTTTATGCAAAAATCAAGTTGTCTAAAATAGTCAGATGAGGACAGCTATGAAGAAAAAAAATGCCATGTGGGACAGTCACTTAGACTCCTACCTATCTAGAAATGGATTGTTTTTCTAGTTAATATATTACTTTATGAAACAGAAGGATGTGCGATTTCAAATAATGTGTTTACTCCTATAGACAAGGAGTATTAAAAATATTTTTGGGACCATATATTTGTTTAATGAAAAGAACTTTTATATCTGCTTATAAAATAATGTGGATTGTGGAAAATAGGGTAGGCTAGGTAATGATAAAGTAACAAACAACCTAGAAATCCCAATGACTTAAAACAAGATTTATTTTCCCCTCATATTACATAGCCATCACATGTCAGCTGGGCGCTCCGTTTCATTGACACTCTTACTACAGTTCCAAGGCTAAGGCAGTAGCCATTCTCCAAACTGTGAGCTCTTCTAGCAGAGAGAGAAAGAGCTCTAAGGAGTCTCTATAGGAAATTAAATACTCAGTCCTGCAACTGACAAGTCACTTTTACTGAAACTCAGTGGCCAGCACAAGTAGCATGACCCTCCCCCCAAAAAAACTAAACAAGGACCAGGAAGTGCAACTGTACATGTAAAAGAGAAAGCCAGAAATATTTGGTGAATAGCTCATACCAAAAATTACAGCAATCTAAGAACCTATAAAGAAGAAAATTCTGACCCCTGAACATTGTACTACCCAAATAACATTTCATGAACTGCTTTCCAGATCTTTGAGTGTGTTTGAATATAGAGATAATAAAAATAGAGTTTTATAATCTGACTTTTTTACATGCAGTAATGTCTCAGAGATATTCCCCATTCTATTAAAATTAGACTATCACATAAAGTAACTGAAAACATTCATTCCTTTACACTTTGCCAACCCTATATAGTATCAGAATTTGCGATGGTAATAGGCTACCAATAATATCTCATTTTCATCTTCATTCTTGGAAAGTTTGAATAACTTTTCCATATGTTACTTACCATTTGTATTTTTCTCTTCTAAATAATCTTTTCAAATACTTAGCTCATTTTCTATTAGAATGCTTGTTCCCTATTGATTTTAGCATGATCTTTATATATTGGGAACCAGGCTGATATCCAGTAGATACTGGTCAGACATACTAATTGGCATTCATTTTTATTTGATGGGCATTTGGTTGTACAAGTTGCAAAATGTATTTGCTATCTCCCTTGATTATTGTATAATAACCCTTTGTAATATGTTACAAACATTTTTTTTCATGTTTTTCCTTCTTGGCATCCTTTTGTTATATTGAACTTTAATAGTCAATACTTATGAATTTGGCTTTTACACCATGCAGGAAATCCTTCTCTATTGTAAAATCACAAAAATATTCACCCATGCTTTCTTATAGTTCTTTGGTGTCTTCACTTATTATATTTTTAATACTAGGGGCCCAGTGCACAAATTCGTGCACCTTGAAAGGAACTGTGGGCTGAGACACTGCAGTAGGCACAAGGGCGGGTCTCAGCCCATCCTCCATACCCCTACCCGGCCCCTCCCACCACGGCTCCTGGTCCCCTGTCTGCCGGCAGCCCCACTCCCGCTGCTCCCACATGCTGATGGTGCTGGCCCCTGTAGCACCTGCTGATGGGGCAGAGCAATTGGGGCCAGTGCCATCGCAGGTGCAAACAGCGGCTGCTGCCTTGATTGCCCCTCAGGAGCAGGGGAGGCAGAGAAGCCCTCAGGGGCAATCAGGGCTGGCAGCTGCCACTCACACCCACAAATGGCTCCAAGTAATTGGGACCGGCGCCGGGCACCAGCAGTGGTTGCGAGTGGTGGCTCCAGCACCAGCTGCAGGTGTGACCGGGCCGGCACTGGCAGTGGGTGCGAGTGACAGCTCTGGTGCTGGCAGCAGATGCAAGCGTTGGGTGGGATAGTGGCACACAGGAGCAAATAATTTTCAGTAACCACTGGAGGCTCACCCCAATGACAGCAAATGACACCCCGCCTTGGTTTGGAGCCCTCACTAACCTGCTCCACCATTCCGCCATGGCCGACACCCCATGTTCCACACATGGCCCCTGGTGGTCAGCACATATTATAGCAACTGGTTGTTCGGTTGTTCTACCGTTCGGTCTATTTGCATATTAGCCTTTTATTATATAGGATTTTATATGCCTACGGTTTAGTTTTGTTCTAAGGAGTGAGATAGAGATACTACTTTATTTTTCAAGTGACCAATTGACTTTGGGGAAGTTTTAGTGAATATTGAGGCAAGTGAACAGAAGAGGAGAGCATTTTTATTATTATTAACTGTGAAATTAACAAAGACAAGAGTGGAGTCCTTTAACATGCTATAGAAGGAGCTTCACATTGAACTAGAGCCTGGGGCTTTACTTACACTCACTTTTTATTTCAGTAGTGATTTTAAGTGTAGTTCTGGGTCACCACAACTTTCTCACCAACAACAAACTACATAAGTTTATAATGAAGCTAAAAACATTTCCTATCACGTAGGGATGTCACGGTCATCGTAATATCATAGTGTAATGCAGTACTAACGTGTTTGTGGTGATGCTGGAGTAAATAAAGCTACTGTGCTGCCAGTCCTATACAAGTATAACACATACAATTATCACAGTGCATAGTACTTAATAATGATAATAAATGTCAATGTTACTGGTTTAGGCGTTTATTATGTATTTCTATACTATATTTTTATTCATTATTTTAGAGTGTATTCTTGAACTTATAAAAAAAAGTTTTCTGTAAAAAAGTATTCTGTGTTATGCCAGCAGCAGCCTCATACAGTTTATGTTTACTGCTTCTTTTGATTATATCATTTTCTCTTGTGCTTGATTTAATCTAGTGTTATTTTGTACAGTAACATTCTGTATAGGTTTGCAGCCTAGGAGCAATATACCCTACCATACAGGCTAGGTGAATAGTAGACTGTACCATTTAAGTTTGTGTAAGTGCACTCTATGTTGGCACAATGACGAATCACTTAATAACACATTACTCAGCACATTACTGTCATTAAGCAGTGCATGAGTGAACTTAAAATATTTTTCTTTCTTGGTTTCTATGACACATACATTTCTGATTTCTCCCTTACTTCATGATCAGTCCCCATTCCCCTCTTGTATGATCTTAAAGTGCTGCTATTCTTCAGGTTGCATCTTAAACTCTTTTTACCCATCTTACACTTTCTGCATAATTTCATATATGCCTATATCTTGGGATACAATTTATGCGGAAAGCTGAGGAGTAAATATGCTCAAAAAGTAGTTGACTATATAGGTCTGGAGCTGATTAAATGTCTCATATACATCTTTAACCTATCTGTATTCATCACTGAGTTAATTATTCAAGTACTTGGACTATTTTTCTGTTGCCATGTTTGGTCTTTCACCCATTATTTATTCCTATTGATTTGAGAGTACTCTTTGTATATGAGGGACCGGGGTGACTTTAGTCAATACATATCAGTTCAGCATTTAAAAATGTCTTTTTCCTATATCACTTGTCCAAGTCAGAAGAATGGGTGCCAAATTTATATTACTCTGTCTTCAAATCTTAGATGAGTCACAAATTTCTATTCACTCCATTTTACCCCTTCACATCTTGTCAAGGCTCTTTACTGTAAACCCATCATAGCCTTACATTTCATTCCACCACAATTTCTTCATGGGATTGTTGTCAATCTCCTAATGATCTCTGCTCCTAGCTTTCCCTGCCCCTCTTTATCCCATATATTCCATACCTTATGTCAAAAATACTATTTTTCATGTGAAGGTATTATTTCATCAACTCTCCAAAAATTTTAGTGAAAATATTCAAATATTTTCATGTCGGACAAACAGGTAAGGAAATCATCATCCCTTTATTTCTGTGAGGGGAAAAAAAATCTAAATCCAATTCTACCTGTTCAGCTTGAAGTATCTTTGAAGCATACAAAAGTAGATGCTGAATAGGAACCTGATTATAAGAGTATGTATCTTAAAAAGGTCAATGAACTGTAGATATCAATTTGGGAATATTCGGTGTATAGCCATGAATGATACATGAGTCTGATGTTATCATATGGTAGGGGGAGATACATTGTATGACCAGATGTGGAGAAAGGCCTAATCCTGAGACCTTAAGAAATATAATGCTTCATGTCTGGATAGAGAAGAAACCAACAAAAGAAACAGCACG
>NW_006292095.1:6882707-6883452 GCF_000327345.1 Myotis davidii | reverse complement strand
AATGGCAAGAGGGGTACAGAGAGAGACTATGTGGTATTATAAAAATCAGTGGAAGAGAAAATTCAAGAAAGGTCTCATTAGCTCTGAAAATCAACTAGGAATACAAAACAGTGTGCACTGAATGTAGCAACTTGGAGATCATTGGTGACTTTAGCAAGAGCAATTTCAGTGGAAGGCAAAGTGAAATGTAATGATGAGGGATGAGTAAAGAATTCAAGAGAGATGTCTATGAAAATAAAGGATTTTTTGTTTGTTTACTTATTTTAAGATGGCAGAGCCTGGCTGATGTTGCTCAGTGGTTAAACATCAACCCATGAACCAAGAGGTCACCAGTTCAAACCTCTTGATTCCCAGTCAGAGCACATACCCACGTTGCTGGTTTGATCCCCAATATGGGGCGGGCGAAGGCAGCTGATTGCTGATGATGTTTCTCTTGCATTAGTGTTTCTATCTCTGTTCCTTTACCTTCCTCTCTGCCTAAAAATCAATAAAAAAAGAACATATTTTTAAAAGGATGGCAGAATTTTGAGCATGTCTGAAAATTTCAGTTCTTTGATGGTTTTTTTAATATATTTTTTATTGATTAAGATATTACATATGTGTCCTTGTCCCCACGTTACCCTCTACCCCCCCCCGCTCTTGCCCTCCCCCCCCGTTGTCCGTGTCCATGGTTAGGCCTATATGCCTGCATGTAAGTCCTTTGGTTGATCTTCCCCCCTTACTCCCCCCCCCTCCTACCCTCCCT
>NW_006292095.1:6854692-6881138 GCF_000327345.1 Myotis davidii | reverse complement strand
CCGCACCTCCTCTGAGTCTCAGTGTGCTTTTCTCTTTCCTTCCAGTTGTAGAATTTCCACTCAGCCATGCTTCCTGTGGTTCTGGATGATGTCCGTATTGTTTTTCTGAGGTATTAATCAATTGTTGTGAGCGGCATCAACTTCCCTGTGTTTATCTCTGCCGCCATCTTAGTTTCTCCTCAAAATTATTTTAAAGGAATGTCAAAATAAAATATTTGCTGGTTTCCTGGGTTTATTTGAAGACTTGTTAAAAGTCCAGTGTGTCTCAGTGGTTAGAGTGTCAGCCTTTGCACTGAGGGGTCTCCAGTTTGATTCCTGGTCAAGGGCACATCCTGGATTAAGGGTTTGCTTCAGGAGGCAACCAGTCAATGTGTCTCTCACTTCGATCGATGGTTAATTTTTATTATTATAAAAACATAATTAACATCCACCTCACCCAGTGGTAGCCTAGAATCTTATGCATTTTTTGACCATCAACAAAAGGAAGATGTTTGTCTGCCTTTCGTCTCCTCCCCTTTTACCTTCCTCAACTCCACTGAGTCTACCATCCTTTGTAATATAATAAAAACCCATTGCATTTAGTTACAATAGAAATACTCTTTTGTCTTCTTATTAATCTGCCCTCTCTTGAGTATATCCTGATGCCTCTTTCCTTAAGTGCTGGACACCACATAAGTGCAAAATCTTAGCTATTTAATGAAATTGCCCTTTCAGCTCTAAAACTTTGACACTAAATCCGCTGCATCCTTTACAAAATATGTTTCACTGCTCTGCACACTTTCCAGGTTGGCAATGGTTAACAAGGAAACAGGAAAGGCAAAATGGGCAGTGGGGGGTGGCGGGGGGAAGCAACGACAGTGAGGCTACCTTTTGCAAAACAGCAGTACCTTTCTGCACAAAGAACTTTTGTTTGGAGCAGGTAATGACTGGCTTAGTCACAGCTTTATTCCTGATCAATATTTTGGAAAGAACACAAGAGATGATGTGCATTACTGTCTAAAATGTAAAAGCAGTGTCTGAACCCCTGACCTGGAGAAATTACACACAGGAGACTTTAGAATTTGGTTACTTTGCAGTTGTGTTGTTACATTTTAAGCATTTTTTTTCTTATAGTATATAGTTGTTCTTTCACAATGGCTCTGTGTCTGTCAGCTAAAAGGAAACTTGTATGGAGTGTACAGTAATCAAAGGATGAAAGATGAATGGGTGCAGAGCCTTTTTATTTTTAAGCACCATTAACTCAATGGCATCTACCTGGAATGTCGGTGCACTTTGCTGATTTCATTTTGATAACGCTATAAGCTGGTCTCTAATAATTGCCTTCTGTAATTGGAACAAATTTATGATTATGCTAATTCATTCTCAGCCACCCAGTGTATGGAACTGAGCTAATCCATATTTGTCCCAGCGTTTCCTTGGCAGATCATTACATGATTAGCCTTTCACTGTAGCTGATGGAATTGTTCTTCTGAGCAGATCTGATTTCTCAGATGGTGTGTATAGAGTATATGCAAGTGATCTGTGTTTGCATTCTTTATCTAATTATATAACTTCTATGTCAGCATTTTAAACCAGTTTGATATGAACATTTAGAATTTTGAATGTTCTAATCATTAATAAGATGGCTATTGTCTCAGCACCTGAGTATATATTACATGGCAGTAAGGAAGGGGGAAATGGAATTGTTCATTAATTTTCCCTTGCCACCACCTTAAAATCCTTATTTACATACCAGCAGTTGCAGGAGGAATACAGAAGCAGTTATGAGGCTCCCTGAAAACCAGCTCTTTATCATCCAGCTAGAGAGTTCTTCCCATCCCAAAATAATCCCTTAAAACGCATCAGCACATTACACTGTATTTTAGGTCATTCCTTAGAATACCAAGTTTTGGAAGCATCTCCTACAGCTTGCTTCATCAAATATTCAAAACCAGAATTCGTTTTTCCCTAGCAGATGGCAGTGAGCAAAGGTGGAGTTAGCCAGAGCGAGAGCCCTTGCACTGTGGAAAACATGGCTGAGTGGCAAATGGCAGCCTGTGCCCTCCCTTAACAATCACCTTCTGATTGCATATCTTTTTCCATTCTTCTCTCTATACCTTGTCCGTTTAATGCTATCTTTTCTGTCTGATCACCATTCTTGACAATGCTTTACATTAATGCAAACATATCTCATCCACACTCATGACAATGTTACATTTTCTGTTAACAGGGGATCCAGGGTGTTCACTGTTTCCGTGACCATTTACCTGTCAAAATGAATAAAATATAAATAAATAACAGGAGGCTGCTTCTGACTTTCATAACTGAAGCAGGGAAGTGAAAGGACAACACTGATCTGACAAGAGACACACAATGTCAGAACGTAAAGTTCCTTAGAAGTCAGGCCTCTACAGAGATCCTCATGACTGTCATTTCATTCAGCATCAGGGAGTGTGATTCTCTCTGTGATCATTAGGTTTCCATTGCTTGCCTGGTTCTGCGCTGTAGCTTCCCAATGAAGCTGAATTTCTGCTTCCTTTTGTGATGCACAATCAGATAAGTGAAGCTAGATTGAAGAAACTGCTGTGTAGGTGGCTTTAAAACCAATCCACACAGATTGGAAAAAGAAGAAAGACAAAGGGGAAACATGATAGTACTGTTATAAATAACTTGAAGGAAATATTAACAAGGAGAGAGAAGAGGACAGGTGACATCTAATCTCAGAAAGAGGGGAAGAGAGTAATGGCCAAACTAACAGAAGATAATATGCTCCCTTATGAGTAAAGAGATGCCATGCTTATCAGTGGTGAAGTCCCAGTGAAGACATATGCGAGTATGCCAAGTCAAACTGTGGGAAATGGTAAGGAGCCGCCATTTATTCGGTCAACAAGAGACATAAAAAAATGGCTCATGTCTTGTGGTAGAAAAATTACTTGAAGACTACCAGGTCAAATTCTACGATTTCTCTAGTATGTTAACTTAGCTCACATAATCTGTAAAATGGGAAGAATAAGATTTTCTTTGCCTACTTATTTTTGGAAGGCGTTGGTAGCTATTGTGAGGATCAAGTGAGATAATGTATTGAATAGCTATGTGTGCCCTTGTGCGTATAGACATGATAACCAGTATCTCTGTGTGTTTCTTTGCCTTTTATGCAAGATCACAAGACAGCTGCTATCTGTAAAGAATCACATTCATACCCATACAGGTGAACAGCAGAAATGCCTCCTTCCCCTTTTCTCTGGAAAGCACGTGCTTTTCTGTAAGTCACCCAATAGGCTTAGATGCAACTGGCCTCCTTAAATATTTTAAGACCGTTGGCTGTATCAGATTCTAGGGACTACTTGTCCCACTCATGTATTCTCATTAACAAAAGCAAAATAAGACACCAGATAACATTGAGAGGGTTACCATAACTTCTCAAGAGCTATATGGGGACAAATATTGTTTAATTTTATTTATTCATTAATTTAGTTATAATTAACACCCATTATTAGCTTCAGGTGTACAACATAATGATTCTATATTTGCATACACTGTGAAATGATCACCTCAATAAGTCTAGTTAACATTTATCACCTTATATAGCTACAAAATATTTTTCCTGATGATAATTTTTAAGATTTACTCTCTTAGTAACTTTCAAAATATGCAATGGGAGTATTATTAACTTTAATCACCATGGTGTACATTATATCCCCATGACATTTATTATGTACTGGAAGTCTGTATCTTTTGACCCCTTCACCCATTTCTCCCACCCCACCCCTGTCTATGGCATCCACCAATCTGTTCTCCATATTATGAGCATGGGGTTTTCTATGTGTGCTTTTATTTCTAAAATTACACATATAAGTGAAAATTATTTTGCAAATAACATTACGGTCATTGCATCCAAATCTGGCAAACTATGTGGATGACTGAGCATAGTCATGACGTGACTCAAAGTAAATGAGGCATTTATTGGTTAGATCAATTTCTTAGTGTGCATGTCGAGAGGCCCACCCATAGTTGCTGTGGAACCCCATCTTTATTCTGCCTTTTCCACTCTGTCCCCACCCTGGTGTCCATGGGTGCCATCTCAGCTTAGCCCTTCACCGGCTAGAATGCATACTGCAGCCTTCTGTTTTCTCATAGAAATCCAATCACATTTGTTGTTTGGTAAGATGGTACCTTTACAAAAAGTTTGAGAAGGTATGTAGGGAGGGAATGACCATATTGTAAACTGCTATGGCCTTCCAGTATTTCCCTAAATCTACACCACATCCCTCTAGTGTAGTCTTGTCTCTCCACCAGTTTCATCAGAGAAGGTTGTCTTCTTTTAGCAACTACTTTAAAAATGTCTCTACTAGATCATATCTACACTCAACCATGGGATATAAAGCAAAGAATAATCTCTCTCTCCCTTGGCCCGACCCCTAAAATGCAGTTTGAACCTTTGTTGTATGTGTGTATGTGTATCCCCAGTCTCTAAATTTGCACGTACCTCAATTTGGGCTAGAACATTTATTCCACAGGTGCCAGTGAACATCCTCTGAAGTAGCTCCTATGTAATATATAAGAAGATTTTAAATGTTGTTCATGTTCTTAAGGAGCTTGCCAATGAGTAGTGGAGAAAGTGATCACAGGTAATGAGTGGATGGATTGAGAAGCTTCAAATGTCATAAATCTAAAGTTACATCTATTTTATATTGAGTCTAGCAAATCCTAACTGGAGTACTGGAATTGTGGCATAGACACACTTGGTAGAAAATATCAGTAACTGATGCTGATTGGCATTTTTTGTGGAATATGAAGGGACAGTTCAAGTTGATACCATCTAGAGTCAAAGGACAAAAGGCTTTGGATCCTCCTATTAAAGTGTTTTTTTCTTTCTAGTCTAATATTTTCTCCCCCATTTATATATGGTTAATAACACCAGTCTCCTCATTCTTTTATAGAATATTAAAACTAAGAACAGGAACTTGGGAATTCTGACTTACTATCTGATGGAAATAAATATTTAGGTGTAAGGTTTATGTATGTGTATAAATGTCTCTGGCAAAGGTCAGAAGAGGTAAAATATCAGGACTCATGCAGACATTTTCAACTGTAACTCAGATCTCAGGCAAAATACTCTAACACTATTTCAAAGATGGTCCCCTCCCCCATCCAATTACACCACGCTGCCTATTGTTGAGAAAAATCTATAGACTGGTCAGTTACGTACCTTCTGTCCCCAGCTACCAGAATAATGGATCAGCAACTGATCATGCTGTCTGGCATGATGGTCTGCTTTTTCCAGATTTGTTTATAAACTGGTAAAATTTACAAATTGCAGACCATCTGCATGTGGCACTCTGTTCATGAATGTGGACATCCTGCAAAACCATCAGCTCATTATCTCTAAGTAACTAGTTTTTGTACATGCTTCTAACTTGGATTATCCATGTAAACTAAATAAATAGAAACCAGATAAAGACTTGTTTCTCTGAGGGGTGCACGTTTCCAACAACCTTCAGGATGTTATGCCTCTCTGTCAAAAAGATGACCTGTTTGCCTGAGGTCATTTGGATCAATTATACAAATGTTCCTTAGTCTGGAAGTGGTCAATGTATTGATCCCATAATGCTAATTTGAAAACTTGTATTGCTTTTGTTAAGAGCTTAGGATTTTTCTTGTTGACAACCTCTTGTGACATAATTTCTGAACTCAGTACAGATGCCCTTATGTTACTTAAAGAATACTGTACATAAGTTCAAAAGGTCTTTGATGCTTGCCAGTCACTTCTGTAAGGAAGCTTTGAGAGGGGGTTATGAGACATGAACAGTAATATTCTAGGGTGATGGGGGAATTCCTATCTAATGAAAAGGAATTAACTTTAGGGATGACACTGAGCTCCTTTTTGTGAAACAATCACTAGGAGACAGAAAGCTGGTGAGTGGAAAAGAGAAAGTAAATTTACTTCTGGTTCATGGATATGCTATGTTTGGCCCTTACAATATATTTTGTAATATATTATCAATCATGTTAGAATCAAGAAATGTTAACATTAAAATATACACCATTGGTTTCTTTTTTTTAAAATATATTTTATTGATTTTTTTACAGAGAGGAAGTGAGAGATATAGAAAGTTAGAAACATCGATGAGAGAGAAACATCGATCAGCTGCCTCCTGCACATCTCCTAGTGGGGATGTGCCCGCAACCCACGCACATGCCCTTGACCGGAATCGAACCTGGGACCTTTCAGTCCGCAAGCCGACGCTCTATCCACTGAGCCAAACCGGTTTCGGCTACACCATTGGTTTCTTGTGAAAGATGGAAGGTCCAGTTACACTGGCAACCCTAGTCTGACCTGACTGGTGGCTACACATTTGCACAGGTCCTGTGATCTTCATTTTGTCACAGTTGCCACCACTTCCCATACACAGTGATGCTAAATAGTCCATAAATTTGAAGACCATTGTGAAACATGAAAAGCAAAAGAGATTTTAAACAAAATGAGCTCATTGTCATTTTTCATGGCACTAGCATTTTTTTTAAATACCCTTGTCTCTAAAGTGGGAAAACAAAAGTAGAAACAAAGCGATAACATTTTTTAAGAAAAATGAGAGTGAGTTCATTTCTTTGTGGAAATGAAGAATGGCTCCTTGTCATTAATATGCAAGCGATGCACATGGGTGTCTCACACACAGGGCCACTACGGTGATTTATGTTACTTCCCTGGCCCCCAGGACCATTGGAGTTTGGAATGGCTGGGGGAGGGAATGCTTTTTTCTATCTTATTTATTAAACTATTCTACATCAGGAGCATTTAGCTCATCAAAAATGTTTTAAAATTTCACTAAGTGACAAAAGCATAAATCCCAAAAGCAATCTGTCACTTTTATTAGTCCAGAAAATACCAAACTGATTTCCTCATAAAGATCCTGCCATCAGTTAAATGGATAAACTATTAGGTTATGAATAAAAATAGCCCCATAATTATGAGTCTACTAATGTGCTGATTGTTTATAGACATAATTGGATTGATAGGCCTCAGCCATGACAGCATAAACACCACGGGTACCAGAACGTGGGTATCTACAACACCTCATTCATCCTATATCGATGATTTTCAGACTATGATTTGGGAGACCCAACAGCAGGTCATTGTATATGTCCACAGTACATGCAAGTGGGGAGGGAGGTGGATTGGATGACGGGGACAAAGTATATGATGGCAAAAGATGTGCACTGGACATCTCAGCAGGGTATGATTGACCTAGAAGGGGAAAGATGTGAATGATCTCCCCTGGAATTGTGAAAACTTGGTCTTGGTTATGGTCAATCTTGTACAGCTTAGGGCCCCCTCACTTCTGCACCAGTCAGAAGATCTTTCCTTGTTAATCTGCTTTTAATTTTGAGCTTCAGATAAACTAATTCAAGGAAACATTTTATGGAAAAATATAAATTTGAAAACTACTGTACTACATGAGACTAAAAGAGTTATTTCTAAGATAAAGTGATTGTTTTCAGATCACTAAATAGCTTTTCTTTGAAGGTGCCATAGTTAACCAACAGGAAGAAAAGAAATTACCCTAATCTTCTCTGAAGACTTCTGTGACCATATATTCTTCCAAATATTTTTCAATTTTTAAAATATATATATATGATTTTGTTGTTTTATGAGTTTATAACAGTAATCATACAATTGTGCATTTTGACTGTCATGTATTATGAGCATTTTCTGTGTTTTCACTAGTTGAAATCATGATTTTTAATGCCTATATAATACTAAATCATATTGTTGAAACAATTTATTTAAACAAAGCTCTATTTGGCATGCATGTAGTTTTGGCATAATTTTTCCTTTTTCTTTCTTTTTACCAAAAAATAACTTATTGTGGTTAAGGTTTTGTTTATAGCTCTAATACCTTTTTTCAGTAGCTTCCTGGGATCATAATTATAAGAACAAAAGGCATTACTATCTTTAAGACTAGCTGATGGAGATAAATTAAAGCAGGATAGGGAAGTGAAGGGAACTTGCTCTCTCTCTCTAATATATACACACACACACACACACACACACACACACACACACACGTATACACACACTGGAGGCTTAATGCATGAAATTTGTGCATGGGTAGGGTCCCTAGGCCTGGCCAGCTATCAGGGCCGATCTGTGGGGCAACTGCTGGGGTGATGGGGGGGCACACGCTGGTACCTGCCTTGGCTGGCCTGGCACCATCCACTCGCTGGCTGGCCCTGCAGCCCCCCACTGCTGCCATGGGTCACCTCTCTCTGCGGGGTGACTGGCAGTGTGATGGGGGGCTCCCACTGGCACCTGCCTGGTACCTGTGGGCTGGGGGCAGCTCCTGCATTGAGCGTCTAACCCCTGGTGGTCAGTGAGCATCATAGCAGCCGGTTATTTCACCGTTCAGTCAATTTTCATATTAGGCTCTTATATAGAATATATATATATATGTGTGTGTGTGTTTTGTTAATCTTCACCTACCAGTATACACACACACACACAGACGTATGCAAATCGTGGTTTTTAAACTATTCAGATTTTCCTCAGATCATCACAGCATTAACCTCTTACTTATCCAATTTGTGGCAAATGTTTTCTTAGTTTGTGGGCCACTTCATTGTGTATATGATTTAAATTTTCACTTTGAAGCCAAACCTCTACTTGATGATTAAGGCTTTAATAGACTCTGGGCCAAGTTTTTGTTTTTTGTGGGTTTTATTTTCAATCACAGTTTACATTCAGTTGTCATTTTTTCTTCTTAGTTCCAGGTGTGCAGCACAGTGGTAGACAATCGTGTACAAGATCTGGTCAGGAAAGCTTTCTTCCATTTCCAGGTGCCGGGACTTCCTTTGGCTTCATCTCCAGGGACACTGCCCACAGGGTTTTTTCTGGCTAGTTAACTCACTAGGAATAATTTACTTATGGGCCAGGGCTGACTTTCCTGACTTCCTCACCAGCTGTCTGAGGGGAAGCCTGGAAAACGATGACTGAGGTGGGGGCACAAGGGAACAGCTTTCTAAGTGCTACAAATCTCAGGTGTAGGGCATTAATCAGAAAACCGGGCAATTTATGCTCTGAATTTCAGAGTCAGGAAGAGTGTGGGGCGGGACAAAGCTTCCAGACCTACTTTAGCAGTCAGATCTATTCTTTCAAAACTCCAATCCTATTGGCTTTAAGCATGTTGTTTCATCCCAAATATTGGTAACAGTGTTACTCCCAGCTTTTATTTTCTTGGGATGATGTGCATTTAAATGTTTATTTTCATCATACCCATAAAATATAAAATTCATGAAAGAATAAACTATCTGGTTAGTGGGGAATGGAGGACATTTGTCACAGACTGGTGGCCAGATGTGACATAAACTTGGTTGCACTGTCCTGCTTCGCTCGCCAGAGCAGTGCTTCTGGGCTCTGGGTCATTAGCCAGGGCCACACCTCCAGGCTGGACCGTGGGGTGGGCAGTCAGCTTGTTTCTTTACTTCATGGCCCTGTATCACATTGGTTTTTCAGCTCATCTCCATGTTTTTAAGTAGACCTCGTCTATTTGCTATCATTTTCTATTCTAATATTGACTTTTTCTAGGGAGAATTTGAGATGGTGATGATTTAGGTTACTCTAAACTCTCATTTACATGTTGGCACTTGAGATAAATATCATTAAAGGTTTTCTTCTGATAATCCCTTTTTATAGAGATTAGCATATCTTGATTACATCAAGTTGTTATATAACAGATGCCACTTGTTTATTGGTAATAAATTAGAATTCTCAAGATTTAAACATGAAATGAGGCATCTTCTTCTAAAAGAAACTCTCAATGATCTGTGCTAATGGTGGGCAGAATGATGAAAAGTGCCCCGCTGCATATGTTTCTGTGTGATGGCTCTGGTGTAGCCACTGCCCTTGCTTTCAGTGCTAAGTAATGACTGTGTGCAGCATATGCTGATAACTAGAGCTAAGCAGTTACTGCCAAGCAAGAGATGTGTACAGTGCTACGAAGATGGTGTGAACAGTGGAGAGGTTGTTCAGATATGGAAGCAGAGGACAAAATGAGGAAGGAGAGATGTTAGCTCAGGGGAGGACTGGCCTGCTCGGTGAAGTAGGGGAGGTATAGGTAGTATATCCCAACTGGGGGGAGGATGAGGATCTAGGGAGCAGACGGTTCCATCTTTGTCTTCTTCAGGTGTTCAAGGGAAAGACAAGTTTGGACCAACGATAGGATTAGGGTAGAATTGGAAGAAGAAAATAGGTCAGTAAAAAGCAAATTTGAGATGGGGCTAGCCTACGCTCAGAGAACGTGGGAAGTGAGCTTCCCCAGAAGCAAGGATGGACCTTAAATGTGGTAGATGTCTAACCCCATCTAAATAGCCACTGATTCAATGACGGAATGGCATGGTCACCAAAGAAACCTATACCCCAAACTAGGGAACACTGAAACTTGAATTTACGTGCCTATGATTGCCCAAATATATATGACAGTGGCCTTTACACATTTTCACCCCTTCATTAAAAATTTGTTTAAATTGAAACATACTGACTTGAAACTTGCCTGACAACATAATATTCTCTCAGCACAAAGTACATGTGCTGCTCTCTGAGCTCCATTATGCACCAGTTTTGTAACATCATCATAGTCATCAGAATTCTAATAAAATGAAATATAATGAAATGACCTAATTGCAGTCACCTCTTTTCTCTCTTCCACTGCGTTTTTAGAAAATGGGTCAAAGTCAATAGGAGGCAGTCCTTTTCCTGCCTCCAGTTTATTAACTTCAGTATTCATTTCCTGATTATACCAAATTTTCTAATTAAAAGGGATGGTATATTGAATAAAGAGGAGGGAAAACCATTACTATAGCTCTCTTTTCCGCACATCAAAATTGCTACCTTCCAATTAAAAAAAAAAAGTGTTTTGTGTATTTTTTTAAATGACTTGTAAAGTTAACATTCTTTCTTCTTATAGGTGGAATGGCTGAAAAATGAGGAGCCCATTGACTCAGAACAAGATGAGAACATTGACACCAGGGCTGACCATAACCTGATCATCAGGCAGGCACGGCTCTCAGACTCCGGGAATTACACCTGCATGGCAGCCAACATCGTGGCCAAGAGGAGGAGCCTGTCTGCCACAGTGGTAGTTTATGGTAAGATCAGCCCAAAGGCCAGGAATGGAGTACAGAAAGCAGAGAGGTAGAGGGATGTGTGTTTTATTACAATTTAACTTTCATAGCCAAAAGGTCTTAGGGGGCCATCCACCACTATGTTCTCTCCTGCCTCTCCCATTTGGCAGGTGGGAACACATTTCTATGGCTATTGATGTTTGCTCCTTTATCCAACATTGGACTTCCATGAGGTAGGCAGTGATATTTCCAATCACTCTTTTTTTTTTTAAATGATCTTTTTTTTATATATATTTTATTGATTTTTTACAGAGAGGAAAGGAGAGAGACAGAGATATAGAGAGTTAGAAACATTGATGAGAGAGAAACATCGATCAGCTGCCTCCTGCACATCCCCCACTGGGGAAGTGCGCGCAACCCAGGTACATGCCCTTGACCGGAATCGAACCTGGGACCTTTCAGTCCGCAGGCCGACGCTCTATCCACTGAGCCAAACCGGTTTCAGCTCCAATCACTCTTGATCAGAAAATAATTTTAGAAGTTATTTTCTTCCGTTGTGTTTGTATTAGAAAAGAATCGAGGTGGGCAACTTCTGCTCCCTTCCCCCATCCACCCCAGACCTGCTTGTGGGAAGTTTTTCTCCTGGCATACAAAATCCACCATAAACAAACACCGCTATTTGCTGAATATCTCAGGTATTGTATAAAAGAAATACCCAGCTATTTAAGTAAAGGCATTCCTTTCTACAATAGAAGAGCCCTGGGATTTATTTTTTGAGGCATTTAAAGTAATAGAAATTCAAATCTGATATTTTCTTCTTATGCTCTGGATTTTCAAGTGCTTTAGAGATATGGTAATGAGTTCTTTCTATTTTTCATAATTTTTCAGCAAAGAAAATGATCTGTGTCCCTCCTTATATCAGATGAATAGCTGAGGGGCACAGATGAGGTTAAGCCTAGTCGCTCACCTCGTGATGGAGCAGCCAGTGTGTGTCTGCAGGGTCTCTTGGTCCCTGGATGCCTAACTCACAACACCTGGCACAGTGGCTTGCACATAGTAGGCAATCAGTAAAAACCTTTCTCCTTTTTTTCTCCCCTCCCCATTTTCTCTCTCAGTGAATGGAGGCTGGTCTTCCTGGACAGAGTGGTCAGCCTGCAATGTTCGCTGTGGTAGAGGATGGCAGAAACGTTCCCGGACCTGTACCAACCCAGCTCCTCTCAATGGTGGGGCCTTTTGTGAGGGAATGTCAGTGCAGAAAGTTACCTGCACTTCTCTTTGTCCTGGTGAGATATACACAGACTCCTCCCTTTCCCCCTTTTGATCCACCAACACTAGTAAGCTGGTGTGAAACATTCAGCATATCACCATCTTTCTCAAAGTGACCCTCTCCCAAGTTCTTATAGAGCCTTTGTCCAAAGTGCTGATGTAGAACTCAATGTAATAGCAAGAACATGGATGAAATACCTCTGTTTGGGGGCATATGTAGTTTTTAATACTCAAATAACTTTGAACACTCACCATCAATAAGCCAAATGCTTTGAAGTATTTTTATACCTCCCGTGTTTGATTGGACTAAGCCATGCCCTTCTCTCCCTGGGTTCTCCCATTCTGTGGCATTAATTTTTTATAATAGCTAGCAGAAATTAAGTTGTCTGTGAACACAAAACAGGTACCAAAAATGTGACTCTTTATTATCAGTTGCCAATCCACCAAGCTTACCAGCTTTAGCTCTGTATTTATCTATAATACAACTGGCAGAGATTGTACAGCATCACAGCAGTTTATTCTACATTTGATCTATGCTTGCCTTCCTTTCTGAATAGAGATAGACTACACTTGCCAAATATGGCTTTTATAAGTTATTTTGTTCATCTCTTACTGGCTCTAACCCAATTTATACAATGAGAAATAGATGAGATGGAAGATGACTTTCTTTATGGAAAACATATCCTCCCACTGAGAAATAAATTGATCCTGGGTCTCATATGCATTATAAAACATTAACTCCAAGGACATTGGACTAGAGCCTTTTGACTAAAATTTCAAATCTAGTTCCACTCAAAGCTAAGGTGAGGCTCTCACCAGCAGTGTATTCTTGGAGTTTCATTTTGCATTTATTGAGTGCTTACTATGTGCAAGATACTTTTACACATATAATCTCATTGGACTCTGTGTTGTGAGTTTTATTACCCCCAGTTGACAGAAATAGGCTAAGTGACTTTCTCAGGGTTGCTCAGCCAATAAACTGGCAGTCAAGGACTCAGACATTCTGTTTTATGTTCAGTATTTTGTGTTACCCTATTCCTATATGCTCTTGATTAAAAACTGCAAATTCATAACCCACATAAATATGGTTGGAGTATTCCTAGGAGGTAATGGGACAATTGCCTCAAACAGCTGCCATGATCTCGAGGGTTGATTTTTAGTAGAATTCAGTTTGTGCAGTTCTGCATATAGCAGCAATTTATGACCCAAGAAATTCTATTTATATAAATCTTGGTATCTTGGGGTTTGACTGACCTGTTTTAGTTTAATACTATCAATATATATGGGTTTATTGTTTAGGGGGTTTTAGGGCTTAAAGATAGTTCATTCTGCTCTCTGTTCTAAACTGTCAACACCCAAGGCAGTGGTGACTACCACTGGTTACTGCACACTGTTTATCTGTCCATCTAAGCTGCACTTGAGCGTGAAAGACTGGGGAAGAATGGATAATGACATTGTTAGCCAACCCAAGGGCACTGGTAATACGAATGCTCTGCTCGCCTAAATTCAGTAATTGGTCTCATCCTGAAAGAGCTAGAGAATTACACCACTGCTTTTGCTAGTCTATCTCTTTAGGAAAGAAACCATGGAGAGAAGATAAATGAATATGTTATTTTGTTTTGTGTTGTGGTGGTTATTGCTTTAAAATGCAGCTCTAAGAACAGCAATCCGGGGGTGAGTCTCCTGACCGCTGCCTGATTCATTCTAATGATGGTTCCTTTGCTTTCTCTTTGAAGTGGATGGGAGCTGGGAAGTGTGGAGCGAATGGTCAGTCTGCAGCCCAGAGTGTGAGCATCTTCGGATCCGGGAGTGCACAGCACCACCCCCAAGGAATGGGGGCAAATTCTGTGAAGGGCTGAGCCAGGAATCTGAAAACTGCACAGATGGTCTCTGCATCTTAGGTAACACCTTCTGTTTAGCATCTTCGGTGTTTGTCCATAATATGAAAAGAAACGTCATAATTATTGTGTTAAATAAGTTAGCAGAAAGCAAAATCTCCAAGAGCAAAAAGAAAATAGGTGAAAAGTGTAGAAAAGAAGACAAATACATTTTTAGGAAAGCTGGGGTGACTTTGAATATTTTATCATTGTCAGTTTTATAAATGTGTATACTTACTATTGATTTAACTAGACAAGGTTTGAGAAGAAATGATGTAAGAAGACATTTTAGACTTTTTAGCTTAGCAGTTCTTTTCTTTTAGTAGCCTTCATCTTAAGTTTGGTGAAATTCTGATCACTATGTCTATATTTCTCCCAAGAATTATATAGCAGTATAAAGCACTTCATCATCTTCAGAGACTATGGTTTTGTGGCAAGGGATGTGTTGTGACTGTTATCTTACAAGTGGGGGCTGGGATTTCTGACACCGGAGGAGGTAGGTGGCTTTGTATCAAATTGGTCTGGCAGAGCAAGAAATGGAATGTGCATTTCAAAACTCCCAAGCCTTTATTCCTGAGATTACATTCTTGCATCTCCAAGTGACTCTGCCTGAGTATGGGAGGGTCAGATAGTCACAGAGAGACAGGTTTTCATCTGGTGCTGCCCCTCACTACCTTTGTGATCCTGGATAAGTTGTTTATGCCTTTGACTGTAAGTACCCCCAATGGTATCCAGTTTTGGTTATTGTGAAGATTAACTGACAAAAGAATACACTTGAATATTTCATGGCACAGAGTAGGTGCTCAGTAAAGATGAACCCATTCTCCATCTCCCCACTCATTGAGCTAAGGTGTACTGATTTTGCTTAGGTCCTTTAGGAACAAGAGATTCAGGGCATTGAACTAGGAAAATACACAGCAAAAATAACATAGCTCAATACCAGTGTGTCACTTTTTATTTGGGAAGATGGCAGGATGAAGAAAATATCTATTCTAAGTTGGGTTTATTTTTCTAAATCAATACAACTGGGTACCATAGAAAGCATATTCAAACATAACATTTTTTTAAAAAGAAGTCTATATATTTAATACATTGGTTAAAATGATTAATATGTTTTTAAATGAGCAACGATGGTATTTTTTTGGTGGGTTTTTTTTGTTTGTTTGTTTGTTTGCTATTACAAGTATCGAGTACCTGCATAAGTCAGATACATGAAACTATAATAGAATGAAACCTAGCCCCCAGTCTCAGTGATGAAAGGGCCCTGCACTCTAATGAATATATTCCAATCATTTGTCTTCCTCAAAATGCCTTTGCGCTTCCAAAATGTAAGGAAACCTAACACAAACTCAGTAGCAAGAGGTTTAGGGAAATATGTTTCTGTCTACTCTTGACTGTTACCAGATTTTTCTGAAATATACCTTGGAAGTATGACTATTTTTTTAAACATGTAGCCATATTTGAATTGATACAGTTAGAACAATTAGAACTGTGACACTCATAAGTCTTCTAAAGAGGTGTTGATAACATAACTATTTGGTTATCAACTGAATTTTAGATAATCATAGTCATAACTTTCCCATCAACCACCAGTAAGGCCTGCACTAGAGGATATCAGGCCTAAACCTTACTTGACTAATACTTAGTCCAGTTACCATTGAAGATGGATAATGGTTAACCCTTCAGGTAAGAAAGAATTGCTATAAAGTTCAGTGATTAAGAGTTGTTTAGCCCTGAAATGAATTACCAGCACTGAGAGGGTATTGGACAGTCTAGATCAGTGATGGCGAACCTATGACACGCATGCTAGAGGTAACACGTGAACTCATTTTTTTGGTTGATTTTTCTTTGTTAAATTACATTTGAATATATAAAATAAATACCAAAAATATAAGTCTTTGTTTTACTATGGCTGCAAATATCAAAAAATTTCTATATGTGACATGGCACCAGAGTTAAGTTAGGGTTTTTCAAAATGCTGACATGCCGAGCTCAAAAGGTTCGCCATCACTGGTCTAGATCCCAACTCTAAAATTTGAGATGTCGCGTTTGTCAGTTCTCCAGAGAGAATCAATGAGATATACAGATAGATAGATAAATGAGATTTATTATAAGGAATAAGCTCAGGTGATTATGGAATTTGGCAAGTCCTAGATCTGCTAAACCAATGTCCCAGTTCACAGACTGGCAGACAGGAGAATTCTCACTTGAGAAGGATCAAGCTTTAGACAGGCTGGGTGAGGCCCTGGGAAGCAATTATAGAGAGCAATCTGCTTTTCTTAGTCTGTGGATCTAAATGTTGGTTTCATCTGAAAAGACCCAGGTAATGTTCAGCCAATTACCTGGGCACCTGATGGCCAGTCAAGCTGACACATAAAATTAATCATCACGGATGCATATGTACTTGTGAAGTTCCAAAGTTTAGTTCCTTCCTTTGAGCCAGAAATGGCCATAGTTCAGACGGTGGCTTTTCCTGTGGGCATTGACCATGTATGGTTTTAGTCATGTGTGTGGTTTAATGGGTATTTCATTCCCATTACCCATAGTGGAAATAATATAACTAGGAAGACAATGAGGTTTGAAATATGTTCAGCATTGAAGGTGTGAGTTTAGAATGCTATGTGAGCCTTTTCTTTCTATTCAGTTTACTCATGCCTGCATTCCCTTTTCTGCGTAAGCATGTTTTCTCTAGCATCTTTTGTCTGTAGTGTGCATATCTGTAACTCTGTCAGATGTGATCAAGAATATTGATGGCTACAAGGAGTTAGAAATTGATTAAATATATTTATATATCATTGAGAAAGGGGTATGTTTGTGAATCCAACACCAGGATATATTCTGTCCTTTCAGACAGAGTGGCTACCACTATCAACAAAAATGGATAACAGATTACTATCTCTGCAGGAAGCAATGAACAGCACTCTAGTTAAAAGATGCCAATACCCCTGTGCACCTCTTGCTGGCACTCTGCTTCAATGGTCTTGGTGAAACTAGATGTGCTCTCAGGATAGAGATTCAGTGAAGGCTGGGTTTGATTAAAATAGCATTTGCCAACAAATTTATGGAGCAGTAGTTTTGTGAAGGATCTAGGTCATTTTCCTGTGGGCATTGACAATTTGGGAATTTTCTTAATCCTCATCCTGTATGTTTTCATCTATGCCAAAAAAGACCCTAAAGCAGTTCCTCAACTTCTCTTAGAAGACCTATAATTCTTTGATTTTTATTTAGCTTTCAACAAAGCATCTGGGTTGCCTTTGTGGTCCCTGAGGGTAGTGTTTCTCCAAGAGATGGGCCTGCCAGCTCTGAATGATCACTTTAATATTTGGGTGTGATTGTTGCTTGGCCAGTTGTGACTGGAGCACAAAAACTTTAGTGTGAATCTGTCACAGATGGCCACACCTCGGTGCTCTCATCAAGAAATTACATGCCCGACCCTAGCTGGTTTGGCTCAGTGAACAGAGCGTTGACCTGTGGACTGGAGGGTCCTGGGTTTGATTCCAGTCAAGGGCACATGTCTGGGTTGTGAGCTGGATCCCCAGTGGGAGGTGGGTGGGAGGCAGCCGATCGATGATTCTCTCTCATCAT
Source organism: Myotis davidii (assembly GCF_000327345.1). Taxonomy (NCBI): domain Eukaryota; kingdom Metazoa; phylum Chordata; class Mammalia; order Chiroptera; family Vespertilionidae; genus Myotis; species Myotis davidii. The sequence goes on along the minus strand of NW_006292095.1, from coordinate 6,863,313 downwards.
TGATGTTTCTATATCTCCCTCTCCCCTCCTCTCTGCTTAATCAATTGCTTAATCAATAAAAATATATTTAGAAAAAAGAAATTACATGCCCCAAGATTGGTGATAGTAAGATTATTTGCCAATAGCAGTTGGTGAAAGATCCAAATTGAAAGCATAAGCTAATCCTCTGATGCCTTTCTTTCCAGAAAGATAATTATGTGACATATTGTTGAGAAATAAGAACTTGTGTGGATCCCTGTTTCCTAACCTTAAACACTAGAGTCAGGTAGTTTTTTGTCCATGTCCTTTCTGCTTCCCGAACTTAGCTTCATCTATGCTCTGAGGAGTACAACCAGAGGTAAATGACATATGCATGCCTCACTGACAGGAACAGAAGGGTGAAAACGGCAGGGTACTTAGCTTGATCCTAAGAAATAAGAAAAGCCTGCTCCCTCTTTCTTTACTCCAGCAGATAAAAAACTAAGGGCTTTGACTTGAGAAGATTAAATAGATCTGCTTCAGAGGGGATTAGTGCCTTGAGGTGTAGTAAGACTGAAGCCAGAGAAATGCCACAGGGGCCTGAAAAAGAGGAAATCTTCAAGGCTGAGCTACCTGATAGTTAATCCATCCTTCTGGTCAGGATGTAAGATAGGTCAGTTCAACATTGATAGCTCAGAAATGGAAATATCAGTTAAACTGTGGTTTGTTTTCATTTCTGATGAATACATTGATAAGAAAAGTTTGAACTGACAGTTTGGAAACCACATCAAGGACAAAGACAATAGCAGGTTCGATTAAACAACCCCAAGCTTACATTTAATAATCTAACAACATTATCTATTGAATGATCTACTTAAATGACCTAAAAGAAGCACCTGAAAAGGTGAGCCTGTAATTACATCAAAATAAAGGTCATCTTGGTAAGCATTTTCTCTTAGGCTATTCTCAATGTCATTGTCATCTTTACAGTAATTACCCAAGTCCCTTCTCTATCTCTCCTAGGACACCATTCTGGAGTTAGCTCAGGGCATCTGAAACAAGTTTTACATTCTGTTAATGGTTTATGGAATGCCTATTTTGTATATAGGATTATAATGGATAGGTGTCCTTTTACCTTAACAAAACCCATCAATTCCTGTCTTTAGGCAAAAAGTCATGAATCATACTTGACTCATTCTTAAATTTTTTGTTGGATAAGTTCATATTTCAGAACCAGCTGCACTGCACAATTCCTTAATTATAGCGTAAACTTTATATAGCAAAGAAATGAAAATGGCGTAGCAAGATACAATCCATTCTTAAATTGTCATGAATTTTCCAGCTGCTTGCTAATTCTCCCAGGTAGTTTTAATATTAAAAACCCATTTTCATTCCAGTTACTGTACATAGTAGGTGCTCCTTTTTATAATAGCTGCTTTCTACATAACAAACAACTGATTAATTCAGAGTTGCCTTCATGTATACTGCATAGCAAATATGAATAGAGTATTGCAAATCCACAAGAGTAAATAAGAGGGTAGGTTTGGGAACATATGGTATCATTAGCTGCTTAGCAACAATCTCTCCCCCATGCCCCAATGAACACTTTACCATTATGGGACGCAATAAGAAGACCAGTGACTAACAAGCTTTAAAGAGACAGAGTAGAATGGCTCATGACTAAAGTTTCCATTGTGCTTAATTAAAAAATAAAATGAAGCAGAGAGAGCTCTATACTCATGTGTCCTAGTGAAAGCATTTTTAAAAAAACTCTATATGGCTAAATGTTTCGTTTTTGTGCTTAAATTCAAATGCCATGAGTAGAACTGAGCATAAAGAGAATGAAGATAAACCATATATGACAAATTATCATAAAATGTCTCCCCCTTTGTTATCCACCCACTGTAGACTTTTCTACTTTTATGCCTTGTTAATAAAAAGATAGCCTTCCGGTCAAGATGGTGGAGTAGGTAAATGCTGTGCGGGCCTCCTCCATTATCATATCATCTTCACAACTAAATTAGAGACCCATGCTCATTGAGAACCACCTGAAGACTAGCTGAACAGAACTTTTTAAGGATGTAAAGGAGAAACCACAAAAGACTGGTAGGAGGGGTGGAGGTGCGAAAAAGACAGGTCTCACACCCACAGTATGCTCATTAGGAATAAGGAGGGGTATCATAGCTGTAAAGCTTCCCTCCTTGAGGAGCAAGGGATCTAAAACAGTTAAGATATCTTTTTTTTATCCAGGAAATTTCCCCCATCACCATCTTTATTTTCTCATAGACCTGTGCTACATGTACATAGTCATGACAGAATAACCAAGGTAAGAATTTTTTTTTCAGCCAATAGAAATCAAGGCAATTAGTTTGCCCACATCTCTCTTCTATCCACTTTTTTCTATTCCTATACACTTTACTTCCCAACGTATATCAATATGTACTTTTTTTATACTCGGCTTACATTATTTTGGTGGAATTGGACAGGGAGTGCTATGTCTTGCTTCAGAAACATGATCTCTGGCAGTTTCTCTCAGGTACATCCTGTTCACTTTATCGACTTTAGAAGAAGAATTGAAATAAAACACCTCCACTGTAAATAGGAAGGACTTTAAAATTAAATTTGGGCATCTGGAGAGCAGAAGCAGGATCACATTACTTAAAGTGGAAAAAGACAAAAACAAAGCAAACTGAAACAAAAATCCAAGGAAACTAAAGAGACAAATAAGAACCAATCCCCATGATAATGTAAAGTGGAGACAGAAAACCTATTAGAAAACTTAAAAACATTTCTTAAGGAAATTAAATTTTAGCCATTCAACCAGAAAGTTGGTAGAAATGCAAATCATTATAGCAAAAGTAAAAATATTTTGTAGATAATATATGCCTAAGAAGCACAGGGAAGGCAGCAGTTCTGAACGAGGTATTGTTAGAAGACACAGTGGTTGAGTTTCCATGAGGCTGACCCAGGATGGATCTGCATTGATTTGGCATTCAGAGCAAAGGGTGAATAGCCTTCTACTGCCCTCTATGATTCTGTTTATACTGGTTATTCTGTTTGAAAATTAGGGATAGACATGAACCTAGGATTGCAAGAAATAAATGAGCTGGGCCTATAGGATTCAACATTAATCCTGTTTAGAAAAGAACAGGTTGAAAACTCAGGAGTTTGGGCGTCAGATTTCTTGAGTTTGAATTTTGATTACAACACTATGAGCAAGTTTCTTAAGCCTTAATTTACTTATCTATAAAATGAATGTTATAATAGTGCCTCATAGAAAGGATTTGTTTTTAGGAGGAAATAGGCAAATCTATGGAAAGCATTTTGCATCCATAGTAAACACAATAACTATTGTGTTCTACTAAAGGGATTCCTGTTTCAGAAAAAGTTAAGTTTTTCATGACCTACAAAGGTACTGACAGTGACACTATAGATATTTAGTTAAAACATTTCCTAATACATCTATTAACATAAGTGTATTTGTCATTAAAATATATTGTATGTTCACCATTTTATCCTCTTCTACCTTTTTTGCTTAATTTCTCCACCTTTTTTACCGAGCCCCCCATCAATCCTCCCTTCTGACAGCTGCCAGTCTGTTGCTATGAATTTGTTTCTATTTGTTTGTTAGTTTAACTTGTACATTTGATTCCACATTAGATTCCACATGTAAGTGGAATCATATGGTACTTACCTTTCTATGACTGGCTCATTTCACTTAATATAATACTCTCCAGGTCAAAACATCTACTGATGGGTACTTGGGTTACTTCAAAATCTTGATTATTGTAAATAATGCTGCAATGAAATAGGGATACATATATTTTTTGAATCAGTGTTTTGGGTTTCTTCAGATATATTCCCAGAAATGGAATCACACAAAAGGAGGGCATATTTAAAAGAATAAAATGGCAACAAATATGTACCAACAATAATCACTTTAAATGCAGCTGGCTTAAATGTACCAATCAAAAGACATAGGGTAGCTGAATGGATAAGAAAATAAGACCCATGTATATGCTGTCCACAAGAGACCCACCTCAGAATGAAAGCTATACAGACTAAAAGTAAAGGGAGGATGGAAAAAGATATTTCATGAGAATGGAAATAAATTTAAAAAGCTGGGGTAGCAATACTTCCATCTGACAAAATAGACTTTAAAACAAATGTTAAAAGAGTTAGAGACAAAGAAGGACACTACATAATGATAGAGATCAATCCAAAATGAGGATATAACCCTTGCAAACATTTTTGCACCCAACATAGAAGCCCCTAAATATATCAAGCAAATCTTGATGGACATAAAGGAAGAGATTGACAGTAATATAGTCACAGGAGGGGATTTTAACACCCCACTGACATCAGTGAATACATTTTCCAGACAGTAAATCAACAGTGTAACAGCTGCCTTAACTGACACACTAGATCAGATGGATTCAATTGATATCATCAGAGCATTTCACCCCAAAACAGCATAATATACATTCTTTTCAAGTGTACATGGAACATATTAGGACACAAAACAATATTCAATAAGTTTAAGAAAAATGAAATCATATCAAGCTTTTTTCCTGACCAAAATGGTATGAAAATTAGAAACCAAGAAAAAGACTGAAAAACACATAGGGGCTAAATAACATTCAATGAATGGGTTAACAATGAGATCAAGGAAGAAATCAAAAGAGACATCAAGACATATGAAAATGATAACACAATAACCCCAAACGCAGGGAAAGGGGCTTGGGGGTGCGGGAAGAAACTGGACAAAAATCATACACCTATGGCCCTAACTGGTTTGGCTCAGTGGATAGAGTGTCAGCCTGCGGACTAAAAGGTCCCAGGTTCGATTCTGGTCAAGGGCATGTACCTGGGTTGCAGGCACATCCCCAATAGGAGCTGTGCAGGAGGCAGCTGATCGATGTCTCTCTCTCATCGATGTTTCTAACTCTCTATCTCTCTCCCTTCCTCTCTGTAAAAAATCAATAAAATATATTTTAAAAAAAAGACATATGAACATGAAAACAATGACCCCAAATCTATGGACACAGCCTAAGAAGTTCTAAGAGGGAAAGTTATAGCAATACAGGCCTGCATTAAAACAAAACAAAACCCTCAAATAAACAATCTAACATTACACCTAAAGGAATGAGAGAGAGTAAGAAAAGTCCAAAGCAGGTAGAAGGCAGGGAAAGAAGAGAAATATAAAGATCAGGGGCCGGGAGGTGGGGGAATGGGACAAAGTAGTATAAAAAAATTAAAAAATAGAAAAGTTTAATGAAACAAAGAGGCAGTATTTTGAAATGATAAACAAAATTGATAAAACTATAGCAAGACTCATCAAGGGGGAAAAAAAGGAGGGCCCAAATGAAATCTGAAATGAAAGAGAAGTGACAACTGACACCACAGAATTACAAAGAAATATAAGTATCACATAATCTCACTTACATGTCGAATCCAATGAACAAAATAACTGACAAATAAAATATTTTTATATACTAATAACAAACTATCAAAATGAGAAATTATTAAAACAATCTCTTTTATAATTACATCAAGTAGAATAAAATTCGTAGGAATAAATTTAACCAAAAATTTAAGATTTGTAATTGGAGTAATTGGAATAAGACATTAAAGAAAGAAATTGAAAAATCTGCAAATAATGGAAGGCCATAAGTGCTCACAGATAGGAATAATTAACATCTTTAAAATGTCCATACTACCCAAAGAAATAACATCAGTGGCATTTTTCACAGATTTAGAATGTATAATCCTAAAATTTACATAACAAAAGAAAAAACAAATGGGACTTTATCAAACTAAAAAAAAATTCGGCACAGTGATGGAAACCATCAACAAAATGAAAAGAACCTATTTAATGAGAGAAGATATTTAAGGAACTCATCCAACTTAACACCCAAAAAACACAAAAAAATCAATTAAAAAATGAGCAGAGGATATGAATAGACATTTCTCCAAAGAGGACATACAGATAAGCAGTAGACATATAAAAAGATACTCAAAGTCATTAATAATTAGAAAAATGTAAATTAAAATCACAGAGATATAACCTCACACCTGTCAGAACAGCTGTCATCAATAAATTAATGAATAACAAATGTTTGCCAGAATGTGGAGAAAAGGAATCTTCATGCACTGTTGGTGGTATTATATATCAGTGTGGCCACTATGGAAAACAGAACTACCATATGACCCAGCAGTTACACTTCTGGATATATATTTGAAGGAATCCAAAACACTACTCTGAAAAGATATATGTACCCCACTGTTCACTGCAGTATTATTCATAATAGCCAAGGTATGGAAGCAGCCTAAATGATTACTGATAGACGAATAGATAATAAGATGTGATACATATATATGATGGAATATTACTCACCCATAAAAAAATCTGAACCATGTGTGACAACATGGATGGACCTAGAGGGTTATGCTAGCTAGAATAATTCAGACAGAGAAAGACAAATACAATGTAGATTTGCTTATATGTGGAAGTTGAGAAGCAAATATATGGATGAACAAAACAGAAATAAACTCGCAGAAATAGAAGACAAATTGATTGTCCCCCAGATGGGAGGGACTTCAGGGGGATTGGTTGGAAGGTTAAAGAAATTAAGTGCAAATTTCCAGTAGAAAAATAATCCCTGGGATATAAAGTACACTATAGGGAAGATAGTCATAACTATGTATGGTGTCAGATGGGTACTAGACTTACCAGGTGATCAGTTAATAAGATTTATAAATGTCTAATCAGTATGCTGTGCACCTAAAATTAATATAATTAATATAATACATCAACTTTAATTGAAAAGTTTTTGTTTTTCTTTAATTGATCTATGCCTTGGAGTCAGGACATCTTTATGTAAGAGGTGTGGAGGGCAAAGGACATCCCAGGAGAGGCACCAGCATGGGCAGGAGTGGTAATGGATTGCTCAGTCTAGGGCATGAACTTGTGTTGAGGTGCATGGAAACTAAGTCCTATTTGTTGTGGTGGGATCAGCTAATAGGAGACCATAGGGTTAGGCAGAGCAGTTGGCTCTGACGTAGGGCAGTGTGGAATCATGGTAGACCCCTGTGTGCTGATGCTAATGGATTAGCCCAGTGACAGGGAGTGAGCAGAGAAGACTGACAATTCCACAGACTGCAGAAGCACCTCCTAAACCAGCCGTGGCAAACTACGGCCCGTGGGCCGGATCCGGTCCGTTTGAAATGAATAAAACTAAAAAAAAAGAGAGACCGTACTCTTTTATGTGATGATGTTTACTTTGAATTTATATTAGTTCACACAAACAGTCCATCCATGCTTTTGTTCCAGCCCTCTGGTCCAGTTTAAGAACCCATGTGGCCCTCAAGTCAAAGTTTGCCCACCCCTGTCCTAAACCATTTAAAGGTACTAAGACTGTGGAGGGTACATTAAAATAGTCAACAAGTGTGTGTGTGTGTGTGTGATGTAGAAGGTTTCAAAGAATATGATCAATGTAGAAGGAAATCTAAAAAATGATATTTGGAGATGGAAACGGACATGGCTGGTTTAGTGAAAAAGAAAATGGTAATCATTAACTATAATGACATCTGTGAATTGCTGCCTGGTGAAGAGTAGCTGTCTGGGCTTTCTGTCTGGTGGGTGTTTAGTTCAATGAGTGGCTCTATGCCTGAATCTCCACAAAGAACACAGACTCTGGCATCAAATATATTTGTTAGTTGTCAAAACTCATAGGAGCCTATTTCAAACAATCACAGTCCACAGGTTTTACAAGCAGCCCCTTCCTTGCCCAGTCTATAGGTCGGAGATTGAATGCATCTGTCCACACATACTGCATCTCCCAGGCCTGCTCTCCTAGATCTGCAGCATGTAGCTGCACGAAGCTGGCCACATTTATTCTCTAGCAAAGAACGGATAAGGCTGGATGTGGGCATGTGGGAGGGAAGGTAGGGGTGCAGCTATAAATATCTCATAAGAACAATGGATACCATGGAAATGCTTTAGGAGCATCCCATATAACAAAGAAAGCAAGAAAGGTGGAAAAGAACCAAATCACCATCAAAAATACATAAATTGTTCTGCCTCTTTTTCTCTCCCCATCTCATAAATGTATTATACACAGCACATGCAAAGCAATATTTGCATTATAATACAGTGCTAGGAAATAAAGGCATACTGCAGAATGATATATAAAAGATAATTCCATGTTTTTGTAGGTAAAAATGATCAATAACTGTCAATTTCATAGTTGCCTGCTAATATATATGTGTAAGTATGCACATAATCTACACTAATAAAAGAGAAAAATGGTAATTGGTGTACGACGCTACCCTTTTCATTGGCTAATCAGGGCTATATGCAAATTAACTGCCAACTCAGATGGCAGTTAGCTGACAACAAAGATGGCGGTTAATTTGCATATGTAGGCACAATGCAAGGAGGCAAAAGGGAAAGCAGGAAGAAGCCCCCTACCACTGACAGTGATTGGAAAACCCAGGGGGGAGCTAAACCCTGGGGCCACCTTTGCCCTGCCCACCAGCTATGATTGGAGAATCAGGCGCCTTTGCTGCCGTGGCCAGTGATAGCAGGAAGTAGGGGTGGAGCCAGGGATGGGAGCTGGGCATGGTTGAAGCTGGCAGTCCCGGGAGCTCGGGGTCCCTTG
>NW_006292095.1:6848938-6854005 GCF_000327345.1 Myotis davidii | reverse complement strand
AGGCATGAATCCTCTGGCAGAGGCGTCAGGCCTGGGCAAGGGTCCGATCCTGCGATTGGAGATTGATGGGGATCAATGCCTGAGGGCTCCCAGTATATGAGAGGGGGCAGGCTGGGCTGAGGGATCCCCCCACCCCCACCCAGTGCACGAATTTTGTGCACCGGGCCTCTAGTCTCATCATAATAATCAAAGAGTATTATGCTAATTAAACCAGACAGTCCAGATGTCCTTTCGGACGAAGCTGGGGCTGCAAGGGCTCAGCCCCTTGCATGAATTTTGTGCATCGGGCCTCTAGTACAGATATAAAATAAAGTGAAAAGGCCTGGACTTGTATAGATAACCTAAATGACACATGATAATTTAAGACACTATTAAAATAAAAAAAAAACACTCCTGTGCCTTTAGCTTATAAGTACACAAATAATAAGACTGAGTTTTAATTACTCATTATCAATGTCCATTTACCCAGAAGGTACCTCTCGTTTTACATTAGATCTTTGGAAAATGGTTTTGATGTTCACAAACTGAAGCTCAGTTGGCTCAAAATTACATTCTCTATCTTCAGAATACAAAAGGGATACTTCTGGACCCATCAGATACCATAGCTACCCCAAAGCCTCCTAGGGAGGCAGAGACCAAATGAAGTTCAGTACACAAATCCCCAGATGTGTTGCCAGGAAGTGGTGGTGCCCTCAGTAATTAACAAAAAACACAAACCCCAATTAATCAGGAGCTCTTGGAGTGGAGCCCAGGCATGGGCATTTTCTTTTAAAAATAAGCTCCCCAGGTGATTCTCATGTGCAGCCAACATTAATGAAACTATGGCCCTAATGGATTAATTTACTAAGGGGTCGTTTGAACATGGCCTTGGAGAGAGGTAAAATCAAAGTAGAGAGGATGTGGTTGACCAAGGCCAAGTGGATGCATGGCCCTCAGCCTTGTGAGAAAATGGTTATGCAAACAGAATCAACGGACATGGAGAGTGGGGTGGGCAGTCCTTGCAAAGATAGTGAGGTTGATGGGAAGCCCTCTCTCAAGCTCGTGGATTAGAGGCTGTTCAGACATTTGAAGATGGGGAAATGCTGTATGCTAGCAGGTTGCTGACATGAGACTGGTATTTCACAAAATACAGCAGGACCCAATTTTGATGCTGATGCTTGCGGACTAAAGCTCTCCTGGGCACCAGAGTCGTCCAGCCTTTTCCATGAGAGTCTGTACGCTGACCCACAAGACTCACTGGCCCTTCGCTCAACAAATCCCCCGGTCCAGCACAATCCCTTGGAATAAATTTGGCTCTGCTCTAGGAAATCACGTCAAATGGATTTCAAATGGAATGTCATTGCTTGTTATTCTGCTGATTTATGGTGGGTGAAAGCTAGGGAGCCTGGGAGGGTCTACTGGTCCCTGACCATTTTTATCCATATCAGGAAACTGAAGTTTTGACTTAGCCTCATAAAGCAGCCACAAGGGCCTTCACTCCCTTCCCAGCACCCCAGAAACGCACGAGAACGTGGGGTTGGGACTCATCTCCAAGAATCATGCAGTTGTTTTTTTACTCTGAACAAGTGACAAGGATGATCCTATTGATAACATGTTGAAACCATAATATTAGTTATTAGCTACCATTTATTGATGCTTCGCCTGTGCCAGCCCTGTGCTGCACACTTCACGTTCATCATGTGTAGTCGCCAGCATCCATCTTCAAGGAAATTATCATTCGCATTTTACTTTGGAGAAGGACACGGAGACCACATAGATAGGATACAAACAATTAAAGATTTAAATCCTGTCTGGGCTCTGCGAGTTTGCACTAATCCCACAACGCCACACTGCTAATAGTGAGGACACCAGAGCTGTTTCAGTGGGGAAATGCCCACTCCTGTCCATGGGCTTTGTGGCCTGAGTCCTATCTTGGGACCTTTGCCCTGGGCTTGTCAGCCTCATTCACTCTTTTTCCTGCAGAGCTATACCCAGTGGAACGCATCACCCTGTTTTTTTCACAGCCTGGCTATATTCAACTTTATTTTTCTGGGGAGTAGTTATATATAGCACCCGTTTTTAATGGAGCTTCATTTTGCTACCTGGCATAACCTCCATCCCTGTGGTTTAGAAGGAAGATAATACAGTTGAGCTCAGCCAGGGTCCTAAACAGATGTTCTGCGTGTCTCTCTGTGTAGTCCTAGCAATGCATCACGTTAGATGGCTCAGCCCGGCCTGCCAGCATCGCTGTGCCCATGCCAAGTGCTGTCAGATAGCATGCAATACGCAAACACTGAGGTTAGGTTCAGACCTCACCGTCGTTTTATTCTAATTCTTGCGTGCATTAGCATCTGGACTCCGCCAGGCGTCACCTGCTCTGGGGAAAGCTGGTGGCGTTAAATTGATGTGATAAGCTAAATGTGAATATTGTGCTGTTTTAAGAAACCTGACTATAAAATTCTGAATATGAGCATATCAACTTGAACAAATTCTTATCTTTTATAAGGATTGTTCATTGAAAGAAAGATTTGCCAGAAATTGCCTTTTGCAAAGATGGAAGGCAATGGGGAAAATTAAGAAAATATTAAGAACTTTCCCCATATATTGAAGAAGAAAAAACGGTGGCCTATTGGCAAGAGTGTGATTTACGTGCAACTCTTAACAGCTACTCCCTTAACAAATCAGATGGCAAAACACACAGGAGATGTACTTAAATCACACTGCCAGGGCTTTCTGTCAAAACCAGTATTAAGTGAAGGACTGGGTTAGGGTAAGAATTCCATGAAGAATTCCGAGTAGAGCTGCATCTATCTGCCTGGGAGGGGTTATGGTGCAGTCAGTGAGATGATATTTATGAAGTTCTCAAATGTGTACTGCACTAGGTTTGATTCGGTTAAAAACTAATCCAAAATGACAGTGTCTCACCCCAAGCATGGCTTGCCTTCAGGCAAACGGAGGAAGGGCGCTGCACAAGGTGACCTCGCAAGGTCCCCCGATCACAGTGTGGTTCTGTGACCGCCTGGCAGCAGCCTCAGTGCTTGCAGTCCGACTGTTCCATCTGAGCCCTTGAAAGGACTAGTAAGAGGGCTGACTTGCCATGCACATCTTCTGGAGCCTTGGCCTTGGTGTCTGAAATGTGGGCTTCCCAGGTTTCTGTATTGCGGCAGAGCCCTTGGCAGGGATGGGACCAGGCAGGGGGCATGGGGAGTGGAGAGGCTGTGGTATAAAACAGCGTTAAGTCCCAGGTGCCCGGTCTCATGGTGATTTGGAAGATTATTGCAGGGTTATTCGGTGATGGGAGACAGGACAGGAGAGGGTAGATGGAAGGCAATGGGGAAAATTAAGAAAATATCTCACCTGGGCTCTGGCTCCTGTGGCCCTGCTTCAGTAAAAGTCTGAATGTCTTTTCTCTGTTCCCATCTCATCTGACTGCTTCACTGCTCAACACCATGGCTGTAAAATGACACCTTTCCATTGAGAGAAACTGTGCATGTTTTAACAATTAATAGAGATCTGAAATCAAAAAGTGTGATTTCTTAAAACATGCCCACAATACCGCATGCAGACCTAAGGAGAATGCATAAACAACACAGTTCGGAGCTTTTTATCCAGGCCACGATAACCGCCGACCAAGGCAGGATCCCTTTAAATATTTATTCACTGGTTCATTTTTCTCCCATATATAGTGAAATAGCATCCCTTACCTGAGCCGTCTTCTGGCTGTATATATAAAAAGGGGCAGGCTGCAAGCTCACAGCTCTCATCATGCAGATCAAAATCTAGCAAATGCAACAGAAAGAAACTCTAGTAAGCCTGAGGAAAAAGAAAGGAATGAGGCGATCATCCTAAAAAAAGATTGCAAAACAGGAAAATAAAGAAATAGAGCAAAAAGCAGAAATACTGACAACATAATCCATATACTGTCTGTGAAAATAGACAAAATGTTCCTTAATAGAGATAGACCAAATGATATAGGAAATATATCTGCTCCATGTAAATTTATTAAATGCAACTTTTTTCTCTTTCTTTCTTTTAGATAAAAAACCTCTTCATGAGATAAAACCCCAAAGTAAGTTCTTTTTCCTCTTGTGACTATAATTTATTCTCATAGCTACTGCCTTACTGTTGTATTTGCTCAGGAGCCAAAGGAACTGAAGTTTGCACGCAAGATCCAGGGCTTTTGGGGCTTGTGCTCATTGGGTTTGGAGTCACATATCAGAGGTTTAAATCAGAAAGAAATATGCACACCCCTCCCCTCCCTCAGAATAAAAGTAAATCTCTCCTGCTTCCGCCTGCCTGTAAGTCCATTTCTCTACAACTGTCATCTAGAATTCTCATTTCTGAGGAGATTTACAGCATTACAATTAATAAATACTTGTCAGCACACACTTTCATGAAAAGCAACTTGTAACTACACGCCTCTCCACCCAGGAGGAGGAGGGGGCGCCTGAGAGGCAAACTGTGAAATCCATAGCAAGGGGGTACATGAGGAACCAGTGTTCCACAGTACAACTCTCCGAAATTGAAAATTAGAGGGTGGTGCTGGCTGGAGCCCTGTAATTACAGGCTGGCTTCCTGGGAGGGCCTTTGTATTATCTCTATCTTATGCAGGTGGTAGATTTGGGGGAAGGAGCAGAGATTGAATGGGTGGCAGTTCCGCATTCGATCCTATGGTTCAGGCCTTGACTGACCTTAAGAACCATAGAGAGGACTTTTTAAAAATCCCAACTCCTAGGCTATTCCCCAAACCAGTGTATTCATAATGGGGGCGGGGGTTTAGACCCCAACAATCTCTAGTTTTCAAAGCTCCCCAGGTGACTCCAGTGTGCAGCTAGGCTTGAGAACCTCTGTCTTAGAAAAATATTTTACAAAAGGTAGATCAGGGACCACATGCATGAGAATGTTGGGGTGTGGTGGGAGCTTGTTAAATATGCCCCACCTCAGAATAGAACAAATTAATTGGAATCCCTGGTACAGGGCGACGGGCACTAGGGAATCTATATTGTAATATGTTCCCCAAATGATTCTCCAGGGTCCAGAAGTGTGTAAAGCAAGCATCTCAAACTCACGGCCCATTGGGCCGCATGG
>NW_006292095.1:6845049-6848871 GCF_000327345.1 Myotis davidii | reverse complement strand
GGGAAACATGAGAGAAGGGTTAGTAAAGCTATTTAAGTTCATAGTTTATTATGTTGCTTCAGTCAGGCTTGAGACATAAAGAAGCCATTGCTTGCAGAGTCTGAAATCTTTGCAAAACAACAAAAGCAAACTTTCTTCTTTTCTGTGCAGTCTGCTGCCCATAAAGTAATCTTTAATACTTGGATAGCAACGCTCCTACATTATGTATGCTTGATTTTGTACTCCCTGGAAGTTTGGAGGGGGACCTGGTTGTGTATGTGTGGTTGTGTGTCTGTACATGTGCATGTTGAGGGAGGGAGAACAGGAACGGGTCACTGCATATTTGGCTTGTGCCTGAGTCAAGACCTCAGGGTGACAGATTAGATAAATGGACCCTCAACTTCTACCTGTTCACAGACCCCGTGCCACCTGCCAGTTCTGGGGTGTAGCACAAGCAAGATCATGGGTATCCATGTGGTGGCCCATGTGAGAGTTACCTAGAAGTACTTGTGTGTTTTTTAAAAATTAATTTCATGCTTAATTTGTGAGTCCTGTGCCATTCTAATTCAGTTACATCTGTACTTTCAGCCATAAACCCCACAGTAGCTATACCTAGTCCTCGGGGACTCCTGAATTAGTTTTTGCTCGGGGTTCTCGCTCCTGAACACCAAGCTTAATTGCTAAATACTGCAACTGAATCGCTTAAACTGTTTTAATTTGTCATTTCCTAAAAATAAAACCTTAACAGAATCAATGTGATTGCAAAAGGCTCCCAGAGGAATCCAACCAGGGTTCTGTAAGCTGCATGGTTAGGCGTGCATTATACAAATTCAGGCTGCGGTTGCTCAGTGAAAGAGAGGCTTGGTTGAAGAGTGCATGAATCATCACTGATGCAAAATCAAAGTCAATTATGAAGATAATTGAGAAACAACCTGTTCCTATATATAGCTGTGCACAGGATCCGTAGCGAGGAAACATCACTCAGAGTCTCGCACACAGTTGCATGGAGGTATAAAAAGAAAGTGAAGTTGTTTGTAAACAAAACAAAAAAAAACACCAAGAACAGACACAGACAACAGTATGGTGACTGCCAGAGAGAAAAGGGGAAGGGGGAGAGGTAGGTGGAAGAGAGCAAAGGGGGTGTAAATGTTGGGTAAAAGAGATTTGACTTTGGGTGATGAGCACATGATGCAGTATGCAGATGGTGTTTTGTTGAGTTGTACACTTGAAACCTATATGGTTTTATTAACCACAGTTACCCCAATAAATTCAATTAAAAAAGAGAGAGAAAAAAAGAAAGTGAAATCTTCAGATATCTGTTGGCAAATCATAATGACAAACTGGGGAAAATATGTGCAGTGCATAGCTCATGAAAGCACTTATTGTAAATGAGATAATTTAATCAATTACGTTTCCTAATGTACTGAGCTGAATGTTTCATTTTCTGCTTCTGCACATCTTAAATTATCTTCAGGTGCTTTATGAGATTTAATCATAGTTAATAGAAACTTCATTACCATCAAATGTGCTTTCAATAAATGTTGTGTAACAATGTCAGGAGGTGCAGTAAAATATAGTAGGCTCTGAATGGCAAACATGTACCCCCAGAGTCAGACTGAGAAATTGTCGCATTCAGACAATGAGATTCCTAGGAGCCTTAGGGATGTGACTTTCGGAAAGGCTGTAAGCTCCTGAGCAGTGACTAGTTCAGAGAGTTCATCTTAAGGGTGAAAAGAATTTAGCTTCTCCTTAGGAGAAGTAGGTCAGGTCACAGATTCTCTCTTCATGTGCTTTCCACAGAGTTGTTTGTACCTAACAGAGTTAAGTATGAATCCAATGAGTAGTTCAAGAGTCAGCTACCTCCAGGTCATCTCCAGTTGAGTATTTCTCAATGACTTTAATCTCAACTTTTTCAAAATTAAATGTATTCTTGTTTGTCCCTATTCTTAATTCAGTACTGCTCCTGTCCTCTCTAGGTCAGTGAATGGTATCCCAGCCACTCAGTTGTCTAGGTCAGGAACTTGGACAGCCTTCTTGGCCCTTCTATCTTTTTCCTCTCCCTTCTCCTGCTCAGCACCCAATAAATCATAAATAAATCTCAAGTTCATCAACCTTTTCCATTTTCATTTTACTCATATACATCACTCCATTTATTCAACAGGTAGTTATATACTAGTATTTTATTATTTGTTGGTGTTGTTAATCCTCACCTGAGGATATGTTTCCATTAATGTTTAAAGAGTGGAAGGGAGGGAGATAGACACAGAGAGAGAAGCATTGATGTGAGAGAGACACATCAATTGGTTGCCTCCCACAAGCACCCCAACCAGGGCTGGGGATCAAGCCTACAACTGAGGTAAGTGCCAGTAACTGGAATCAAACCCAGGACTCTTCAGTCTGAAGGTGGACACTATCCACTGAGCCAAACCGGCTAGGGCTCAACAGGTATTTATTGTTTACTCCATGCTAGGAAATGTTCTAGGTGGTGGAGAGTTGGCACCTAACACAACAGATACAGTTTCTGCTTCCACGGAGCTCACAATTTTAGTGAGGGGAGATGGAAACAACAATCCAGAAAATATATAGTGCTGAGCGCCATGGAGATGGGGATACGTGTTGTGAGGAGGAATAAAGCACAGTAAGGGGCTCAGGAAAGGTTGGAGGGGGGTTGCTTTTATGTGTATCAGGTGTTCGGGGAAGTTCTCTGTAATAGAATTACGTTTAAGAAGAGACCTGAAGAAAAGCAATGAAACAAACATCTGGATATCTGGGAGGAGAGTATTGCCAGCAAAGGGAACAGCAGGAAACAAAAGCTGTGAGGTAGAAGCTTGCTTGCACTGTCTGAGGAACGACAAGGAGGCCAGGATGTATGGAGCAGAGTGACAAACGGAGGAGTCACCATAAGTAAGATCAGAGAAGTCGGGCAAATGGCTAAGTGTAGTGCAGGCCATTGAAATGATTTTGACCTTTGCTCTGAGCAAGAGGGAAAGCCTTTGAGAGTTTTTATCCCTGATGATGTGGCTGAATATTTTCAAGGATAAACTGTTCCTGCTGTGTTGAGTGTAAACATACAATGAGAGCAGAAGCAAGGAAACCTCTTAGAATGACCTATTGTAAAAATAATCTATGACAATTACCTAGACATTTACAGTATCCAGGTTCAAGATGATTGTGGCTTGAGACTGATAGATAGCATTAGAAAATGTCAAAACACGTCATATTCTACATAGTTTCTGAAGGCAAAGTCCAAAGGATTTGCTGGTGGACTGGCTATTGAGATTAAGAGAAAAGGATTAGGTTGAAGACAAGAGTTTTCAGGCAGAAGTAACAGAATGTAGAAGGTATTACATGCCAAAATGGGTTATGAATGATTCCAAAATTTTGCTATGCAACTGCAAGATGGCATTGCCATTTCTGACAAGAGAAAAATTTGGCATAGCAAATTCTGAGGAAACAAGACTTCAGTGTTACAAATGCCAAGTTTGAGATACCTATTAAACATCAAAATGGAGAGGTTGAATAGGCAAGTTGGAAACATGAGTCTAGAGGTCAGAGGCGAGTCCTGGCTAGAGACATAAATCTGGGGCTTGTCAGTGTCCAGAAAATATTTAAAGCCATTAGTTTGAATGAGATCACCGGATAATGAGTGCGAATAGAGAAGGGAAGAGATCTGAGGACTGAGCCCTCAAGGATATCAACACTTAGATGTAGAAGAGGTCAGAGGTCACTGCAGAGGAACCAGAAGAGTCACAGCCAGCATGGTGTGAGAAAAACCAAGTGACAAGGAAATGGTTTCCCAGAAAAGTTAGAAAGTTCAGGCCATCTTCATTCCTAACTAACCAT
>NW_006292095.1:6769144-6844941 GCF_000327345.1 Myotis davidii | reverse complement strand
CATTTGATCTTTTTAAAATACATTCTGGTGACATCATCTCTGTGTTTAACCCTCTTCAATAGCTCACCATTACTTTTAAGATGAAGTCCAAAGTAAGTAATATGTTTATGATCTGATCTCAACTTTTCAAAAATCACATCAGTTTTTCTTAATCAGCTTAATTATTAGCATTTTTCTTCCTGCCCTCTCACTACTTTGTATATTCTTCAGCCAAACAAAGCTTCTTAGTTTTCAGAATACCGAATGCCCAATTTGGCATATGATACCTTATACTAGTACACGCTGTTACTTCTGCTTGGAAACTCTTTTCCTCACCTAATCCTATACCTGTTTAACTTATTCTTCCTCCCAGACTCAGCTTAGGTGTCATTTCTGCAAGGCCTTCATCGACACCCCACCAAGTCTGAATTAGTTACTCTTGTAATTTGCCAAGTATCCAATTATTTCCCTCTTTCTAAAGAATATTTTCAGTACCTTTATACTGGCCTGGATTCCCTTTCTGATAGACAGAAAGCCCTGCCTTCTGGTAGACAGGATAGACATTCATGCTTACACCTGTAGCATTCACTGCTGTGCCTACTATGTATTAGATGTTCAATAATTATTTGTTAAGTTGTGGTCTGACATCTTCCTGCTAACGCCTCACGGGGGCCTTTCATTGTTAAGGTGAAAATAAAGACTTTGCTTCTATCTATCCATTGCTGCCCATTCAGGTAGCAGATATTTATTACACAATTATTCTACATAATAGTCTTTGCCCAGTGAAGCTTGATAGGGAAAAATATGAAAAGTTGCTTCCCCACAATTTCAATACAAGCTAGTAAGAGATGATAAATGATTTGAGAAAATGGGAAAGAAACGCTGTTTAATAATCATTTAAAGCCCAAATGTATGCCTCCCAGAAGCATTCCCACCAGAATAGCCAGATTGTGTCCTTAAAGTCTGAAAACTGGGAATGCTCTTCTCATTCAGATATTCCATCCCTCATCTTTTCCTAGCATATACCAGCTTCCTCTATAGTAGAATTGTGTCTGCAACTTTGGGTGATACCTTTAAATTCCCAACAGAGTTCTAAGCTCTTTTATGCTAACATTATATTACAGACTTCGATGCTGATCTTCTCGCCATGCCTTTTTTATTTTCTATTTTGCCCATCATTTTCCTTCATCTCCTGCTGATTATTTTCGATTACATAACTACAGCACTTAACACAAATTGCATGACTTGCTTTATCCTTCAAAATTGTTCCTACTGTGAATCAATTCAACCCATATACATGTGCAATATCTATAGTTTTCTTACCACTTTCAGTTTTCTTATTATTTCATTTTTATCTCATCATAAGCATATGCCTTTCCTTACTACTATTTTCAATGATATCGTTGACTCTGCCCTTAATGGACATGATATAGGATTTTGTTCATGAAATAACTTAGAACTAAGGACATAAATGACAAATAAGTAATAAACCAACATGTTCTTGAGCAACAGAAAAAATGCAGGTTACTTATTTAAGTGAATTCACAGGACCCATCTCTCCACCTGTTAGTATATTCAAAGTTTATAGAGTTAATATCTTTAGTAAAGTCATTTTTTTTCAAGGTCTGGAGTTCAAATCCTGTTCTTTTTTATTCTATGGCCCATTTTAACTTGGTCTTTCTATCTGACGGGAGAAAGCAAAGTTCTTTCACAGTCCAAATGTAGTTAGCAGATAAAAATAAAGGGCCCCTTACTTAAATTTGAATGTCAGATAAATAACTAATGCTTTTTAGCATTACCATGTTCCCAACTATTGCATGGGAAATACTTATACTAAACTTATTCTTTGTTGCTCTTAAATTCAAAATTAACTGTCATATTTTTATTTGCTAAATCTGGCAACTTAAAAGGGAGAATAAGACATGTCTAAATGGGCTCTATCGAGAAATATTTTATAAATTAATTCCCTTTATTGCCAATTTTGGTGGAATTATTAGAATTGAAACACATATTGGTGGGGCAGAGCCTTTGTGGTAGGTCTACCTGAAAAAGTGGGTAATCAGGTTTGGCCAGAGTAGAGTTCATATGGATGAGAAGAGGCCAAAACAGTTAAAAATGGGATGGGGCAGAACATAAAGTATTTTGAGTTGTAAGATAACTTACTGTTGGAATAGACTCACTGCTGGTGTGTGAACGATTACCCAACTAGAGAAGCATAGAGAAAGAAAGAAGGGCCAAGACCTAACTTTAAAACCCATTTATAGAACTATGAGACTGAAGGGTAGTTACTAAACAATAAGAAAGAAGGTAGGAGAATCAAATTTAAGGGACTTTTTTCCCCTAGAAGGTAGATTGGCTATTGTTGTCTACTGCTGAGAGAATAAGACAGAGAGCATTGCTGTTGAAAATAACCTTCGGACAGTGGTTCGGGCAAAAGACAGACTTTAGAGGGAACAATCAAATGATACAGAAATAGTGGGCTTGTCAAATTATCCTACACCCTGTCAATGAGCTAGGCAAATATAAGAAGAAATGAAGTAGTCCTGTGGGTTCTGATAAGGATAGATCTACAAGACATTATACATGGAAAATAAGCAAAGTACAGTAAAGGAAGTTTAATCTGGAGCCTTTAGGGTAAAGAGAAAATAAACGAAGGACACTTAATTTTTTTTTCCTGAAAGGGTCTCAAAGGTACTAACCAGAGTGGCTACTTTTGGAGAAAGGGTAGTTGGAGGATAAGTTTTCCCTTTGCATAGTGAAACTTTTCCTAAAACATTTTATTATTTTATATTCAACTTACTCCTTTAACAGGGGCAGGGGGTAAAAGGTTAGCAAAATTATGAAACATGTATTAAGAAATGTCTAATGTTAAAAATGCTTAAAGTTCTTTTCAAACAAAGAGCTAAGGATTCTATGGGTGTAAAGCAGGTTGCATCTGTGAGAAATTTATTAGAAAATGAGTTGCAGCAATGATTTGGGGAGAGGTGATTAGGGAAACTAGACTATGTTTATAGGCAAAGGGCAAGGCTCGAAGTTGGAGGAAATTTTTCAAGATCCAAGACAAACAGGGAATAATAAATGAGGGCAGATCCCAGTGGAGGCAGGAGAGGATGTGATCAGGGCTCCCTGACACAGAAGAGGAGCAGCGCTGCAGGGAGCAGAGAAGAGGAAAGAAAGACTGCATGCATGAGGAAGCAGAGGAATTTTGAGTTGTAGGGCAGAGAACTCACATGGGATGATCTCTATTTTTCACCTAAAAGAGGGCTGGTGAGAAGCAGGAGTCTTGAGAAAGGAAACAAAGTTCAGAGTAACTGTTTTAAGAAAAAAATGTGTTTGGTCACGGGACATGAATGGAATCATTATTCACCTGTAAGAAGGCCCAGCCAGCCAGTAGGGTTTGTGACTTCCTCCAAGCAAGGCAATGTCACCTGGCGCAGGCATATACAGAGCAGAGAGAAGGGGCTAGGAAGCCACGCAGAGTAATGGTTAAAGCAGCTTGGGAGTGAAGACAGATGTGTATTTAAACCCTGGCTTTGTCATTGTCTAATTATGAAGCCGTGTGTAGTTTCTACCTTATGTCATATCTGTAAAAAAGGAAATATAACATCTTTAAATAGATTTGGTTGTGGGGATGAGAATGTGGTCACATCTGTAGTTTCAAAAATTTGAGCACAAACAATGCTCAGTTACTGGGTTACTCTTGTGGTCTAGAGGTAGTCAGTGGAGTGATCAGAAGAACAGGGGCTAACAGTTGGAGAGGGGCTGAGCCTATCCTAATCCATTGATTCTGGAACCAGAGAGCCTGGGATTGAATCCCAGCTCTGCTCCTTACCAATCAGGAAGCTTTGGGCAAGGCAAGTGATTTTCTTGCCTCAGTTTACACATTTAAATGGGGACATTTTTATATGGTTGTTGGAAGATCAAAATGAGTTAATAAGTGTAAAGTACTAGGCCAGTACCTGGCATATAATATTGTAAGCATTACTTAAGAATTTGCTATTGTTGTCATTAACTAGAACAAGAAAGTAACAATCACCACAATAACAATAATGATGTTTTTGAGGATGGGAGATTGAAAAAGAAGTTGGGATGTTGATTGGTAAAAGGGGTTAATAGATTCCAAGGAATGCAAATTGGAATTGCTCACAATGGCTGACCATTTAAAAGCTATTTTCTTATGTGTTAAAGAAAAAAAAAATGTTGCTTCTAGGTGACAGCAAGTATAAACAGCTCTAATAATGACTTTTGTTATATCGTATTTCAGCATGCAGTTAATATTTTGGCATATCACCCTGTATCCACAGCACTGCCTGGGGTGGAGACTTGGGGGTGGAGTTCATGAGGTGGCTATAACCTTCCAGGTCCAGAACAGCAGATGGGTCTTTAATTGTCCATTGGTTAGCTTCTCTCACCCCTCTCTTTGAGAATATTTACTGTGTGGATGCCTTAGTAATTCACTGTCTCCTCTATATACCAGTTCAAGTTATTATTGTTTTTATGAAATGAGATCTATGGTCATTCTATATCTAATAGGAGATAGAAAAAGTAACATGTTTTGAAGGGCATTTGCTATGCACCTTCATTAATTTTGTGTCGCTACCTAATCCTGTAAAATAAATTCTAACCTGATATATAGTTAAGCTTATACCATGGGAATTAAGTTAAATTTACATTAACAAGTGGCATCAATATGTCTTTCAGATGGGAGTCAGGTACAGACACATAAAGGCAAACTAAGTAAACGGCCCTTATACTTAATCCTTTGGGGAAACTGCTTAGTAAAAATGACTAGGACGGTTGTAATTCATAAAGCCATCGGACTTGTTAATGCCTCTTCCTTGAACTGTGAAGTTCAAAGGTGCTTTGAAAGGTCATTTAGCTCCTCTCACCAGCCTTAACCCCAAAAATAAATAACTGCAGACTATTGTAAATTCATGCTGTCTTTTAGAGACTTTCTGAAAGGAGATTTCCCAATCTCACTCGGAAATACAGTGCAGTTTTTTAACAACCCTCATTGTAGAAAAGGTCATTTTAATATCTAACCAGAGTCCCGATTGCTGTAATAAAAGGCCACGTCCTCCTTTTCATCCCTGTTAGAGACGGCGGAAGAGTTGGTTACTAGCTTCAGCATAAATGAAGGGTTATTGAGCACCTATGGTGGGCCAGTTCTTTCCTTATAACAACCCTTTCTGCATTAAAGATCACCACAACTCACTTTACAGCTCTTTTCTCCAGCCCAAATAAACCCATAAACATTTCCCTGCCAGGGTCCTTGTTTCCAACTCTCTACTGAACATGTTCTGCAGTATTTTCTGAACAATTTGGGGATACAAGAGATTTCTCAGTTAGTTCTCAGATGTTTTGTTTGTTGTCGCTCACCTATAGCTTGTACACAACAATCTGTCCTGCCACCAGGCTGGGTCCTTCCAAGTTTTACCTAAGCTTTTGTGATTTTTGGATAGAGGAAAACAAGGATGAAAACACAAAAAAACATCAATAAGACATAAATTTGTAAAGCTTCCCCTATGAAATAGAAAGTCACAGAAAAGTATCCTGGGTCCACAAAAAAAAAAAAAAAAAAGCAGAACAGCCCAATCCATCATGGGGTAACAAAGCTATTGTTCAAAATCACTTAAGCAAAGAAACCAGCAACATAAGTGTATGTGAGCGAGCAAACAGATGTAAATGCACATGTGTGTAAATGCACAAAAAAATATAGAGTCCACGTGGCAGGGGTTCTAAAACTAACCTCAGACTGTGATTCCTTTAATATAGGGTGTCCCAAAATTCATGCAAGATTTGAATTTTGCATGAGCATTAACAACAACAAAAAATAAAAGACTAATTTTACTTGGTTTATTGAATGAGATTCTAATATCTGTTGCCCTTTGATTTCAATCCCTTCAATTTGATAAGCATTACCAAGTACTAATTATGGCCCAGGAGCAGGGACAATGAAGACCAATGAAGACCACGGCTTTCCGTATGTATGTGCCAGCAAAGCCGTGGAGGCCATTTACCCGATGTGCTTTTCCATACATAACCCTATACTGTATACTTAATGAATCAGTAAAAAATGTACAATTTTTAATTATAAGCCTGTGTTTTCTACCAAAATTACTTCTTGCGTGAATTTTGGGACATTCTATATTTCTCTTCCAAGGCAAGAAATTAATAAATAGTTTCACACAATGATTTTCAAAATTTCTTGAAGGAAACTATAGATATACTACTGCTTTTGAAAAGTTTAAAGCAGTAAGGAAGAATGCATTGGCATTCAGATACTTAACAATAAAAAGTATCATCCAAAATGAGTTCTAGGAACTATAAGAGATACAAGAGTTTAGACGATCATAGGTTGGCAGGGAGGGTGAGACTGTACAGGACAGAGTTACTTTCTTGGGGGAGGGGGCCTTCAGCTGTCACCTGACAGGTAGATAGAGATGGATAACGCCTAGATCAGTGATGGCGAACCTTTTGAGCTCGGCGTGTCAAGTTAAAACCCTAACTTAACTCTGGTGCCGTGTCACATATAGAAATTTTTTGATATTTGCAACCATAGTAAAACAAAAACTTATATTTGTGATATTTATTTTATATATTTAAATGCCATTTAACAAAGAAAAATCAACCAAAAAAAATGAGTTCGTGTGTCACCTCTGACACGCGTGTCATAGGTTCTCCATCACTGGCCTAGATGCCTGCTGGGGTGAGGGATGTATGACAATGACCTGTCACTGTAATATGAAAGGTAAACAGGCCTTTCACTAGCAGGCACCCACCTAGCAGGAAGTTAATTACAATGGCATTTGGAGCATACAGCAGTGCAGCAAGAAGAGGAGGAGCACAGGAATGGACGTGGAGAAGCTGTCAGGCCCTGGGAAGCGCCCGCACCATGTGGCCATGATGGTAGAGCAGTTCCCCTGGGAAGGAGTGGTAGTGGCTTCTGATGTTCTGAGCAGAGCTGAATGTGTGCTTATCTGCATGCATATGCACACATGTATGTGATGATTCTGTAATGGTTCCCCTCCAAGTGCCCATGTGCTCACAGACACACGTATTCCCATGGTGGAAAATGTTGAACTAAACCTCAGGGTCTTCTGGCCAGTCCTGAACATATGTGAAAAGAAAAATCAATGAGTGTTTATAAGCACACGGAAATCCTTATAGGGAAAACCACTCTACTCTCTTGAAAGGACAGATTCCAGGTGTGGGCAAACTTTTTGACTCGAGGGCCACAATGGGTTCTTAAACTGGACCGGAGGGCCGGAACAAAAGCATGGATGGAGTGTTTGTGTGCACTAATATAAATTCAAAGTAAACATCGTTACATAAAAGGGTACGGTCTTTTTTTTCAATAGTTTTATTCATTTCAAACGGGCTGGATCCGGCCCATGGGCCATAGTTTGCCCAGGGATGACCTCCACCCAGCTCTTTGTCTGTCATTTCTCCATCCTTTCTCCACCCTCACTCAGACTTTTGAACCCATATTAGATCCTGAACATTCTAATTCCTAGGACAGATTGTTATTGTAAAATAGATACCACTGTGTTTATCTTTATGTAGAAGTCCGTTGACTTCTGGCTTTTAGATTGCACTAAGTGCTGGGATGAACCTTATAATGAGGTGGGGCTCGCCATAAAAGTCTTCCTTTTTTACACACTCTATCTCCAAAGTCCCTCTACTCATTTTTTAAAAAAATTCTATAATTCAGTATTTAATTTCCTTAAGTCATGTAGATTCTGCAAACATTCCTGGGAAAGGAAACACAGTGATCCATATCACACACTTAAACCTCAACCTAAAGACACATGTAGATTCCTCTTCTAAACACAGGATTTGTATCTGAAGGGAGGAGAATTCTGGTTACCTGGTAACCTGGATAACAGGGATCAGATAATAAAGATAAAGATGAGAATCCAGAGGAGCGAAGACAACTTGTTCTTGCTACTCAGTTTAGTCTCAGAATGTACGTGTCCAGGGATGTCCATTTTCAGCAGACGTATTTGCCCTGGTCATCCTCCTGGCTTCTGTCCCTTCCTATTTTAGTACCTGGGAAGCCAAAGATGTCTTTGTCTGTACTTTGCCAACTCAGCCAAAGAGCAGCTGCGCTCTGGATGCTGCCAGGCTGTTTTTCTGTGGGTGCTCAGTTGCTGAGTAGGTGTGATCTCCCCAGATGCACCTTTTCTGATGATAAGTGTCATCAGTCATCGGTGCCCAAGGAACTGGAGGGAAAGGGGAGAAAAGGCCAATGGTTTCAATCGAAAGTTCTCACTGCTCCTGGTACCCTGACTTTTTGTATCTGTCATGTTCCATGTCCTCTCTCTCCTCTGAGAATAATTTATTATTCCCTCAAAGGAACCTGGGTAGCAGGGATTGGGTAATAAAGATGAAGGTGAGAATTCAGAGGAGCAAAGACACAGGCAGATGTTGGAACTTTTCCCACCATGTGACATAGATAGATGTTGGAACTTTGGACTTGTCATGAACCATTGTGCCTATTGTTTTGATTGGTTAAAGAAGACAACCACAAATACCTCCATTCCTGTCTCTCCTTTGGGCCATCACAAAGTTGGAACTAAAGCTTAAATCACAGCCCTGTTTCTCCTAGGCTACTATGGTTATTAAAGGTGTCTGATAGCCCTGGCCAGTGTGGCTCAGTTGGTTGAGTGTCAACTCATGCACCGAAGGTCACCAGTTGGATTCCCAGTCAGGGCACATGTCTGGGTTGTGGGCTTGGTCCCCAGTAGGGGACATGCAGGAGGCAGCCAATCACCTGTTTTGTTCTCATTGATGATTTTCTCTCTCCCCCTTCCTCTCTCTCTCTCAAATCAATGAAAAGTTTTGTTGGTAAAGTTGTCTGATAATCCTCTGACCTTTTGGGTGATTGTGTTCTCGCTCGCAAATTATTTTTCTGTGTTTACTGCCTTATTACTGAACTGGTTCTGCTTGATTTCCTTGTTCACTCTTTAATTTGGTAGCACCTTATTTTACAGTCCACTGACTTTGTTGAAAATAAATTCATTTTACTTGTGTGGTTAGTATTACTCATTTGATAACATAAGCACCAAATTAGGGTGCAGTGAATGCATAGTAAGAGCTGTGCAATTACAAAGTAAATATATAATGGGTTTATTTTATCCTCCAAGCCCAGCACAGGGTGACACAGCAATTACTTTTGGACCTATTAAGTGCACTGACCACATAATCTGTAGAGAGATTAATTATGTAGTTAGCATTTGCCACCTTCCATTTCCACACACCTTCCAAGATTACACCTCCTTTAGGATTATGTAGTCTTGGATAAACTTCATGCTGAATTATAGTAGCCATGATGCATCTCTTTAGGAATGAACCATACCCAATGTGCATTGAGCAAAAGAGTTGAAAATCGACTACAACATATCTTGGGGGATGGGAAGACACCTGCAGTCTAAATTCAAACTAATGCTTTTATTTTTGCTTTGCCCATGCATTCAATAGGATGGAGTAGGAGAGGTATGGGAGAAACAGCATGTGCCCTCTTAGAGACCCGTCCTCTTCCACAAAAAAAAGTATTCAAGTCTAGCATCAAATTGGTGCTAGAAAACATTTACCATGGACATAGAGCCCCTAAGACCAAGACGTTTCCATATATCACAATAGAAATTTTCTCATGATGATTGCATATACTCTAAACTGATGTTGTTAATGTGTTCTCTTAAAATGAATGATGTGTGCCACAGCTAAAAGTCCTAATTGCGAACTCTGGTCTACTCTTTTGACTCACAGACCATGTGTTATCTTCTAACCCTAGATCACTCACCATGAATGCATGTGCCCAGGTCATATATAAGTAAAACAGTTCACCCATATTCTGTCATTGTATGTGGGTCTCATGTTTACCCTCTAACAAAACTAAAAAAAAAGAAAAAAAAAAGGTAAATATGACTTCCTAAGAAGTTGCCTGTTTTTATTTGAAAATATTATGTTCTTTGCAAAATTGATTGTCTTCAAGATTCTATTACATGGTAAGCTATCTTCATGCAGTTAAGATATTTGACTAGCATCCCTTTGATTTATGCAAGTTATTTCAGAAACGTGACTGTTGTTGGAAAGAGAGTATAACTTGTGGCTAGCTGCATATATAATTTTCTTTGAGCAGTAGCTCCAAAAACCCAACAGCATTTCATTTTGTATCATGGGGTGGCTCTTTGGCTCTGTGCCCATGTTGGCCACTTAGGATTTCTCTTGTGTCTTTCAGGCATTGAGAATGCCAGCGACATCGCTTTGTACTCGGGCTTGGGTGCTGCAGTCGTGGCTGTTGCAGTCCTCGTCATTGGTGTCACCCTTTATAGACGGAGCCAGAGTGACTATGGTGTGGACGTCATTGACTCTTCTGCATTGACAGGTGGCTTCCAGACCTTCAACTTCAAAACAGTCCGTCAAGGTCAGCGGCATAGGCTACCCCAACACCACGTCCTCAGGACCAAAGACTATGCTCACACAGGACTCCATGCTCATTGGCCCTGTGTGAACATAGCACTTGGCACTGGGGGCCGCTGCCAAATTGTCTTCATACATTAGGAAACCTAAGTGCTTGGCTATTAGGACAAATGGCTCTCAATTGACCATTAGCAACATTTAAATGAGGTATTTCTGTCTTTAGTAAGTTACTTTTTCACAGATTATCCAAATTTCTATTTTAACAAGACTGCTTTGAGGGTATATAATTTAGACCACTGAAATTATGATTATTCAAGGCTAAGGACTAACTACTATACTGCAACCTCCCAGACATATATTTCACAATTTATTAGGTGGAATTATTTTTGTACTTCTGTTCTAGATAAGTAAAAGGACTCTTGATATATGACGGGTCAGTTAGCCAGAGAAAAAAAAATGAAATTCCTAGTTTAAATGACTCTTAACTGTTGCCCAGTCAAGCAATCTTTTGTTGCAGGGAAAAGGAAAATCTATCATACCAAACTACAGCAATGCTCATTTTCAAAATGAAGAGTCATTGAATTCTCTTATAGGAACTACATCTATTTCTGATTGGTGATGAGACAGACACAGCTTTAATTTTAGAAAAAAAAATGAAACTTTCTTCAGTGAATGAAGATTTTTTACGTGGACTCTCATTGTCAATATCATCACCTTTATTTCTGGCTATTACATATCAATATCACCTGTACCACAGGACAAGAAGTCTCACTGCTTGGCAGGTTCTGAAGTGGAAACCCAAGGGCACTAGAAATTGGGTGAAACAAAATGCTTTAAGACTCACCACTCACTTCTAAGCACCAAAGTTTCATGTCTGAGACTGAGTAGCCTTATATAGGGTTTAGTATATATTATTTTATTAGAAATAAATCCAATTAAGACCTAATATTTAGGCTCAATAAGAAACTAGAAATAGAGACTTCAGGTCAAGGTGGCAGAGTAGGCAATCGCTGTGCTCACCTCCTCCTGTGACCACATCACAATTACAACTAGCTGAAGGGAATTCCTATAATCGGGGATATAAGAAGAAGCCAAGCCGAGACAGGTAGAAGGGGTGGAGAAGCAGAATGGGCAGGTCCCACAGCCATGGTGTGGCAGTTAAAAATGAGAAAAGCTATTTCAGCTGAGAGGTCCCAGTCCCACACCAGGCTCTCCAGTCCTCAACTCCCCAGCCTGGAAATGAAGTTCCCATAGCATCTGGCTATGAAAATAAGCAGGGATTGTGTTTAAGTGGGATGGTGGGCTGCTGCAGACCTAGTAGCTATAGTTCTTAAAGATGCCATGAGCAGACTCACTGAAACACAAACTTACTTACCGGCTCAACTCCAGCCCGAGGGCAGTAGCTCACAAAGCACCAGGGGCAGACAGAGAGGAGGTGATCTGAATAACTTCAGAAGGAGGGTTGGTGGGGCCAGGGGTTAAGGTAGCTGTCTCCCTAGGGAGAGTGCTGGCAGAGGCCATTGTTCCTTTGTTGAGCCCTTCCCTCTCCCAATCTTCAGGCATAGGCCAGAGCCAAATCTGAGACCCTGCCCGACCCGGCTGCCTCACCACCCATGCTACTTGCAGTGTTTCTTTCACATAGGTGTCCTGCCTCAGCTTAGACTGCTAACTTTATAAAAATCTTTCAAGATCCATAAACCCCAATCAAATGGCAGCTGGCCTCAGCATGCCCTGCACCTCTTGCTAAGTGGCCCTAGGCCTGGCACTACTGACAGCCAGCCTCAGTTCACAGTCCAACCTCTTTCAGCACAGGTGACAAACAACCACAGATCACTTTGTCGCTTCTAACAGGTGGCTGCAGGCCAGACACAGGTAAAATCTGGCCATGGGATGCATCAGAGTCCCCCCCCAAGAGCCCCCAGAACCAACACTCCGAGTGGCCAGCTTCTTACCACACCAGAGCATCCCCCAAGCATTCCACAAATGACATACCCAAGGCAGACTCAGCAGACACCAGAGTCCAACTGAAGTGAATCCTACTGCATGGGGTCAGCCCCCGCATAGTACCTTGTTTTCTGTAGCCCCAGGAATTTCTCACAGCCAGTCTTTCCAAAGGTTAGTCTCATCCACTGATGTGACAGCAGCAGTCGAGACTCAACTACATCACGAGGGCACCCAACCCATATAAGGGATACCAGGGAGCACCCAGCTCAGGTGACCAGAGAGATGGCACCACTGGGCCCCAAAGGACATTTACTAGGTAAGGCCACCCTGCCAAGACTGGGAGACATAGCAGATCTACCTAATACATAGAAATATACACAAGGGCTCAGCCAAAATGAGGAGACAAAGAAACATGTTCCAAATTTAAAAACAAGGCAAATTTTCAGAAAATAACTAAACGATATGGTGACAAGCAATCTACCAGATAGAAAGTTCAAAAGATGCTCAAGTGACTGAGGGGAAGAATAGGTGAACTCAGGGAGAATTTCAACAAAGAGATAGAAACCATTAAAAAAAATCAGAAATGCAGAATACATTAGAGGGAATCAAATAAGATTAGATGAAGCAGAATACTGAATCAGTGATCTGAAAGGCATGGTAGTGGAAAATGCACAATCAGATCAGCAAAAAGAATTTTTAAAATGATTATAGTTAAGGGACCTCTGGGACAACATTAAGTGTAACGACATTTCCTTCATAGGGGTACCAGCAGGAGAAGAGAGAGAGCAAGGGATTGACAACCTATTTGAATAAATAACCAAACCTGGCAAAGGAAATAGACATACAAATCTAGGAAGCACAGACGGTCAAAAACAAGATGAACCCAAAGAGGCACACACCAAAATACAATATAATTAAAATGCCAAAGTTTAGAGACAGAGAGTGAGCCTTACAAGCAGCAAGAGTAAAGAGTTAGTTATGTACAAAGAAACTCCCAGAAGACTGTCAGCTGATGTGTCGACAAACTTAGAAGGCCAAAGGGATTGGCACAAAATATTCAAAATTATGTAAAGGCAAGAACTATGACCAAGATGACTCTACCCAGCAAGGCTATCATTTAAATTGAAGAGGAAACAATGAGTTTCACGGTCAAAAACAATACTACAAAAAATATTAAATATTAAATATTAAATGGACTTCTTTAAGAAGAGATGATCAAAAGTATGACTAGCAAAATATAGGAAAGAAAATTTTTTTTCGTTAACAAAGCCAAACACTTAGTAAAAGCAGTGGATCCACCAATATAAAGCTAGTACAAAGGTAAAAAGGCAAATGTAGAAAGAGAATGTGTAATTACAACAATATATTAAGAGATACACACAAACAAATACACAAAAAAGTAAAAAGTGATGATGAAACTATAGTGATTTTAGTATGTGTTCAAACCTAACCAATCATCAACTTAAAATAGACTGCTAAAACATAGCTTTTTATATAGGAAGTACATGGTAACCATAAAGCAAAAATCTATAAGAGGTATACAGGAAATACAGAGAAAGAAATCCTAACAGAAATTGATGGTTGCCAGATGGGAGGGGGATTGGGGAATGGATGAAAAAGGTGAAGGGGTTAAGATGCACAAATTGGCAGTTATAGACACAGTCCCCGGGATGTAAAGTATAGCATAGAGAATATAATCAATAATATTGTAATAACTATGTATGGTGTCAGGTAGGCGATCAGTTTCTAAGCTGTAAAATGTTTAATAAGTATGTTGTACACCTGAAACTAACATAATATTGTATGTCAACTGAAATTGAAAAAAATTAAGAAACTAGAAATATATATTCATCAAATAATAAGATATCAGTGTCTTAGACCAAGCACTTAAAAATGGAGGAAAGCTAGTAGTATGAGAGCTGCATGTACAAGTGCAGAATCTTTGAAGTCATAACGATGAGTCCAAAATTGCTAAATGACCTAGTTAATCAGTTAGTTTCTCTGAGTCTCAATTTACAGCTGTAAAATGGAGATACTCATATCCACTTCAAAGGGTTCTTCTGAGGATGAAATTACCTGGAATAACATGACTTACAAGCCCTTTGCATATGGAAGCAGCTCAATAAATGTAGTGACTATTGTTCTAGAACCTGGTTATTTTCTCTTGCCTGGGCACAGGAGGCAACTGTTCATAGAGCACCAGGTAGCAGGCTAGAGCGGTAGCTCATTTGGAGAATGCTGACTAGGATAAGCTTAAACACATTTCCTTACTAGGGGGCTTCTCGGAACTTATGTGTATAGTAAGCCTTTCTAAACTTTATCATTTTGATTTTTTTCAAGCAGGAATCTCACAAAAGTAGTGATATAAGAAAAAATTATCTATTCAAATTCCACTCTACCCTGTTAATTGTAGTGATAACACCTCACATTGATGCTCATTGGTTCTGCCTTGAACAAATATAGTTAGAACCCAGCAAGGTGAACAGCGAGACTGTTAAATAGGATAAGACACTCAGAGTACACCAGGAACTTTATAAAAAGGATTTCCAGGGAGAAACTTGGGGTGATCAGATGATTGTTCCTGATCACACTTGAATCAAGTTGGCACCCAACTTTCGTCAACTGTGGACTCTATTATACATAGCTACTGTTACAGGGGTGGACAAAAATAGGTTTATAGTTGCGAGTACAAGAAACAGAATTTATTCTTGTATTACTATTTAATAATTATCATATTATTTATTTATATTACAACTGTAAATCTACTTTTGCCCACCCCTCTATAATCCTATTTTCCATTTAAGTGCATATGTTAGGCTTAAGTATA
This sequence comes from Myotis davidii, assembly GCF_000327345.1. Classification (NCBI taxonomy): domain Eukaryota; kingdom Metazoa; phylum Chordata; class Mammalia; order Chiroptera; family Vespertilionidae; genus Myotis; species Myotis davidii. The sequence goes on along the minus strand of NW_006292095.1, from coordinate 6,829,766 downwards.
ACTCTAAGAAATGTTTTTGCTTCATGGCTTCACTTAAGTTAGGAGGGTCTTTTAAGAATAGTCAGAAATTAATCTTCAGAAGGTGAGAGATTGAGATACAGTAGCCAAGAGACTCAGGAGTATGATTTTTCCGGACCCAGTGGAAACACCTGTTCCCAACTCTTTCAAGATGTTAGGTGGATCTTAAGCCCTAACGCTTGCCTGGGAAAACCATAAATAAGAGCAAGGATGGTGCCTGTAGAATTCAATGCAGTCCTGTTAAAAAAACACAGCCCCTTGATTGTGCCTGTGTCTTAGCACAGGAGCCTTAGGCATGAAAAAGACGCATCGCCAAGGAGCCTTTAGGTTTACAAGGTTATTTCACCTCATTCTGAACCTCTTCTTTTATTATGTAGGACTCTTAGAGCATTAGAACTTTCCTGGGAAAAATCAGAATTACAGCTTTCCTGCTGGGGTTGCTAGAAATTATGAAAATGGAAAAACAATAGAGGCTAATACAATATGTCCTGGAATTGCAACATCTTCCAAAATACCACACTTTAAACATTTTTTGTCAGGCCTGAAAGGAAAATGGTTTAATATGGTTTGGGTTTCAATTTGAGATGTCACATTGACGGACTGATATGGGTGGGAGGTTTGGGACTGAGGGTTATTTTGTTATTTACTAATAAATGAGATTACTTCATCACAAGAAAATATCACAGTATTTCGTTTTATTATATGGCTTAGGAAAAATTGGTAAGCCCCAACAGATGAGAAAGTCCAATTTCTCATGGTTTTGTAAAGACTGTTTTTTCCCATTTGTTTTGAGACGGAAAGGAAGCCATTCTAAGCTTTTCTCCACGTAGAATGTTTCTCCCTAGCCCCATGCGGTGCCTTCTTTCCCTCTCAGAGTGGCATATGCATTATTAGAACAAATTGGGGTCTCCTGAACTTCTTGAGCTGGGGACACATCATTTCCCGCCCCCCAAGCTCCAAAATTTCATGAGATGTGTGGGCACCCACACAGCTTTGGTTATAAACAGCACTACCCAGTCACCATGCTGTGTCATCTCATGCCATTTAAAATGAACAGATGTTATTTTTGCCCCAAACTGAATTATAAAACATCTTTCTCCCTCCCCCACCCCCTTTTTTAAGTTTCTCTTGCCAGTTAAAATCACATCAACAAAAATACCTGATGGAGTATCAGAAATACCTGTTTTGAAAAGACAGCTTATAAGGAACTCTGAAAAGTGAATGAGTTAGGTTAGTGGCATTCAGAGAATTGCCTGAGAAAGCCAGAGTCCAGGGCTGTGGTCACTAATGACCAGTCTTACAGAGCCAGTCTAGATGCTCCGGGTGACCGTGAAAGTCTAGCTCTGATGGGAGCAGCGGGCCAGCACACGGGCTGTTGTGCAGTTCGTGGAAGCAGATGTGAAGGGGTAACTGTCGTGCCTTTTAGTTTCTGAGTGACAGAGCCCTTTTCTTTTATCAGGTAACTCCCTGCTCCTGAATTCCTCCATGCAGCCAGACCTGACCGTGAGTCGAACATACAGCGGACCCATCTGTCTACAGGACCCTCTGGACAAGGAACTCATGACCGAGTCTTCACTCTTCAACCCTTTGTCTGACATCAAAGTCAAAGTTCAGAGCTCATTCATGGTTTCACTGGGAGTGTCTGAGAGAGCTGAGTACCATGGCAAGAACCATTCTGGGACCTTTCCCCATGGAAACAACCGCAGCTTCAGTACAGTGCATCCCAGAAATAAAACACCCTACCTCCAAAATCTGTCATCGCTCCCCACAAGGACGGAACTGAGGACAACTGGTGTCTTTGGCCATTTAGGAGGACGCTTAGTAATGCCAAATACAGGTGGGTGGTAAGTGTGCGTTTGTGTATCTTCCAGCATTTGTTTAAATGTTTTGTATTTGCACAATTACATCCCATCAGATTAATTCTTAAGATGTTTACCATCCCCTTGTCAAACCTCCAGGTACTATGGCTCCAACAGTCTACTTGATTTACACTGCAAACAAGAACCAAGGCTGAGATGAGATTTTGCAATCTTCATCCCATCATGGACTGAACAGTCCATTTGATGCCCTCACTAGAGTTGGTGGTGGCCATATTTGTTCAAAAGATTTGGGTGATCCCTAGAGTTTAAACCCATTTGAAATATATTTCCTAGAACATGATCAGAAAGCACTGAGAACATTCTTTGACAAAGCCCAGGTTTATGGACAAGCATGATTGATGCATTAGTAGGTAATTTAGTGAAATGACATTCTGAGTTGAATTTCCCCAGTGACTGACCTATTCAACACTGTGAGTGTCCACAGACCTTGCTATGTTACCTCATGATGAGCAAGGCTACAATTCCAAGGATACATCGTCAGTATACTTAGTTCTCAAGGACCTTTTCCTCCTTTTGGTTAGATGTTCTGTACAGCCCAGAACTCTTTAAAAATTATTCTATCTCTGGACTAGTCTTCAAAGTAGCCACCCAAGACCGAACTGGATGACAAAAGAGGGCAATCACTCCTCTGATTTCTAAGCAAGGAGACAGGAAGTGCTCGGAATCATCCTGGCTACTTAAAGAAAAAGAGTGCCCTGACCTGACAGTTTGACTAAACAACAGGTTAGCATTGTTTAGGGCCTTGTCAGACTTCTCTCTATTGGAGAGAGAACCTTCCTCTCCAAGTGAAATATTTGTTCTTAGAAAATGAAATGTGCAATGGGACTAGTCTGCTGCAGCCATTCCCGCTGACGGACCCTCTGCTAGCTTAGTGACTTGAGACCGCATTTTGTTTCAAGTTGATGAACAGTCTTATTCTACTATATCAATTGCTTTCTTAAAAACTTCATTTCAGGCAAATAGCCCTCTTATACAGCTCTAATAATGATTTTGTTTTCTAAACTTCCAAAACTCTACATTTTTCTTGGTCAGTGTTTCAGGACGTAGGAAGGACAAAGTTTAAATATGTATGCATGTCTCTGGTTATAATGGCAGATAGATCAATGGGGAATGAGTCAGCCCTACTTACCAAGTGCCCCTCTTGTAAGAATCTTAAGAACTGGATGTGTGGGTTCTGGAGAAAGAAAACTAAAAGATGCAAACCCTGTCCTTTCAAAGATAGTAGGATATATTAATCAGAAACATAGAAGTTGTACATTGAATTATGGTGCATTAATCGTATCTCCGCATTCTAACCCATTCTAGTAGGCTCTCAATAGTTATTAGTTGAATAAATTGGCCCACAACCCTCCTTTCTCTTCCCATCCTCATTTATTAGTATGTGTGTTTACACACATGTGGAGGGAGTGTCAAAATCAACCCATTCACTGGCTGTTTGTTTAATGTTCCTCAAAGAAAAAAGATGAAATCATGATGAAACAGATTTTTCTTTTTCTTCCCTTCGTATTTAAGTACTGCTGCTGGAAACTAAAAGTTTTATAGAGGGGATAAATGGTGATGGAAAAAAAATAAAAGATGAGGAACCTGAAAACAACCCCCCCAACCCAAAAAAAAAGAAGAAGAAGAAGAAGAAAGCTAAAACTTTTGATAGCATTTTCTCTGATTCCCAAACACTTCCTCTGTAAACGGGCATTTTTAAAGTTCCTAACAAGAAGCCCCACACAAGATTCCCAACTGTTCACTGGGAATAAATTTGAGGAAAAATACGTGTGGGGAAGTGAAACATATGCTCTGTTATTTGCAGAACATAAATTCAGAATATGCCTCAAAAGCTAATGTGTAAGGAAGCAAGGCACAGAAATTAAATTGCTCTAATCCTGCCCATCCCAAATTGTTGTCTGGTGTCTGGCAATGATATCTCAAAAAGGTTGGGGTGGTCCCCACACTGTAAAAAAAATCATTCATTATGCAAAATATGAAACCAGAAACTCAGACAGGTGGTTCTGTTGTCATATCAAATAAAAGGCTGTCAGGGTAGCAGGTGGAGTTTGGGGAAGAGTATATTTTTCCTTAATCAGAGATAACTGGTGAATGACATATTAAAAATGGCTACTCCTCTAGGGAGACGCAGGTATAAAAATGTCCCACAGCGCCTTTCCTCCTTCATACAACATAACATGCAACCAGCATGATCACCCTGCCAGAACCTTGTCTCTGTGTGACTATCTTCCATCTCCATGTAGAATTTGCATGTTTGCCTGGAAGGAGGGAAGTATGTTTGAAGGATAATCATTCGCTTGCTGATTGAAGAAAAGATGAAATAGTGTAAAGCTCCAATGATCCTATAGATTCAGGTTGAATTTAGAAGTATTATGAGCAATGTTTTTATCTAAACTCAGGGAATTAAGCTGACTTGAAAGAAATGAGATGGGATCTGCTCTACAAACAGCCCTTTCTCCTAAGTCCACACACATATTTATTCTGTTTCAATCTGAGTTGACTGCTGGGCCCTCATGACATACGAACATAGCATATCTCAACGCCTGGTCTACTTTTTTTTTTAATCAGAATTTTGAATTTTATTTATTCATTAATATATTTATGATTTATCTTTTGAGGGCCTACTGTGTGCCAAGCATTGTACTCTGAGCTATTGATGTAATAAGTCATTATTGTTTGTTGTTGTTGTTTTTTACATACTGTATGATTTCATGTATTTAAATGTTTAGAATAAGCAAACTAATCAACATGCCAGAAAGCAAATAAGTGATCACTTGGGCTTGACATCAAGAATTGACTTCTAGCCCTGACTGGTTTGGCTCAGTGGATAGAGCATCGGCCTATGGACTCATGGGTCCCAGGTTCGATTCCGGTCAAGGGCATGTACCTTGGATGCGGGCACATCCCCAGTGGGGGGTGTGCAGGAGGCAGCTGATCGATGTTTCTCTCTCATCAATGTTTCTGGCTTTCTGTCCCTCTCCCTTCCTCTCTGTAAAAAATCAATAATATATATATATATATATATTTTTAAAAAAAGAATTGACTTCTAAAGGGCACAAGGGAAATTTTGTGGCAACGAAAATGCTCTATATCTTGACTATGATGATGGTTACAGGAGAGTATGAATTTGTCAAAACTCATGAACGTGTACACTTCCAACATGCATTTTATTGCATGTGAATTATACCTCACTAAAGGAAACATAGAAAAGGGAAATGTGCGATACAAAGTTGTTCTTTTGGGTTAATTGCCTAAGGTGACATTAATGCTTGATCATAACCTCCTGTGCTTCTACAGCTGAACAACAGTGACTTCATGTTTCTTGGCATAATGGCCTAGATCAGTGGTTCTCAACCTTGGCTGCACATTAGAATCACCTGGGAATCTTTTTAAAATCCTGATTTCTGGGTCTCACCCTCCAGAAATTCTGTTTGTTACTAATGTGGCCCCACCCCATAACAAAGAAACAGAATTTCCGGAGGGTGAGGCTCATAAATCAGGATTTTAAAAAGATTCCCAGGTGATTCTAATGTGCAGCCAAGGTTGAGAACCAACTGGCCTAGATGGTCTGAATGAGGGGCAACAGAGAGAGAGAACACACAATGTCTAGGGTATGTATTCAGGTTGACACCCACATACACTGAACACCCTGTGGATTACAGTTTCTATTCAATGCAGGGAAGGAGTAATGGGGGCCACTTCATTTGGCAACTACATTTAAGGAAAAATGGGCAGTGAAAGGAGGAGCCTGATCAGAGCCGCCCAAATATAACCATGACAGTCCTCCTACGATTGGCATTAAGGTCGAGAATATAAATGGATACCCTTGCTGAAAAGCTATAAGCAAGATTTAACTGTGCCTCATTCTTAGGGCGGGGGGATGTTACTGATGATAACTAGCGTGTCACTGAATAATGCTCATAAATGCGAATCACAAATAACTTGCTTTGCAATGAGTCATGCATTCCTTGATTCTGTAGCAGCTAACAGGCCCAGAGAAGGATGTCACTAAAGCCTGCCATCTCTAGATTTAAATTATCATCAGCAAGCAGAAAGCTTTCTGTGTGATTACATTAGCTCAAATGAAAGGAAGAAAGGTGAGAGCTGCATTATTCAAAGAATAAGAGGATGCCTTAAGATTTTATTTTATAAAGATCTTATTGTGTTTCTATTTCTTTTTACAAACAAAAAGCTACATTAGAGAGAATCTCTGCCCTCTCTAGACTGTTCTCTCTTGGCCAAAGTGAAATATTTATTTTGCAGCATTCAAGAGAGAGAGGAGACATTTCAAATTCCACGTCATGTGCCCTCCTGTAGCCTTCCCTGCCTGCATTGCATGATTTTACTGAAGCAAGGCTACTGAGTATTTTTCAATTTGATGCTGACATGAATATGGGTCAGTCACCTTTCCTAGCTTCTGTCTGCAGATATAGGACCAAATAGTGGCTATGCAACAACCTATAAGGTTCCATGTAACAATTTATAAGGTTCCTAAGCTCATCTGAGCTTCTTCTTTCTCCAGTTTTCTGGACAAAAAAAAACGCCAAAAAACACACACACACAGTACTCCTCTAATCTCTTCCCTAAACTTACTTCAGGATGCACAGTTTAGAGGACTATTTTATACCAGGCTCTAGCAAAATGTTACATGGCCCAGCCAGCATTGCAAGATGCCCTTTCAGGAAATGAGTGGGTGGAAACAAGATAGAGAAGCACATTTTTTTTTAATTTCAGAATAGATTAACTGGTAATTGATAAAGTTTTATATTCTCAGATATGTTTGCTAGTCCAGGACATCTAATTTTTAAGAGAATTTAAAAATGGTAGGAGAACTTTAAATAAAACCTAATTTGAATACACACTTGAATAATATGTTTTTCTTTATGTCACTGTTAGTAAATAATGGGTTCTCCATTATTATCTTGGACTTCATGAGCTTTGCAAGGATCAGGGTTTCACAGACTGCTCTGAGAAGGTCCTTTTGTGAGCATCTGCAAGGTGCCCAATAAATGGAAAAGCTACGAATAACCTTTTGTTTTGTTTTCTGTTTTAGGCGTGAGTTTACTCATACCACATGGCGCCATCCCAGAGGAGAATTCTTGGGAGATTTATATGTCCATCAACCAAGGTGAACCCAGGTGAGAGACAGAAAGAAATGATGTATCAGTGACATCTTGAATATGGAATAGAGCTTCTGCAGAAAAATCTGAAGTTTGTAGGATCTGTGACATGGAGGTGTGTAGGTATATAATGAGCTACTGACTTTACAGAAGAAAAACCAGCTGCAAAACTATTGGCTAGAATTAAGGCACAGGCAGCCTCACATTTGTGGGTAACTAATCTAAGTCTCTGACGTCTAGACAGCAGACACTAAATGTGAAACAGTGAATTGGTAGGTAAGTCCTAAGCAGGGCTTCTCCACAAACATAGACTGCCTCTCTCAGTCTTCTTCTTAAAAGAAAAACAAAAATCAACCCTGGAGGCACTGTTGGTGCTGGGGTTTATGCAAATGCAGGGAATGATTGACCTGTGACCTTTCAAGGTCAGCAGAAGACCTGCAATAAGCAAGAAAGACAAGTTCTTAGGAAATTGTCCTCATGTAAAAATATGGTTTACGCTTCAACAGCTTTCAGATCTGACAAATTTCAGCAGAATTTGTTCAATTACATGAACAAATACAAATCTTGTCATATTCTTTTAATGAAAGGAGTTGGTTATTTTCTTAGCACAGCTATAATATTTGCGGAAATGTTGCCTTCCACCACACAAGATAAAGCGACCTCCTCTTTAGAAAGCAATTTCTCTTATAAACTGGATATATACCTCTGGCATTTTCAGCCTTAACATCTTGGTTATTTTAGAATAGATTTTTTGTTGTTAGCAAAGAACACATGAAGGAAAAATACTGAAAGGAAAAACAGCCAGAGAGACAGATGGTTGAACAGATTTTGATAGCTATCTCCATAAAAGGATTTGCTGGTGCTCAGTGGTTTTAACATAATGCTCTACAGCAGCAGTTCTCAACCTGTGGGTCGCGACCCCTTTGGGGGTCGAACGACCCTTTCACGGGGGTCGCCTAAGACCATCGGAAAACACATATATAATTACATATTGCTTTTGTGATTAATCACTATGCTTTACTTATGTTCAATTTGTAAAAATGAAAATATATCCTGCATATCAGATATTTAGATTACGATTCATAACAGTTGCAAAATTACAGTTATGAAGTAGCAACGAAAATAATTTTATGGTTGGGGGTCACCACAACATGAGGAACTGTATTAAAGGGTCATGGCATTAGGAAGGTTTAGAACCACTGCTCTACAGGGTTCTAGAGGAATGGAAACAAAAAGGCTCTGCTAGTTGGCTGTGGGTGAGGCTCTTAGAGGATTTGCATGTAAACTCTATTCTGTTGGGATTTCCTGTTAGTTCCTCAGTCCTGTAAAGCTGGATCCTTTACCTTTGCACTTGAAAACATGCTAGTGTCTAAATATCTCCACCTACTTAGGGGAAACTAAGGAGCAGAGGGGTTGAGGAGTTTCTTCCAAACCCCAAAATGTAGTTCTCTAGCTAAGAATAACCTCTTATTTTTTCCCTTTGGTTGATTTATATAAGAAGTCGTATCTGTTTACCATTGAGATCATGGTCAATTACACATATGCTTGTAAGTAAACATATCATCCTGCAAAAATCAAGTACAGTCCTGCACCGCTTAACGACATTCCCATAAACGCCGGACCACATATATAACAGTAGTCCCCTAAGATTGCAATGGAGCTGAACATTCCTGTCACCTAATGATATGTCATAGCACAGTGCTTCACTCATGCATTTGTGGTGATGCTGATGTAACAAACATATCTGTGGCCAGTCATATAAGGGTACCTTATTGTGTAAATGCACTCAATGATGTTCTTACAACCATGAAATCGCATAGCGATACATTTCTCAGACCATATCCCCATCATTAAGCATAGTTCACATTTTCAAAGGCAACTAATTTATAGCTCACTTCCATCCCATCCGTATCTCTTACTAGAAGTTTCCTCCTAGGAGGTCAGACTAGAATGTGCCAAAAGGCATCAAACATCAAACGTACAAAAACTTAAATACAATGGCTCAAAAATGTGGGCAATATCGATTAGGGCATCCTGTAATCATAAAGTAAGAAGGATAAATACTTAAAAACTCACCAGAGACCACACACCTTGAAAGACAGGTTTAGCCTAGTATGGTCACTCCCTAGACCACTACTAGCTTAGCAAGTTCCATGTTAACCACTCTGGTTTACCCATCTGTATTTAAGGTGTTGAGTTCATTACTACTGCCTAGGAAGGTGGACAGAAAGAGTTTACTTGACTTCAGATCTTTTAAATGTGTGCATTTTCCCATCTATTAAGCGGAGGATAAATTACAATTGCAGGAAGCACACATTCTTTTTCATGTTGCTGAAATCTTCCAGATGTTCACCTTTAAGGGAATGACCAGTGTCTGGGCTACTGCCCGTTAGCTTCCTTGGCAATCTTCACTCCCTTTTGAGGAGCTCCAACCTACTTACAAAAACACTACAAATAGCAAATGCCTTTCTGTTACTTTTTTTGTTTTTTTAAAGCTTAGGATGAATTTTCTTTGCCATCCTTCCAGGAGGCTGTTTGAATCTGAGTTCTCCAGCTTTTAATCCTGTGATTAATCAGGAGAGGGCCATTTAGTGTCACCTTTTCTTTTTAATATCATTTGAAAACCCATTTTCACTTTATGTCGCCCTCCGTCATTCTGAACGTGTGCTTAGAGCAAGGCCCATCTTCTCAGTGCCGTGGAGATCCAGGGGGGCTGCTGTTTCCTTCATCTTTGCCTCTGGAGCCATCACAGAACAACACCTTGGTGCTGTATTTAAGTTAAAGTTTGTTCCATTTTCCTCTTGATGTTACACTCCTGTGGCTCCTTCCTGCACTAAGTCCTGGTGTAGCAGGGAGGTGGTTTAGTGGAACTGTAACTGATCTCATTGATCCAAATTCTGAACCGGGTTCCCAGGGATATGACTGTGTGGGATGAATCACAGACTCAAAATAACCCCTCATGTTCGAATAGTCTCAGATGGTTGGTTATATTTCGATATGTTGGTAAGTTTTAAGTGAGGTCGTCAGGACAGAATGTACCCTGTCTTTCTTGGGAGGGCCTAGAGAGGACACTGTGTTTTTCATTAACGATGTCACTTTCCTTCCTCAACGTCCCTGCTCTGTCTACACTTTCAGACTTGACCAAACCAACCATCTTGACCAAACATCTTAATGAATCTTTTCCAACCTTTTTTAGCAATCTGGACCTTCAGGTTGGTTAAAATGCTTAGGAAATGATGTCTGTTCATTTTTTGTATATATACACATATTATATGTTTTGCTGGAAGGGGAATTTGCATCCTTTTAAAGGTAATAATTACTTGCCTTTATTTTAGTGTAATTTTTCAAAGTACTCTTACATACCTCTGACTCATTTAATCTCCACAGTAATGTTCGAAAGAAGAGGATTTTATACCAATTTTAGAGATGTGGGGGAAAAAATCTAAAAAAAGGTTTCAAGAAGCAAAGCTGCTTTCCAAGGCATGTTACTTACTGGCTGAGCAGATATTTGCCTTCAGAATATCTGGCTCCAATGCCAGAGCTCATGGACTAAAGGATGCCACCTCTCTTTGATGCTGGGGACTTGAAGGAGACAGCTCTCTGATGCTGCATCCCCACTCCTCCTGGCCCCTGTAAGGAGGCATCCCCTGGAACAGCTCTGTAAGAGCACTGAAAACTAGGCAAGGCAGGAACAAGTTGAACTTTTCTTAGAAGGACATGGGGCAAATTGCTGTTGTTACATTATAGACCTGAGAGAAGAAAGACTAGAAGCAGGTCTCACTCCAGGGCTGAATCTTAGCAGACTTGTTAGGGAACATTTGAGCTCAGTGATTAAGAGTGTGAGCTCCGGCATCAGAGGCCCTGGGTTCAGATCTAAGCTTCCCTGCTGTTATCTGTGTGACCATACGTAAGATAATGAAGCTCATTGTGAGTGTCCTTATGTGAAAAACAATACTACCTACCTTATAGAGAAACTGTGGGGTTGCAGGAAATAAAGTGATGCAACAATCTCAGATGATAAGTAAAGGAAAACCTAATAGATATATTTATATTTGATTAAGCATTCTACCTACAGTATATCCTTTAACTTTTGCATCAATTTTATATGGTAAATAACATAATTATCCTAATTTTTGTAGATTTGAAAATTAACACCAAGAAAGGTTAGGTTTGCCTTAGGTTGTAGCAAGACTGAGCACCAAAGCAAGATTTTCTGTCTCACAATGTAGTGTTAGACTATCTCACACTCCCCAATTTAGGTTTAATTAGGCATATTATTCTTGAGTCCAGTAAGACATGCCTGATGAGGGACAGTGCTTATGCTTAATAATAGAAATACATTATGAAACGGACTGAGAGGGACCTGGGTTTGGGAAGACAATAGCTTTGCAATTCAGTGTAGACTTACACTGCAATAGAGAATTTCACAGAAAACAATGGAAAAATAGAGAAAGACCTCTGAGTCTATTCTAGGATAGACTTCAGAGGGGATGGTAGGGAGGGTGGCTCCCAGGAGTTGTCTGTCACTGTGCTGAATCTAAAAGATCAGTAGAAATGAGCCAAATAAAGAAAGGTATAAGGGCTATCCCTCAATTATTTCCAGCTTCAGGATACATTTTCTAGTACCTATAGAGTCTAAGGTGGGGGACAGTCTTTAAGAGTGGCTAAATCCAGGCACTATTCCCTGCTTGGAAGTCACTCTGATGTCAGAACATTGCCTTATGCAGCTTTCTTCCAACTCTACTCCAGGTAGAGTTAGGTTGCATGCAGTGCCCATTCACAAAATAGAGGACACTTAGTGACCTCACACAAGCAGGATATAGAGTAGCCTCACAGAAACTCAATGGCATGACACTGGGGCTGCCAAGTATTATGGTGATAAGCCCTTGGTATCCTACTGGATCAGAGTACTTAAGCAGCTAGCTCATGGCCAAGCATGGCTCCTCCACTGTAGGTCCCTTTAGAGGGCAAGAACTGGCAGGGCAGTCATCATTCTCATAGGCCTGTCTCCATTCCCAAACTTTCATCTGAAAGCAATTGGGTCCTTTTATTTTAACTTTACCTTTTTTTTAGGAGCTGTTAGGGGGGAATAATTTTTCATCCTCTCTAAACCATGTTTTGATTTTTTAAATAAAATATAAGTGTTTAAACAAGATGATCAAAAAAAAAAATCATTTGTCTCGCTTCAGAAATTCTCCCACATACATTCTAATAAGAAAATGTGCCCGGCCAACCGATGTGGCTCACTGGTTGAGCATTGACCTATGAACCAGAAGGTCACAATTTGATTCCAGTCAGGGCATATGCCTGGGTTGCAGGCTCAATCCCTAGTGTGGGACACATAGCAGGCAGCCAATCAATGATTGTCTCTCATCATTGATTTTTTTTCTCTCCCCCTCCCTCTCCCTTTGTCTCTGAAATCAATAAAAATATAAAAAGAAAATGGTATAGATGTAGCACAGTCTTCCCAGCTCTCTTGTGCACCCCTCCCCACTCCACGGTTGCAGAGTGGAAAACTGGACCAGAAAATTATTATATGGAGCTTTCTTCTGAGAAGCAATAAAATGAAACCAAAGGCAAACATTCATTTCTTTTTTCAATTACACTGTCATGTGGATATTCCTGACCAAATGCTTAGACTAAAATTGGAAATGTAAATAACCTTACTGAAGAATTTAAAAAAATGCACATATTTTAGAATTTGGGCTCATCCCAGATGAATATTTCAACTAACTTTTTTCTTCTGTTTTTGTTTGGTTTTGCTTTTTTTTTTTTTGCTATCAAATGGGTATTTCTCAGGGGAGGCAAACATGGTGGTGTTATGAAATTCACTTTTTGAGGGTGCCTTGGTGGTGCAGTGGCTTTCATAGCAAAGCATGAGATAAGACCAAATACAAGGCTAGAAAGACAAAAGAAAGTCACTATGGGAAGAAAGTCACAATTAGTGCAGTGGTCTGACTCTTGAGCTCAGAATAAAAGCATCTGTCTTTGGCCACTCCCCACACGTGGTGACTGGTCAGGATATTGCCACAGGAAGAAAATCTGGCTCAAACCTTCTGGGTTGATTTTCATCTCTGTTAGCATTCTTTAGCTTAGACCAGTGGTCCGCAGATCACCAGTTGGCTACTGCTGATCCAAAGGTCTCCTTAAACCAGTGGTCGCCAACCTTTCAGATCTCATGGACCACCAGTGGTCCGCGGACCACCAGTTGGCGACCACTGGCTTTGAGGAGTTCCCCACCAGGTTCTGTCTCAAGCTATCCTCCAGCTCTGGCAAAAACAATGTACTACCTCACTGCAAAAAAACTTGTGGACTTCTGGGATAGTTTTCACAATTGATATTATGAGCTCAATGACTATTAAGTGCCAAGTGTATTTGGTTCTGTGGACCAAGAAAAATAGGATCCCTTAGGTGAAGTTGTTTATTTCTGGGAGAAATAAAAAAAGAGGATCCCTTAAAAAAAAAAACTAAGTACCCCAACATTCTAATTTCAGGTATTTTCCAACTATAAGGCTAAGGCTAATAGTCCTACCTCCCGGCAGCACCTGTTGAGAAGCATCATTTCATCAGAATGAGCACCACCACTCTCCCATTCACTCATACACCATGCTCCCCCCGTCCCTATTGATATAAGTATGGGGCTGGAAGAGAGAAAAAGAGGAGTCATATTTTGGAGGAGTGCAGGTATCAAACATGGCTGTCTCTGCCCTGACCAAAGCCAGAGAAAACAGCCTCAAGAGAACTACTCAAAATTTTGTGTCATCTGCAGGAAGTGGACATGGATACCTGATTTTCTCATGGTCCATCAGTTTGTTGATTTGTCCCATGTTACCAGAGGACAGCAAAAGAAAAAGCTTTGAGAAAGGACATACTGCTAAAGCCAAGGAGAGAGGGGCAAAGAGCACTTCCATAATTTCCAGGTTCCCATTTTCCCAAGAGGTAGAGAAGAAGCACCCTGGCCAGGAGTTGGGTAAATGAGATTGAAAACAGGTTTTCCAGGGACCACCTCAATATGAGGCAAAGAGGTTCAGAGAGCAGGGTCGGGATGCTGTCAGTGGGGCGCCAGTTGGCAGATGCAACTGACACCCACAAGGAATGACAGATGCTAAGGGCAATTGTTTGCAATCTAGTCACCTGCACCCTCTGTCAGTTAGGCCTTTTGAAGTTACCACCCATCTACACTGAATCCATTAAGGATTATCTTCAAAAGCTTTTGTCACCCATGAAAAAAGTCATCATTGTCTTGCCCCAGGAAGAAGTAAGGAGATATTTGTTTCCCTTCTTTCTCCTTTCTATCACAATACTATAGGGATAAGCTCATGCCACTGGGATAAGCTCAACCTGCTCCCTCCTCTCCAGACTAAGAACCCAGAGCCTTGTATATGTATATGCTAATGGTCATGTGCATGACTGTGTGTCCGTGTGCATGGGTACTGGGGGATGGAGTTTGAATCAGATGTAAGATTAACGTTTTAAAATGAACAAAATGAGTCCTACAAATGAAATCAAACTATTTTAATAACTAGATGTCACTGAAAGTTATAGAATCAAAATGAAATGCTACCATGGGTGGTTCCACTAAGCACAATTGTTAGCAATTACTAAGAAAATTAGATACTAAATACAGTAACAGATGGAGCCCCAGAAGCAAACCCAGTTCCTCAAGTGAATAATGATGTTTCAGTGTGATTCATGAGGTGAAAAGATACACAAATGTTTACCAGTAGTCAAAGAATGAACCCTGTCCAAAGACTCAGGGAAGGTTCAGAGAGGAAGTGACAATTGACTCAAAAATTGGAAGAGAGTAAAAGGCATTCCAGTCAAAGATAATAGAAGGCGCAAAAGCACAGATGAATAAATACTATCACATATTTTAGAACTAAGCAAATCAGAACAGAACCTGAAAGAGTGGAATTGGGGAAATTGAAACTTAACTGGTGGGTAGGTATTGGTGAGGCTTAAGAATTCAGAGACCTAGTCATATTTACATCTATAATAATAAAAGCAGAATATGCTAATTAGACTGGTCAGCCAAACAACCTTCCAGGCGACCTTCTGGACAAAGTCAGGGCTGCAAGGGCCCAGGCAAGCCACCACGGCTGCGAGGACCAAGCCCCTTGCACGAATTTCATGCATCAGGTGTCTAGTTTTAGATATATTACCTTCTACTTCACCTCCACTGCCACCACCCAAGTTCAAGTCTCATTAATAACCACACCCTCCTTGTGAGCACAGTGAAAATATGCCTCATTTTGCCTGGCACAGTTATTAATAATGCCCCCTTTTCACCCTCAAAAGTATCTCAATTTGCATAATAAATTAGTCACTCTACTTTTAAGTATCCTTGTCTCTAGTTGTGAACATTTTAAATCCATTCTTTAATCCTCACATTGCCGTCAGTGGGAAGTTTTGGGAGAGACTTCGGGAGGAACTCAGCAAGGTCATCTGTGTGCATGTGCAGTGTGTGTTGAAGGAGATGAAGGAGTTGAAGATAATTCCCAGAATTCTGGCTTGGGAGCTGATGATTAATTAGTAGAGAGAGATTTGCCAGCTGAAGGTCACCTGAGAGTTTGTGATAATAGCTGCTCGGGGAGCAACTCTGGATTTCTTTCCAGGGAATAAACACAGCTCTTTGACATATAAGAAAAGGGACAGGAAGAAAATTGATTCAAGAATTAATAATAGGCAAAAGTAATATTTATAACCAAGTAAAAAGTTGACTGCTGAATGGAAATTCCATGACAAGATTTTGGCTACAGCACGTAGTAGCAGTACCACTCAGAGCAAAATGTCACAATATCGGGCAGATGCTGTGTCTGCCTGCTTCGAGCAGGGTGAAATCTGCCTGCTTTGTGGCCTGTGCCTTCCTAGCTGGGAGAGAATCTGCCTGTCCTGGAGCTTACTGAACTGATAATATGCATAACTTGTCAGGAAAGTAGCGCAGATTCGATCATTGGCATTACATGGGAAATAAAGGATTATCAGAAATGAGAGGACATCATAGAATGAGAACACAGGGATTCAGAAGTCCTGAATTCCACTCTGCCTTGCCACTTACAGCCTAAATGGCTTTGAGCAACTCATTTTCTTTCTCTGGACCTCAATTCTATTATCTACAAATGTTGTCTATTATTAACTGCATTCCAGGATTTGGGTGAGGACAATACAGGGACTTTATATATGAAAAGTCCTGTGCAAATTGTAAAGTGCCATGTAAATGCTGTTTTGCAATTACTGTTTGTCTATGCTTCTATTTTTAATTACATAGATAAGCTCTCTAAAGTCCATGGGATTTGTTTTAGCTCGTGACAATGATGCAAAAGAATTTTGGATCTTTCCTTTTTGACTGATAGCAGATGAATCCAGTGATAGCACAAATTAACTGTTCACTGTAAAATCAAGAGCCTTGTGAAGGTCCCAAGGACACCCTGCATCAGTTCCTTTGAATTTCCCTCTATTTCCCTTTACATTCTGGCCTATGATTTACACAACAGAGGTAGATTGTATGAGTCCAACAATGGACACCAGGTGGGCTGGTGATTGAGAATATCAATGATCAGTCAAGAGAGCAGGTGGCTTAGGCCACCTGGAACAAGCTTTGTCCCTATCCACTGTGCCATGCTTTCTTTGCTAAAGAGCGATGGATGGACATGAACAAATCATTCCTGCCATCATTTCTGTTCAAAGGTCAGTCATGAATTTGAATACAGTTTGTTGCCTTAAGTTTGACAAATTTTTCTTGGAAGAGTCCAACTGATGGCATACACCCATCCTCTGGAGGAAATTTGGCATTAATTAACTTCATATGAGGCCCAGGGAGCTGCTGAGGAGAAAAGGGGCTTCCTACGTCACAAAAAAAGGGACTCTTTCTGCCAGCGTGAGGGGAGTAAATTGCTGCAATTTCAAAAACACATTAATTCTTTCAGGCTACCAGTGCAGTGTCATAAAAGGTGCAATTTATCAAATGGCATCCTAATGGCCTAGAAGGGCTGATGTACCTTTAGAAGACTGTGCTCTTCGCTGCAGTAAAAATCCTGATGGTTTCTTCACAAAGTCATTTAGGTTAGAATATAATATCATTACCCACAAAAAGTGAGGAGGGGAAGAAAAAAGAGGGGAAATAAAAAAGCAGGGGAGGGACCCTCACATTGTCATTTTATGATCTGCCTTTGGGGGGGAAGGAGAAATTCCCCATACCATTTTCTTTACCATCCCTTCCTCCTTACCTCCCTGGAGCCACAGACAAACACACATAAATAAACATTGCTGCCATTTTAATCAAAGTGCTTTGAAGGCCCTGTGAGCTCACAAAGTGAAGTGAGCAGCGTGGTCCAGAGGAGTTTTTAATTACTATGCCATTGACAAGCTAACAACGGTGTGCGAATGTTGTTAATAGATCTGAATGGAAGGTGCGCCTTAATTCAGCGAGAGTCACCAGTTCATGAGTGTAATTGCACATTGTAAAGGAACACCATAGACTGTAATTATTTTTATTTGTATGTGCCATCTCTTTTATTGCCCATGCTGGAAGGAGAAATAACCTGTCCTATTAAGATATTTAATATATGTCATCTTTTCCACTTCAGTTAGTTATAGCCTAATAAAAATGCTGCGAGAAGACACTCCTGGGGCCACCCTCTGTGCTAACATGATCCCCACAGCCCTTCCAAAACCTGGATGATCAACCTCCTAACTCCCTTGGTTATCATCTTTGGCACAAACCATAATGGCTCCCCAGGACTCCAAGTTGCATGCAGATATGGAGCTTCACCCTGGAAGTTACATGAGGGTGCTGGCAACTGAAACAGCTAAGATAACACAAAGGTCAACCAACACCTTGGTCTGGTTGTATGGCATCTGGGAGAAAACATTGGACCAGGAGACAATAGCAGGGGGTCTCCAGGTTCTAACTGTAAAGTGAACAAGCCATGAAGATTGTATGAGTCCTGCCAAGCCTGGTGGTAGACAGAAGAATGTCACCCAATCCCGCCCCCGCCCAAAAAGAAATCACATCCTAATACTGGGAACCTGTGAATATGTTACAGTCCATGGCCAAGAGGTTTTACTGATGTGATTAAGGTTAAGCACCTGGAGAGTAAAAGATTATTCGAGATTATGCAGATAGGCCTATGCAAGGAAGGCAGGAGTAGCAGAGTCAGATGCAGAGATGTGAAGATGCTATCCTGCTGGTCCCAGAAGAAGGGGACTCTGGCCAAGGAAGGCAGGGGGCCTCTAGA
The DNA here is from genome assembly GCF_000327345.1 of Myotis davidii. Taxonomy (NCBI): domain Eukaryota; kingdom Metazoa; phylum Chordata; class Mammalia; order Chiroptera; family Vespertilionidae; genus Myotis; species Myotis davidii. The sequence goes on along the minus strand of NW_006292095.1, from coordinate 6,811,511 downwards.
AGATGGAGGAGGCAAAGAAATGGATTCTTCTCTGGAGCCCTGATGACACCTTTATGTTAGGTTAGTGAGAGTACTGACCTCAGAACTGTAAATAATAAATCTGTGTTGTTTTTAAGTCAGTAAGGCTGTGGTATGGCATTAATAGGAAAGTGATACCAGACTACTCAGAGCACTCTATACACCTCCGGTGTCTATGAATACAACCTTAACAACTCAAATGCCAACGTTTTACCTTCAAAATCCCAGGTTTGGAGACTGTGTCCCAGGGAACTTCTGTTCTTTCCACTGCCTTACCCCCACCCAACAAATGGCCACCAACACTAACAGGACAGGGGATTTTAGTCCCAGCTCTGTCAACAGTGAGGTGTGGCTTTGGCCCTGTCACTCCACCCCACATCACGCCACGTTCTTTGTTTCCTCAGTTAAACAATGCTATGGGCCTGATTACTCCCAGCTCCTTTCCCCGCCTAAAATGAAATGATTCTGTGAAATGGGACTTCCTCTAGAGAAGGCTGTTTCCCCCATTCAACATGTAAATGAATGAACAGCCTAGTAGATATAAAAAGTGCTGTAGCAGCGTGCCGCATAGATCACTCTCCCCCTTCCCCTCACTGCTTTTACTTTAAAGCACTTTCAGGGAGCCATCATTCCACTTGCAGTAAACAAGCTAACCGCAAGCCTGACACTGCATGAGAGATGAGGCTTAAATTGCATCTAGGAACTGGTGATTTGCACATGATTTGTGATTCCGTTAGTATATTAATTGGTAAACACCCTATGTGTGTGTGTGTGTAAACCAAAGCCATTTAACATATGCAAACAGTTTAATCTCTCAGTGTGGTGTTGCTCAGATTTCATCAAATTCAGATCTTTATTCTAGTGTGTAATTTCCCTTCCGCCCCAGTTCCCCTGGTACCATTTCCCTTCCTGTGATCCTATTTCAGATAATACCGGGTGGGTGACCCAGATCTTTAAACCCTTTAATAGTAGAGCCATATGCTTCTATCCTCGGTGATTGCACTTGTTGCTTGTTGTAATCCACTGTTCTAACTGCTCCTTTCCCAGCCCCAAGTAATGGAATATAACAGCTTGATGAGCTTTAACATTATTTCCAGTTACTGCTAACCAACCCTCCAACCTGACGTCCATGCTTATTAATACACACGCTATTTCAAGAAAAGGCATGTAGGACCAGTTCCTGTGCAGCTGCATTTTCCATCACAGTAGCATCATCCAATGCCTTGATATTGAGCATTTCAACTTAACAGGCATCCAATTTCCATTTGAGAAGCTTCCCCTATTGGTACTTGACACACCTCCAAGCCTGCACTGCCTGAGGTGTTGCTTTAGATATTTTCTCAAGAACTACGCAACTTTTCTCAAATATTAGTGCCGTTCCTGTGCAGCTGCATTTTCCATCACAGTAGCATCATCCAATGCCTTGATATTGAGCATTTCAACTTAACAGGCATCCAATTTCCATTTGAGAAGCTTCCCCTATTGGTACTTGACACACCTCCAAGCCTGCACTGCCTGAGGTGTTGCTTTAGATATTTTCTCAAGAACTACACAACTTTTCTCAAATAGTGCTGCCTTGCATCTAGGGAGTGCAAGTAAACAGAGCAGGTTTCTGGGCCCTAATGAAAAATGATCAGAATCTTCATTCGTGGTGTCCAGAAACATCATTTGAAACAAGCTGCCCAAGGGAATTTGGAACATAGCAGTTTTAGAGCCACTTAAAGACTAAACAGGGAATCTATTATGATAAAAAGAAGATTTTGCTCAACTTCACTTTTTTTCTCTCTATTCTGCTCCTGATCTCCTAGTCTCCCCTGCCAGGAGTCTGTTGGCCTAAGTCATACATGGCAGCTAGAGAATTACAGCCCTCAGACCTGGTCATGATATCGGGTTGACTGGTAGCCACGCTGACTTTATAAGGCCCTCTCTCCAGGAAATAGGTTCTGTGATGCCATTGTCCTGGGCTGATCTGAGAGCTCCAGGGGGAGAGAGGTTTCTGACTCAAGGAGAAAAAACAGAAATAATAAACCCCAAATCTTGATTTTTATCCACAGCATGTTAGCACCCTAGGTCAATATCTGAGGGTTTTAATGAAAAGAGAATAATATTAGTTAAAACTATGAATCTTCTTGGGTAGAAAATTGTAGGAGACTGGAGCGATCTTCCTCTCTGAGCTTTAATTTTAAGACTAAGTGCAGCTTCCATCTATCTGCCTTTTATGTCTATTCCATTAAAAGATGATTTAATTATGTATCGACCCAGGGTCTGGCATAGTAAAACTATCATTACTCTCCTGCCTGCATTCCTGAGTGATACTCTGGGTAAAGGTGATCCAACCTACATTAATCTATAATATAGACCATAAGGAGGAGAGGAGGGGAGGGTAATTACCAAGCGCAGCATGGCAGAAAACAACAACAATGAAAATCTCACCTCAAAATACAGAGCTGGTTGTTTTGCATAAAGAGAGTGACATGTTACAAGTCTAGAATCAGGTCAAAAAATATTGAAAGCAAAAGCCGTATGTGCACAGATAACCTCAGACCTGCCGTGGTCAGCAGGTGCTGTATTGTAGCTGATCTTCACCAGTGTGACCTTCTGATGGCAGTGGTGTGGGGGCAGGTGCTGCAGAATATTAGTTACTATGTGATGAAGTTTGACCATCACCTCATCACGACCCAATGCAGCACTTTTCTCACCCTCCACTACACTATAGTCAGTGTAGTCAGTGATCTGGCTGATTTATTGTAAGAATCCTGGAAAAATTCTCACTGGCCTCTGTTTTCATTCATTCATTTATTTAAAAAACATTTTTGACACAATTTTAACCTTCAGTGTTGCAACAGTATAAAGAATTCTCAGCTATCCCACATCGAGATTCACAAATGTTAACATTTTACTACATTTGCTGTATTCTTCATATATGTGTGTTTATACAAATAATACACATGCATACACACATACTTATTTTTTAGCCATTATGAACAAGATTCCCTTTGTCCCTGAATACTTCAGCATGTATATCTGAAAAATAATTTCACCTAACCACAGCACAATTATCAAAATTAAGAAATTACCATTAACATAATACTATCACCTACTCCACAGTTATTCATATTTCACCTGTTATCCGAATAATGTCCTTTACAGCAAATGAAAATCTAAGTCCCTTCACTACATTCTATTGCCACGTGTCTTTAGTCTCTTTGAATTTGAAACAGTTCCTAAAACTGTCTCTATTTCATGACATAGATGGGTTTTAAGAGGGTAGATCACTTATTTTGCAGAATACCCCTTAATTGGGGCTTGTCTGGTATTTCCTTACAATTAAATTCAGGTTTTGTGTTATTGGCGGGAATGTGACAGAAGTGAGGCCTAGTTCTTTTCACATCTCAGGAGGTGTGTTCTGCTGACTCATACCATCCCTGGCAGTGTGAGCTTGGATAACTGGGGTTAGGTGGTGCCTGCCAAGATTCCCCACTATAAAATCATATTTTACCCTTTGTAATTAGTTTCAAAGATACTTTGGAACCATGTAAATAGTTCCTTATTAGTTTTCATATGTTCACCAAGTAGATTAGCACCCATTTATAATTCTCAACTGTGTCAAAAGTTAGTATTGTTGGTCGCCAAATAATGATTTTCTACATGTATTAGCTGGCTTCCTATTGTATGGAAGACTTTTCCTTCTCATTCACTCAGTCAGGGGCATGTAGTTAATATGTTATGTTATTCAGTGGATTATTATCCTTTGGTACCATGTTTACTTTGCTCACAATTTTCTAGATTTCATTACTAGGAACCACCTCATGCTCCTATGTCCTTTTCAGCAAATATGTTTTAGTGTTTACAAACAGCATTGGGGACACAGCAATGAACAAAGCAGAACAGAAAAAAATAATTATTCTGGCCTGATAGAGCTTACATTCTAGTTTGTGGAAGGCAAAAAAAAGTAAGTAAACTAATGTTAAGTGCTTTAAAGGTCAATACATGTTGTGGAGAATAAGAGCGGCCAGCTTTTGGTGTAGGGAGTGTTTTCACTGCGTTGCTTAGGCACAGTCAGAGAATTCCTCATTAGCACGTGCCATTTGAGCCAAGACCTCAAGAGCCTGGGGAAGCCAACCATGTGGATCTGGAGGAAAACTCTTCCAGGCCCCACTGAGCACTCCGGGGCAGCTGGACCAGCTGGAATTCCTTGAGGTGGGAACAAATTGACATTTTAGTGGCATTCCTCTGCTTGCTGGGGTGAGCTCAGACTGGGAGGTAAGGATGAAAAAGCATTCATGAGGTGCCTTAAATTCTCATAGTGCACATCTCTAAGGCACTGACAATTTTGTCCAAGCATGTATAGATATAATGACAATTTTGTTGAATAGATTTGCCACCTCAAAGAAACAGTTCTGATAGAAGTAGGACAAGTGAAAAGTCAGGAGGGGTGGGAATTTGGGGTTGGGGAAGTAGAAATATCCCCCAATGAACATATACTAGGTGCTGTTTATACCCCTTTGAACTCTCAGAGCAATCTTAGAGTAGGTGTTACTTTACACATGAGGAAAGTGAGGTACAGAAAGGCATGGGCTTTCCCTTTTGCCACAACGTCTGGTTTTAATAACAGAGAAAAAGTGAGAAGAGGGATGAGGTATCAGGGATGATGCCACGAAGAGCACAGTGAGGACATAAGACTGTTCTTTTGGCCCAGTGCCTATGTTTTCTGCAGCCACTTCTATTAAGGGTTTCCCCTCCTGGTAACTAAACAAGGTTAGCAACATGGGTCTACCTGATTTACCAGATTACCAGACTGTTCCTGTGCACCCTCTCCCACCCTGTGTTTTCTGCATCAAAGTTGCAGAGTGCAGAGCTGTCAGTTCTCCCCATAACCCTCTGCTGCACTGTGTGAGCAGAAATTTAAATTCACACCCGTATTTCCATATAGTTGCTCAGCAAGCCACCTGGTTACATAGACCTAACTCTTAAATTATTGATCATCTCCTCCTATCCAGAAGCTTTCATAAACATGCACAGCAGATAGATAGATAGATAGATAGATAGATAGATAGATAGATAGATAGATGGATGATAAGAAAAAGAGAGGGTGTGTGTGTGAGAGAGAGAGAAAACACAAAAACACAATGAAAAGGATAAGTAGCAAAAGTCCACACAACCAGACTTTTCTATCTACACTATGGTATGTGATGCCCTGAAGTGGTTCATATTATGCTCTTGAAATTGCTGCTGTTATTATTTCACAGTTATTATTAGCTCACAGCAGTTTTAGAAACTGTCACCTTTTCTTCTAGCAGGAGCATGGCTACTTTCCTGACATGTACTATATAATGTGAGAAAACTTAAATGCCACCCATACTTTCCTTATGAATCTTCATTTATGCACAGGCCTAATTAAATCTCCCCAGCCCTCTGTCCTCAAAGGCCCTAAGTCTGTATCCATGACTACACTCAGGGTATGCTTTCCCCCCATCTTGCCTTGGATGTCACAGGAGCCAGCAATTGGACCAGAAATCTCCTACTGGTAACAGAGGAGGGCAGTATATCTGGTCACAGAGAGCAGGAGCCTGCGAGTAGAAATGTAGGGATGTTTTGCTGCCATTGCCTTAATCGACTTCTCTGTGACCTTCTGCTGTTCACACCTGCTTCCCCAGGTGTGTGAAGAGCTTTAATTAATATTTTGTAAATCTTCCTGATTGCCTCAAATAAAAGGTAGCAGAAAAGGGCAAGTTTTTTATTAATCATGGCGGGGGGGGTGGGATGGAGAGATTTAAATTCTGTTCCTTCACTAGAGAAACCTACATCCAGACACCGTTTCACAGTGGGGTGATTAGATACAAATCTTGATTTACTCCCTTTCCATGTATGGAAATGCACGATGCCTGCCTAACGCAAAGCCCCCGATCCACGCAGTGCCTGTGCTGGATGTGCACCGGCTGTGACTCCTAATGCTGTTTAAGTTATTACAGAAAGGAGCCTCGCTATTCACGAGTGTGAGAGTTCATCTAATTAGCTGATTTCAGTTCATTTGGCATTAAATAATTCCCCAAATTCCCATATGTTTGAACAATATGTTCAACAAGGGGGATGATTCTCTGAAAGCAATTAAGTAGTTCTTTTAGGAGAGCTTGTCATCGGTCACTCATAAGCATCTCTGCTATTCCTGTCTGTGATGGATGCAGGCGGCAATTACGGGGAAAGCGCTTAGCCCTCTCTAATGGCCCTGGCAGGCATCCACACGCAGGCTGCCACTCCGTGCTGGTTGCAGCTCACATTGGCATTTTCCTTTTTTTTTCAAACCTCAAGTATATTCATAGGATGGTTATAGAGCATTTGTTATTGCTAATACACCACTCTCTAAACCCAGCCCATAGCTCGCCTACCCTGCTTAAAGGTAAATGCAGATATATTTTCAGGTACCTTATGCTTTGCTTGTATAGAAAGAATTGTCAGCTTTGGACAATGGTTGGCTACCTGGGAGGTTGCATTTTTTGAAGTCATCTCTGGTGCTTCCTGGGGAAGAAGAGAGACTGTGTGATACGTTTGGGTCTGTTTTAGATACAGTAGATGAAAGATGTTTCTGCTCAAGTATATGCCTTGGCTTTTATTGCAGCAACAAATTAGAGATAATGAAGTAGAGTGTGACCATTACTAACCTGAGCAAGAACAACCGATGTGAACGGAGCGAGTCAGAAACTAATAACATGTTAGATGTACTCATGGAAAAACTGTTTATACAAGATCACAGAAAAGGTGGTATCTTTGAGTACTGATTTTCATCTTTATCTTGCTCAAGAGGTTGCTGTTTTGACCAGGGGTGATATATTTAAATGTCCTTTCTGGGTTGGGTAAGAGAAAGCCTGAGTAAGCCCAAGCCCAGCTCTCAGGTACCTTTGTCCAGGAGAAATGCTGAGAGTCCTCAATTACTTTACTGGCTTTCTACTGTGTCACTATATCTCCTACAAGGGAAAATGTGTCAAAAAATGTAAATATTGTTCAAAAATACATAAGCATCTGGTGGGGGCATGAGTAGGCTTCTAGGGTCTCCTCATTGACCACTGTCCTATAACAGTCCCTGCCTGTTTGGGGACAGAGATTAAAAACAAAAGACAGAAAATGAAAGAGAGAGGCATTCACTGAGCTGGTATTATCTCCCTTTAATTAAGCTTCACTTTCTTTTATCTGTTTCATGACTCTGCATTCCCGTAAATAATTCACAATACAGAAAAATCTAAACACCAACTTCGGATAAAATGATTTTAAATTTAGATCTAAAATAGGAAAGAGTTGAAAGATATATATTTGATTATGCACAGTGATAATGGGCTGTTTACTATGCTATCACTACGCATTGGTAAAAATTAAATGTTTTTAAAACCAGAAGAGACATACTCAGTCTGGGTGTGTTTCAGGTGTTGCTTTGTTTCATAATACTTTGTTTTAGCCTCTACTAGCATTAAAAATATTTGTAGAATATGTTAGAAGTAAGGAATCTGATGCTAAGATTAGTCATTTCTATAACGTTCTTGGCTTTGGTCATTGACAATGTTATCAACAAGAATAAGGATTCCATAGCTGGTGTGTGACACACTGGACACATCTTTGCTTTCTTCTGTTCTGCCATTTATTTCTGCACAAACATTTGTCATTTTGTTTGTCAGAACCCAGATTTGAAATCTAGGCTGAAGCCCAGTCTGGGTGCCTGAGCAGCTCGGATGAATGGCTGTGGTCCAGCCCAGCCCTCCACATGTGTGGTGCTGTCCAGGAGGAATGCTGGGAAAGGACTGTGCTTGGGCTGAAGAGAACCCCCGACTCCCCTCCCTCACCCCTTCTGTAACTAACTTCTCATTCAAATGAGCCCCCTCCTTTACACGCCTCTCTCTTTCATCCCTTCCCCATGGTAAAGCCTCCAATCCGATGGATCCGAGGTGATCCTGAGTCCTGAAGTCACCTGTGGTCCCCCAGACATGATTGTCACCACACCCTTTGCATTGACCATACCACACTGTGCAGACGTCAGTTCTGAGCACTGGAATATCCATTTAAAGAAGAGGACACAGCAGGGCACGTGGGAGGTGAGACTCTATTTTTCCTTTTTTGAAAACCAGGATTTGGGTTACACCTACAGGACAGATTTAACCTTATGCTCTCTTAATACCAAGAGTCAGCTGTGAAATTTGTGAGCATTTTCTTGTTTTTCAGAGGGTTGGTGACATGTGTTTTATAACACCCTGAAGGTATTGGCTAGTGGTTTTCCAGGATAAGGGAAAAGAGATGAGAGAATCCCAAGCTATTTTTGTTCAGTTTTAGAATACAGTTGTAATTACCCACAGAGATATATCCTTATGTACCTCTCTTCGGGACATAAAACTGTGCCACTATATCTGTTTTTGTCATCATAGGGATTATATGGGATTATATAAATAGGGATTATATAAAATCACTGTATCTGTTTTATCATCAGAGGGATTATAATAAACCTATGTTTAAGTAATCAGGAATGCAGTAGGTGCTAAATATATTTTGGTGAATTAATGAATGCATTAGAACAGACAGTGAGGAAACATGAGACAAGGGTAACAGCAAGGGAGACCGTCACAGCAAAGAAAGATTGCAGTGGAATTACTGTTGTAAGTGAAACCTCTGATTTATCTGTCTGATAGGGATTCCTTTTATGTCCCTCTGAAGTCAGTTTGCATGAAAGCAGGTGAATTATCTTGGAACACAATGACCTGTTCCAGCTAGCCCTGGGACCGGACCTCCCAGGAAGTACTTCCAGCAAGAGAAGTAAAAGGAAAATCGTGTTCCCCTATGAGAAGAAAAATGCCAGTTACTGCAATAGATTACATTTACTCTGCCCAGCTCTGTCTGCAAACTGGTCTATATTCTCTGTTGGAAATGCATTCTGCTATTTATTCAGCCCTTATACGCCACAGGTAAATTTCCTGGGGCATGAAGTTCCATGGGTTTCCTAACTGGGCCAGGTTTGAGTCTTTTTTTTATTAAGTTTTGCTTTGCCTGATTTCCTCCTCTTTAGTTTCTCTTCTCAGCACTTCCTCACAATCTTCTACATCCAGATGGTATTAGATTTATGCTCTACCAAACCAGCCACACACGGACCTAAATTCTTATCAGAGAAAGTGATATATTCTTAGTACATCTTATCCAAACTATTTATTTAATGGTTCCTCGTGAATGGTTTTGGTGAAATGAAAGAGGATAAAATATTTGAAAAATATATATAGTACCTTAAGGATAGCAAAAGATATTTTCAGCCCTAACTGGTTTGGCTCAGTGGATAGAGTGTCGGCCTGCGGACTGAAGGGTCCCAGGTTCAATTCAGCTCAAGGGCATATACTTTGGTTGCGGGCACATCCCCAGTGGGGAGTGTGCAGGAGGCAGCTGAATTGATGTTTCTCTCTCATCAGTGTTTCTAACTCTCTATCCCTCTCCCTTTCTCTCTGTAAAAAATCAATAAAATATATTAAAAAGAAAAAAAAAACCAAAAAGATATTTTCAGACATACCCTTTTTAAAAACATAAATGTTTACTTATTGATGTTAATGTTTAAGACATATTTTAAAATTTGGCATTGAACAAATTAACCAAAAATAGGAAAACTTTGAAACTAATGTTTGTTATAATTTATTAAGTAGAATTCCAATACTGAATATAACCTTTCCTTGAGTTTCTGAGGTAAACAGTTATTTTGACAGAAGAATAGTTAACATCAAGAAAATTAGGGCAGCCCTAGCCAGTTTTGCTCAGTGGATAGAGCGTTGGCCTTCAGACCAAAGGGTCCCAGGTTCGATTCAGGTCAGGGCACATACCTCGGTTGCAGGCTCCTCCCTAGCCCAGCCCCTTGTCAGGGCTGGTGCAGGAGGCAACCAATCAGTGTGTTTCTCTCACATTGATATCTCTCTCTGTCTTCCCCTCTCTCTTCCAGTATCTCTAAAAAAAGCAAAGGAAAAATATCCTTGGATGAGGATTAAAAAAAGAAGAAGAAAATTAGGGCAATGAAAATGCTTTAATTCTGAAAATGTTTGTTTGGTTAGTTATGTCCTTGGAAAGTAATTGTTAAAATCAAATCACATCTTTTATTTCTAAACCACGAGAATTTAACGCACCTTTTCCCAACAGGAGGTGATGTCAGTGGAGGATGAATCCACATCCTGTTACTGCCTGTTGGACCCCTTTGCATGTCATGTGCTCCTAGACAGCTTTGGGACATATGCCCTCACTGGAGAACCAATCACAGACTGTGCCGTGAAGCAACTCAAGGTGGCGGTTTTCGGCTGCATGTCCTGCAACTCCCTGGATTACAACCTGAGAGTCTACTGTGTGGACAATACCCCTTGTGCATTTCAGGTCAGCTCTGTCTCTATAATTCTTTTGGTGTCATGAAAGCATGGGGTTTCTTAAAGATCAGTATCAATAGAGAATTCTATTACTGAAGGTCTGGAAAATGAACCCACACCACTGGCCTGATGGGGATACCTACCTTGAAGCGAGAGCTGTGTTTACTGTGTGTCCAACAAGGCGCTTAGGTCCCTGGCAGTCAGAAAAAGAGACGGGTTAAATCAAAGCATTGTGTGCTAAATTGTAAGACTGACTAGAAGTGAAGTCGGAATTCAGAAAATAAAGACCCAGTTCAATAGAGGAACTGGAAAGGGGTTGTAGAGACCTCTTTGTGAACCTTCATGGATGGATGAAATTTAGGAGCAAAAGAGAAACGGTTACCCTGTCGAGAATGGGATGAACTACAGGCACGAGTAATTTGATGTGCAGAGGGCAAGGAGAAAATGGCTTGAATTAACCGAAGGTTGTAGTTAGAAAACAACAATTATTAATCATACCTATCATAGTCTATTAATTATCAGGGCTACGAGGGCAGAGATGGTCAAGGTTCCTTTCCACTTTTGACACTTTTTAATCATGTAAGATTTATCTTAAATTAGCTACTCACAGAGTGTGGATTTATTAATAGCAAAAAGGATGGTGCAGAAGTGCCTGTGTAAGCTTTGCCCACACATAAGTAGCATAGCTCTCTCGATACACCTCATCCCGGATTCCTGCCAGTCCAGTCCTGGGTCATTAAGTCCATTATGCAGAGCACTGCCTCTAACTAGCGTTTAAGACACTGAGCTGGAAAACTCATGTTTGCCAGGACAAGGGATACAATGACCTGAATCCTGAACATAGCCAGTAAAGATGACAGTACCAACTTGCATTTCCAAACCTTCCCTATCTCTTAGGTAGCGCAGGTCAAGGGCACACTTAATAGCTGGCTACACATAAAAGGTTGTTCATAGGGGTGCCATTTTGTAGTGTAAAGAACTTCAGCATAAATAGTTACACCTCATCCTATGATTGGCATTCTACGCATGTCATCCGCTTTCACCACCTCTAGGAAAAGGAGTTCTCCATGATAAACTACGTAAGACATTCAGTGATGTATTGAGAGTGTTACCATCACTTCACAATTATAAAATGCGCCATAACTCAAGTTGGATGTTTAGTATAGTAACTCAGCCAGATTCCAAAGGCTGAGTAAGCTGAGGGGTGCGGGTAGGGCCATGGAGCAGTTCCAGTCTTCTGGCTCATGTGCATAGCCCACTGCCGCCTGGTACGATTATGAGGATCTGTTCGTCACAGCCGCCTTGGAAGTCAGCCTTCATAACCAATTTGGAATTTTCTTTGAATAATGGTCTCACTGCTGTTGTGTATACCAGTAAGTTAAACATTTGCCTGTAAAGTTTATTCCAATAGACTTTCCAGATAATCTATTTTTATTTCTGTTGATTGCTACCAGATTCCACAACAGCTCAACTGTTCACAGAAGAATGTGAATGAGGCCCTGCACACAGCTTTCCCAACCACTATCCACTCCTGTGGGTAATATACTCTTCTTAGTCAATGCTAGGAAGGAAGTTATTCTCCCTCTAAATTGAATCCAAGTACCTTAATTTCACTTAGAGATGTTTCTTCAAACTCTTTCATTTTGCGTTAGAGAAATGTTTTTCAGGGGAAATAACTTTGACCCCATTTTTTTGTAATCTATGTACCTCCAATGATTCTTCCCTGCTCCTGTTATGTGGAATGAAGCTGACGTTAAAGTTGGGTTTGGTTGTACATGTTACTGGCAGCATGAATGTGACAGCTGTCATGAGTAGCAAAGGACATGCTCCGCCCTTGGGGTTCTGAGAGAGCATCGGCCTTGGTTGAATAACTTTTCTGACTCATGGAACAATTGAAATATAACCTTTAGCTTTTCTGAACACAACTGTTTTACTCCCTGGCCTTAGTCTCTGGGTGTTGCTTCTAAAAGGATCTTGCTTTCTGGATTCTTACCTTGCTAAGTGCATGTGTTCACGCCTTTTTACACGGGTTCATTCAAACAACCTTAATATCCCAAATAACATTTCTTATGGCCTCATATGTGGTATTTAATTAGAGGGGAGTATTATATAGTTACTAATCCATTAAAACAGTCCCCCTTTAAGAAAGCCTTAGCATCAGTTCACTTGTTGAACCTCTGAAAGACTTCACACATTAATTCCCCGACTTGTGGGTGTGAGCTGAAAATATTGTATATGGTGGTGACTCGTTTTCTACAATACTGATAGAACCCTGACTTCTTCATCAAAATTAATGTGTAGTTTTTCGTGAAGCATTTCTACAGAAATTGCCTATCCAGGAATTTGCCTCAGTTACCACTATAATGGAAATGTTTCTTGTGATTTGGAAATAGATACAAGTGTGGGTGTACAGTCTCCATATTTATTATGGTGCATTTTTTTATATCTAAAAGAAATGGTAAAGAATACATGCCCAACTAGACCTGTGCTCTTAACCAATACAGAAGTCTGGTTAAGGGGCATGATTTCATTCTTGCTGGCATTCAGATCTCATGGGGAAATTATGTCCCATAAAATCCTTTAAAAGCCCACCGTTTCCAGACCCCCACTTGCCAGTCCTCTTACAGCTAGGTGAGGATCTCTGGCAAGATAATGGTCCCACCAAGAATATATTCCTGTAGAGGATTTTAGTAAGCAAACAGAAACATGCTCCATTTTCAGCCACACCTTCCTTCCCTATACCTCCTGCATGCAGAGCTACTATTCTTGCTGCTCATTTGCTCTGGGGGTATTTTATCTGAATCATAGTAGTTTTGAATAACAAAAACAAATGCCTCAAACACTTTGGCAAAACATAATTCAATTAGTTTCAGATCTTTTGTGATAAATACATCTAAAAACATCTCTATGAAAATTACATATGTTCTGGTATGGTCCTTAAAAACAAAAATGCCATCTGCCTGAAGGTGAGAAGAGGGTGAGGAGGGCCTAATGACTTGGTGTCCTTCCCACTGCTGTGTTTCTGTACTAATTAGAGCTGACATTTTATGTCTCTGTGTTTGGCATCACCCCCTTTGATGAATTCAAAGCAGAGGTTGAGGAATGGTGACCTTTTTTCAAAGCAGTAACATTTTAAGAACTAAGTTTTTGTTATTGTATTCTCCCTCCTCTCCCCCCCTTCTCTTTCACAGCTCAAACAAACCTTGACAGGGAGAAAGGAAGGAATTAAGCACTTGCCCTATCTTAGAAAGGAAAAAGAAAAAAAGAAAATAACCTAGTTTTGTTTTGTTTTTTTTTTTCTCTGCTGTTCCCAGCACTCCCATTCAGTACCTCTTGGTACTCATTACTTACTTGGCATTAATGTGGATTTAGAATCTAATTTCAAAGGATTTCCTCCAGGTGAAGTTCTTGTATTTATCAATAATGCAACCTTGGGAAATATTGTTCATGTAAAGCATTTAAAGGAAAACACCACAGCAACATAATTTTTCTGTGTGTGTGTGCGCTTAAGTTCAAACAGTTTTGTCTCATAAATATGTAAATCTGGTCTGCCTGTTTTCCTATCCCTGAAGCACACCTGAATTTTGTTGCTTGTCTCATTAAATCATCATAAAGAGCTCAGTGAGGCACAGAGCACAAGTTTCTTGGCCACAACTCCTAGAACCGGATGACTAGCAACTCCCAATGTGAAATGATGAAGCAGAGACTGGAAAAACATCACCCAGAGCCTTTAGTGACATATTACATATGAAGAAACTGGTCAGGCCCTATTTTCTAGTTTAATTAATGCAGATATCAATTTTACAATAGATTTAACAGAGGGTCCATGTTATGTAGGAAGCAGATAGGAAAAAACACATGAACATCAGGCCCCGCTCCTGGGTGATGCATCCCTATGGGTGACTCGGAGCTAGCTCAGCAGAGTTATTTGTATCACCAATTCCCAAACCCAACCAGGGTTCGGAACCAGCTGAGAAGCATTTAAAAATCCAGATGTCTAGGCCCAGCCCCTGAGAATAATACAATTAACTAGGGGCATAACTGTTAAGTACAGTTTATTCTATTTGAAGAGTGTTTTAAAGCTTATACTCAGTGTTTATTTCTTTAATTATGAAACCAGTTGTGCCTTTACAAATATATAAATGCAAGGATTAGTTTATTATTGGGCTTCTTCATTTTAATAATTAATGATTACTTTTTTACTGTAATTGCTTACTATTTTGTACAAGATTAGGAGACACTGTTAATTGTATACAGTCGGTTCAATACATGGTAAGTTAAAAAAAAAAAAGGAAACATAAAATAATGGTTGTATTTAAATTTGGAGCCTAGAGCAGAAACTTTTAAAAGGTACCGTTTTCCTCTGTGATAATTATAAGTAGGTATCCATTTTTTTTATAACTTTTTTTTCTTTTTCTATTCTCCACTCTGCATTTCAAGGACTACTTAGTATATATAACCCTAGAACTAATACAGACTGACTTGTATCATCTTTACATATATCTTACCAATGAAAAATTATTTATGGAACAGGGTTAATAGTAGTCTGACCACATTATTTCTTTCTTTAAAAAAATCAAGCAGAACATAGGGAAATCTAGTAGAAAAAATACTGGACAACGAACAAGTTCCCTATTGTAGTCTTAACGTGGTCATTAACTATGTGGCTTTAAGAGGGGATGAGGATCTGCATGTTTTCACCTGTAAATAGGTACTTATTGATTGAAACCTTGAAAGTTCTCTTCTGGTGGGAAAAATCTACATAGATTTGAAATATTAAAATAGCTGAGCTCTCCACTAAGTAATGCATGATCTCAAAGAAATCATTCCATCTGCTGACCTCGGTTTACTTCTCTGTACATCCAGGCAAGATAGATTTAAAGAAAAGGGGTGCACTGTAGAAAAACTGGTCAAATATACCTTGAAGAGTCGATGCTTGTAATTCTGCGGCTTAAATATGGTTTTAAAAAGCACATGTTTTATTTGTACTTGTTTCTAACCTTGCACTGGAATTGCAAAAAGAGGTCAGTGTATTATCATGCTAATTATTTTGCTTAGCTATGAATCAACTCAAGTAAGGGACTGAGGCCTAAAACCACACAGAAATGAGATTAGAATCTTGTGTTTCCATTTTGGGTTACAAGATTAGAACTCTTTAGAAGAATATGTAGCCCCCAGAAGATTCCTATGCACCTGAAACCCTGATCAATGTTAATACAGGCCCTTAGCATAGCAAGCAAGAATTCATGATCTGGTCCCTGCCCTACATGGTCATCATCTCTAGCCACACACTTTCCACCCTCACCTTCTTCTCCAGCTCAGTCTTGCCTCCACGCATTTGTGCAAACACTGCCCACTGTCCGGAAGGCTCTCTCCCTCCTTTTCCTATGATTAGGCCCTATTTTACCTTAAGGTTCAGCTCAAACAGCGTTTCCTCTATCTGGCCTCTCCTCCTATCTGGGTTAGGCACCCTTTGTCTTGCCTTAACTTCTAGGCACACATGCATTGTGCTATTCACATGTATTGCACATGTACTGTGATAATATTAGCCTCCTGTTCTGATGCTCTCACTAGACTGTGAGCTCCTTGGTGGCAGAGAGAGTTCATTTCTGGGCACCCAAAGTCCAGCTCAAGCATAGCTCCAGTGGACACTCATTAATCTCAAAAGAAGGAACCAGTAGCCAGCATCTATGAAAGACTTCAGGTCAGCATCAGGAATGAATTTCCCTTTCTCTCCACCCTGCCATGTTCTTCCCACGGTTTGAGGCCCCAATCAGATACTGTCTACCATGTTGTTCTACCCAAGTCTTAGATCCAGAACATAAGGAATCACTTAGCATAGCACTGTTAGGTCCAGTAATTACTAACCACCTGTGGGACTTTACATTTAACATGATTAAGATGAAATATTCAATTCCTCAGTCACTAGCCACTTTTCAAGTGCTGAATGCCACGGTGCCTAGTGAATAAATACCATATTAGAAGCTTATGAATAAACTCAAGTAAGACCTAGGGGGCCCAGAAAAACACCCTCCCAGAACAAGATGAAAGAGCTGGAGAAAATGACATCAGAATTGAAGCACTTAGCCCTAACAAAAGATACTTACAACCTATTTATATGCACATGGGCAGCTGCTTCTTAGTCAGAAACGTTTTTATTAATGTTATTTTACACATACACAAGAGATAAAGATCACCTTCAGAGCAGCTTTTACTCACTGATAATTGAAAGTTATATTTATAATTAAAATGTATTTATACTGTACTTATAAACCTATTTGCTTGACTTCTTACAATCTTTTTTAGAATCTGGGACGATTACAAAACATAATTTAAGGATTTCAGCTGTCCTATTTATCTTAGTTTTGCAAGAAAATTATAACTAAATTAATGGTGGTTTTTTAAAAATAGGTTTAGGGAGGTCTCTTATCTCTAGTAACAGGAAAAGCCTCAGCCCATGGTGGTTTAAAATTTTACAGAAATCATAGCTATTATTTCACTTACTATATCACCTTTCCATTGTTTCTGAACAACACAAATTTGGAACCAATTAAATGGTTTACTCAATAGGATGTATATGCATTGTGTTTGCATGAAATGTATTTATAACAACTTCTCAGTGAAAGATGCAGGCATACTTATCTCAGAATTTTGATTTTTTTTTTCTGAGCTAAAACTGACTGTTTACTTCGGCATAACTTTTATGAACATTGGCACAAATAAACATGACATGTGCACTCTGTAACATCTTTTTTGAGACAGCGAATAAATGTGGATAATACCTATGTTAGTGACCAACAAGTGAACCAAAGAGGAGGGGCCTGTTTCTACCTTTATTGTGAAATATGATGGGATGTTTCTGTACCTAACCTGACATATGGATTATAGTCATATCAGAATGAAATTCATACAATTGTGGAAATTCAACAGAGTTAAAATTTGCTTAGTGCAGTGGAGGTCTTCTAAAGAAATGCAGAGTGTTCAAAAGCCTAAGCAACATTAACGAACAACTGTTTCTTTCTGCCCAAATGCTATTAGCAGCTTTTAATCCTTAGTCTTGACCTCACAAGGGTACAGAGGGTAAAGGAGGACCGCAACCATCATGCTGTTTGTCTGTTTCTGGGCGATACTTGGTAGTGAGCATACACATCTATGGAAGGAAATGCAGAGACAACTGAATACTTCATTGTTGTGCCTCTTCTCTCTCCCTGTCCTACAGGAAGTGGTGTCAGATGAAAGGCATCAAGGTGGACAGCTACTGGAAGAACCAAAGTTGCTGCATTTCAAAGGGAATACCTTTAGTCTTCAGATCTCTGTCCTTGATATCCCCCCATTCCTCTGGAGAATTAAACCATTCACTGCTTGCCAGGTACTGGCCAAATGGCTTTCTAACGGAATAGCTTTGCTTTAACCAGCAAGCGTTTCACAAACCCTGAAGAGGGTGCTCTTGACTTTCCTCCTCCTTTAAAAGTATGGCTATAATCTCAGAACTGTCAGAGAAATGTAACCGTTTGGGCTACACACAGGGAATTGAACACATTGGCATAAATTTGCAGGTTTCTAACTGTGGGAGAAAGACAGCTTAAACTCAGGTAATGTCACATGTCTCCTCTCTCATGTTCAAATGGTTGCTTGACATAAGTGGAAGGTGGTAATTTAATAACTTAGAGCAAGCTTTGTTTGTCGGTTTGTTTTTATTAAAAATCAGTTCATCATAATATATTGTTTTAATTATGTTCAGCAACTAATGAACTGGATGTCAGTGAGAAACCTCTTCAGGGTGATTTTGACTTGTAGAGAGCTATGGCTGACCAGGTGGGGACAAGAGGTTTACATCATGAAAATATTAATTGCTTGCTGCCAAATGAATTGGGCAAGATGTGAAGAAGAAATTATAAATTGAGAGGCAAAGAAAGGGTAATGCTCCTTAGAATCCTTTCATAAGTATGTAAAGATACTTTTATATATATTATTGTTCACATAACTCTATAATTTTTTTTAAAAAATTGCAAAATGGCTTAGAGTCTCCTTGGATAACTTTGAGGGAATGGGAGTAATTGCTTAGCATAAAAAGATCTCTTAACATGTGACTGTGCCACTGAATTCTATGGAAATTCCCAGTAAGGTTTGTCATCATGTGCAGCCAGCTGGTCTACCATAGTTTCTGAAGTCAGAGTCCCTGTGCTTCAAGTGACGGGACACTTCCTTAACTCTGGAAAGGCTTCTGGTGGACTCATATTGATCTGGAGTCACAGGAGGCTTTCAAACTTCTTCATTCTGTCCATCAACATCACCTGCACAGCCCTTTGTGGTTGTGTTTTTTTTTAACCTTTTCATCCTTGTAGCATTCATTAAGTTAAAAAAAAATCGTGCACAAGGCATACCAGCTTGTCAGAATGGGAACAAACCAAATCACAAAGAGAAAAACCTTCACTGCATCATAAGAGTTAGAAAAAAGTTGAACTGCCAACCCTTTCAATTTCTAAAATACAGAATTTTCAAATTAGACAGGGCCGTACATTCCTATTTGCTTTTCAGACTTTTTGTTACCTTGGGAATTGCCTCTCTATGCACAGTTTTAGTGCATTCAAAGGAACAATAGCATCTCTCGCAGCCCTGAATGATTTTAGGGGGCACATTCAGCATCTTTGCGTATGGAAGGATGTTTTCTATGGATGGAGATTTTGTTTAGGATGTCCTAGACCTATGTGTCTGTTTCCCAGAAAGCAGTACAGGTCCAAATTGAACAGTAGGATATTATTAAAACAAGCACTAGCATTCATGTAAATTCCTCTGTATTAATCTTTATAGGTTTAAGGATGTCACTTCACTGGATCTAATGCAAGTGACTCAGTCCGAAGTAACTATTAAGTTTAACGCTTTGAGATAAAAATCCAGGTCAAAGAAACATAACCTTTCAGCAGCATTGAAACAATAATTCCAACACCAGGGATATCTACGAGAACCTTGGGTAGAGAAGGGTTTGGGGAGTTAAGTGCCTGCCTACCTCAGAGGATGCAACAGGGCCAGGCAAAGCCAAAGGGCATTGGCTTACAGGAAACCCAACACGCTTTAGTGTTGGAATGGGCTGGATTGCATAGAGGTTGTGAACATGTATAAATCTGCCTTCTGTAATTGAGCATAATTCTAGAGAGTCTTGGAAGGCTGAGAAACAATTTACTTTTCCCTGTACCAGGAGGCCTGCCACTGAGTTTTCATTTCCATTTCATTTTTCTTATCCACAAATGGCTTTCTGCTTCATTCCTCTTCTCTATCATCCCTACCACCAATGTTCTTGCCCTTGTCACCATGGAAATTTCCCAGCTGTGTGACTACAGATTGTGCTTGTCTTAATGGCCATGCTGTGCTTGCTCCCAGGCATCGGATGGAAGCACTTTGGGGAGGGTTTGTGTTCGCCTACTTGAACCTCATGTGTACTGACATACTGGGTGTGGAGAATACAGAATGGCTTTGCATTAGGACTTGGTGGACAGGAACTAACAGAGCTACAGTGGGATAGAAAATCTCAGGACTATTCCTGACACATTTCATGGGTCTCTTCTGCAACTGGAAATCTCCCTGTCACCATTCAACCTTATACATAGAAGACCTCTGGTGTCCTTTTCTTCTTATTCCTCTCTCCCTTTGTCTAACTTCCAAGTCAGGAATGTGGGAATCAACAAATTCCAATTGGTACCCAAGGCCTACTCTCCTAAGAAACATTCCCATTTGCTTCTGGGAAGGGTGGAATGTCCCAGGAAGGTACCAAGCCTGGGAGGTTATCTAGTACCTGGGATATTTCCTCTATCAGATACCAAGCAGCCACATGAGATACGTTTTCTGGATGCTATGAGTTCAAGGTTGGGTCCAGAGCTATGGGATGAAATCCTATATATAGATTTTTAAATCCTGTTGGTTGTGGTTTTATAGGTTTACATTTTATGAGATTTTATGTAGCTCTATGCTACAGCCCTATTGCTTATGAAGCCAGGTATATGTGAGAAGACAGAAAAGGCTATATGAATTCTTAAGTCTGGTTGCAGTAGCATCCATCAACTTTGATTCCAAGAAAAAATGAGGCCCCCAGTGCTAGTCCTCCCAAAATCATCATCTCAGGCTTTTTAAGTCTCTGCTACAATTAGGGTTCTGCTATTGTGTCCTCCACAGATTAAAAACCCTCCCCTACGAGGTAAATAGCTCTGCTCTCAATAGGTCCCTGGGACCTGACTGCCACTTAATCATGGTTTCATTTATTCCTTGCTGCCTGTGGAGTGGAGAAGCTGTAATGAACAGTACACAATAAAATATTAATTTATTTTTTAAATCCTACAACACACAAAGTCAGGCTGTCACCTCCCCAGGAAAAAAGCAGCTGTCTTTTCAGCAGGCTATGTATCTTGGAGAACCCAGTGTCTGTCTCCTGCTAGGATATGATTTACATTCTCTCCATCTGCCAGCAACCTAATTATAATGGGAATCAAAATGAAAACATTTCCGGAATTCTTTAAACACTCATAACTTTGCTACACTTTGTCCTCCCATATTACTTTCCCCATAATGCCTCTCAGCTCAGTGAGCATCTTGGTGGTTTTTGTTTTTTGTTGTTGTTTTTTTAATAAATGCAAGCAAAGATGATTGCCCTGAAAACACACTAATCACAGTGCTTCTAATTCTTTTTTTTAAATGTTTTGTTGAGTGCTATTGGCAGCTGCTACTCAAGTCAACAATAAAACTTATTCTTTTGATACTGTCTTGAAATCAGATTTTTTGAATGTTTTGATTGTGTGCAGTGGAATGGAAAGAAGAAAGGATTTGTGTGTGTGCTGATTCTCATATCTTTCTGCAAGGAAAGATCATTTCTGAAGTGGGCATTACTCTCCTACCTTTCTTCCAGTATTTTCAAGAGAAATGTAAGAAATTTAGCAGTAATACTGGGGGGTGGGGTAGCTTTACCAAGGATTCACATCCACTACAAAAAAAATGTACGTTTGTTTAAGAGCTGGACCTTGAATTCAGCTCTATCTGGCCCTGCAATCCAAGAGCTTATATTATACTGTAATGACTAAAAAGTTTTAGAAACAAAAACTTCCTTAGCTAGCTTAGTCAAAACCACCTTAGTTAAGAAAAACTGCCTCTTAAGCACAGAGCCCTATGTTATAGTTCCTTTAATTGAAGGGGATGGTGCAAAGTAACTCTATAAACATTTAGTGGTTTGAAAAAGAGAGCTCATTGGAGGGCTATTAAGAATAGGGCAACAGATGAGGGAAGCCCTTGAGGGCCAGGCAGGGGACTGGGTTTACATGGTAGGCATCAGGGGGCCATTCTGCCCCACCCCCCACCCCCAACCCCTGTCCCAGCAGAGGAATTTTGTAATGGAAAGTGATCTGGTCACATCAGGGCCCCCACTCATGATTAGAGGTAAAAGAAAGACCACAATCCTATTTCCTGAGGAATACCACTCAACTGCTTTCTGTTGTCCTTATCAGTAAAGCATTCATCCCCTCACTAGCTCTGTATAGTGGAGACTAAAGGCAGGAAGATGGTGAAGTAGGTTACTACAGTTAGCTATCAGGTGAGAAATGGGGATCATTAATGGAAATAGGAAAATTGTAGAATGCCAGTGAGAGTGATATGGTGATAATCAGTTTTCAAAAGGTAGAGTTGGCAAAGTGAAGGCTAAATACAAAGATTTGTAATGATTAGCCGTATAATGCCAGTGATGGATGATAGTGAAATTAATACCAGGGAGGTCACTATTGGAGTCCTCCACGGAGAGATGGCAATTGGGCATATAAGAGCAGTTGGGACCTTGAAAGAGGCAGAGAGGGAAGTGTTGGAGGCTGAAATGTGAAATAAGGATTACCTGTGTTTTACAAAACAGATGAAGGCTCAGAAAGAGAAGAATAAAAAGTTGGAATGGATAACAAGAGGAAATGGCAGAACTTGCAAACATATTGTTTTAACTGGGATAGGATTTTATGCAGTTCAAAGTCATTTTTTATCATTTTAGGGAAAGTTACTTCCCCTAAAGGTTACTGGGAGGTGCACCAATCAGAAGTGCCCTCTGCTGCCATGGCTACCAAGGTGAGATCATAAGTAAAAACCTCTGTAGAGGAAGAAAGTGAGAAAGAGGTGCCATTAAATGGACCTGTGCTGGCCTGCTGGTGGTATAAGCAAGTTGTGGCCTAGCCAAGAGCTCCCTTTGTGACCATTAGCTTCGTGCTTCTCCCAGCATTTCCCCTAGAAGAGGACACTCGTGGAACCCACTCGTGGCACCTTTCAGCGTTGTCCAACTTATATCAGTTTTTAATAGAACTTCTTCAGATCTACTGAACTTTATTTAGAGAATTAGAGAATTATTTTGGTTAAGAAAACACAACCACTCAAGCTGTTTCAAACAATGAGAAATTTAACTGAGTGAGTTTGAGCTTACAGAACCTTTAGAAAGCCTAGTAGAGTCAGAGAAAGCCACTGATGATATTAGGAAGCCAGCAAATTCAGGAATTTCAGGAAAATAGCACTAAACCACATGGTTCTCAGGGGAACGTTCAGAAGCCCCTGAAAACCTCACGTGTGCTAACAGCTGACGCCTTCTGGCTTTTGCTGATGTTAGAGGGGCAGTGGTAGCTTCAGCTCCTCCTCTACTGCCCACTCTAGCACAAGTGCCTCTCATTGGCAGAATGGAAATGTGAACCCCATGCTGGCTAGGGTTCTGTGAAATGTAGTTTCCAGGCTTCCAGTCCCTGCCATGCAGGGGAGAACTGAGGATGGGAAAGATGGTGTTGCATCCCAAAAGCCCACATCTTGCACAAGATTGAAGTCAATGAAACACCCCCCCCCACACACACACACACACAAAACAACAACCACCACCACCACACAGTGTCACGCGCATAGACCTTCTCTGAACCTTTGTTTCTACTTCCTGAGACAAAGGTCCACTGCCTTTTCCTTGATTCAAGATCAAGAGCAAATAAATAAAACCAAAACACAAAGCCCTTCTATTTCTTGCTGGGATGTGAGGTTCATCCTTGAGTATTTCTCTCATACTCCTTGAAGCTGACTCTCCTCTCTTCATTTTTGTAACTATTTAAAGTACACCCTTCTTGCCCGCCCCCCAAGAAGTATCCAAAATCAGGATCTGTGAGACTATTACAGTGAAAATTAGGAAACAAACAAGTGTGTACAGTAGAGCTCAGGAATAACTAGATAACTCATAGTTCCTCAAAGGGATTTTAATCATGGCCCCTGGTCTTATAACACATGCTGGCTTCACTACCAGTCAACCTTCAGAATATCTAACTTCCAGACCACCTTTCAATGTTAGTATTACAGAAAACTACATTTATGACAACACCTAAAAGTGCAAATTAGTGAGAGCAGAGAAAGAGGGAAAATTGAGGATGAACAGTAATAGAGGCTGGACATACATGATCATTGCCAAGGACCCTGCCCAGTATAAGTAGGCATGAGAGACTTTTTAGTAGATGAAAGTACATCAGTTTCTTATATTCTGACCTCAGAATATCGACTGACCTCTACTTCACATTATCATAAAGTCACATGCCTGAGCACACTCCACTCGGTGCCAGGCTCTATGTGGTAATGGGGTAAAGGATGACCTATAGATTTTATAATCCCCCTCCTCATATAGTAACAATTGTTTTTGCCTCTCAACTGTCTATAATCTCTTAAGAGTGGGGACCAAACCTAATTTCTTATTGTTTATCTAGTAAGTGTCTGCTCATTAGCTGTCACCATACACAGAATTGTGGGATGGATGAACTGAATGAAGAGTTGGCAAACTAGACTGCTGTGGGGCAGCCCACTGTGTTTTTTTCTCTCTCTGGGATGTGCATGTATGTATGTGATTTTGCAGTAGGTATAATTTTTATGCTGGATACGTTAACAGTGTTGTATTCTGTCTACACAATTCAGCATGCGTTTATGGTATGGGGACAGGTTCTGGGCAATCAGTTCTGTAGCATAATTTTCATTTCAGTGAGAAAAGATATCATCCTTCCCCAGGCTTGGGTAGGAAAATGGACCATAGGAGTGTTCTAAGAACCTTTAAGTGGAAAAGGATTCTGAGGCGTGTTAAATGCATTCTTTCTAATTGTGTCACCAAGTGAAATCTGAGCTCTTGCAGTGTGCTTGAGGAATTTAAATGTTATCAATTGGAATTGACATTAATTACCTTTGTGCTGCTTGGCATATGCTGGAACATTATTCCTACAACAATTCCGCCAAAGTCACTCAGACAATTATCTCTGTTGCAATCATCGTCATCATCACCATAATTATTGCTATTAAGTCATCTGAGCCAGGTTCTGCACACCATAGCCCTCTTCTCTCCCTGTCTCCCTGCAGGAAGTCCCATTCTCCCGCGTGTGGAGCAGCAACCGGCAGCCCCTGCACTGTGCCTTCTCCCTGGAGCGCTACACGCCCACCACCACCCAGCTGTCCTGCAAAATCTGCATCCGGCAGCTCAAAGGCCATGAACAGATCCTCCAAGTGCAGACATCAATCCTAGAGGTGAGAGCTAGGTCTACAGGCCTCCTGATCTCATTTCTAAAGGACAATAAGAAAAATATACCTATCACAGTCATGCTGTACAGGTAGCACTAACTCTTTTAATCCTTGTTACTGATTGGACAAATCATTTGGCCTTTACTTTGGCAACTCTACCTTTTGAAAACTGATTATCACCATCTCACTCTCATTGGCATTCGTCAACTCTTTTAATCTTTATTACTGATAAGGGAAAATATACTTTTTCTCAGGCTTTGAATTAAACTGAGCTTCCCACTGGTTAGGGAAACCACCCATCAGAACTTAGGCCCTGTGAAGGGACCTTTGGGGAAGATACAGAGCTTTTTATACGCAAAACCACAAGCAGACTAACAACAGTTCATGGTAGGTTTGGAACATCATCTAAAATGCATTAGGTCTCTGCCAGACCGGTTTGGCTCAGTGGATAGAGCGTCAGCCTGCGGACTGAAGGGTCCCAGGTTCGATTCCGGTCAAGGGCATGTACCTTGGTTTGGGGCACATCCCCAGTAGGAGGTGTGTGGGAGGCGGCTGGTCGATGTTTCTCTCTCATCAGTGTTTCTAACTCTCTATCCCTCTCCCTTCCTCTCTGTAAAAAAATCAATAAAATATATTTTTTAAAAAATAAAATAAAATGCATTAGGTCTCTACAACTGAGACACACACGTGCCAGAAGGGGGCACAAGGTTACAACTGTGCAGTTTTATTTTGCTTCTGACTAGTTTTCCAAAGTCAGTTGCCCCATAGCTGTCATTTCATCTTCAGGGTCTTGGCTCCTTATTGTCTTACAGTTTCTCAGACCCTCCAGGTTCAAGGTTCTACGCATCTCCATTTCTATTAAACCTAGACTCATCAATACAATAATACAAGATAGAGTAGGTGTCAATCTCATTCTACAAAGTAAAGAAATGGAAGTGCAAAGATGGAAAGGACCTTGTCCAATGTCATATCACTACTGAAGGGCAGAATTAGAATGGGAGTCAAAGGAGAATTCACAGTGGGAACTTTTTGTGTAAAGATACCTGATCTCTGCCATGACTGTGACCGGCATTCCCTCCCATTGGTTACTTGAAAGTAGAGGGAGAGAGTAGCTAAGGGGTGGAATCAGGAGAGGCATGTGATGCTTCTTTTTAGGAATTCTAAAGTAATCCCCGGCTAGTTTAGACACACACATACATTTTATTGTTCACCTGAAGCATGTGGGTGTGTGTATGTATATGTGTGTGTACATACACATACATACATACATATATATTTATGTGTAAAGATATAAATAATATATACTTATTCATTTCAACTTGGCAGAAGTTGTATACATTTTGTATACATACAATTCAGTTTCAGAGGTGTGTTTTTTTTCTTTGAAAACTTGTAGCCTTATAGCATTATCACTTCCCTCCATTTTCATGTCAATTAATTGTTCATGCAAAATGAGTATTGCTAATTCCCCAAACAGTTTTTCTGAAGAGCAGATGACTTTCCAAAGGACTGTGCCTCAAAATTGATAGCTGTCTTAACTGACATGTTTATACAGTATTTGCATTCGTTATGGCCAATTAGCATTATGTGCGAAAGTAGTTTTGATAGGGAAGGTATATTCAGAAACCTAGGTGGGATATTTTTAGAGTATCTTTTTTAAACAGCCATGGCATGTTTAACACAATACATTTCAAAGTAAAATAAAAAAGAGGAAAGTTTTAAAATAAAAACCAAAAGAAAAACCTAGGTTTTCCTTTAGGTATTCAGGAGCATGAAGGAATAGGCAGAACATTAAGATGCCTGTGAAACCAATTGCCTTAAATATGGTAATAGGCTAACAGAAGAATTTTAAGTTTAAAAGATTTTTAATTTTTATGGCACTCAAATATTACGGATCAAATTCTGTTATTATAGGATATTTATGTAAAAGGAATGTGATAGAGTTGATACATCCTGGTACCTTTGCTCCTTGCTTAAATAAATTCTTGAAGTGCATGAAAGGAAAATGAGCTAATAAACATAATCTTATCCTTTACTCTCCAGTCGCTTTTTTAATGCTTCATGAAGTTTACAATCACTTTGAAATGCCTTGAAGAAGTAATATCATAGTATCTCTTGATAAAAGAAGGCAAATACGAGAATAATACTTAGATATTCAATGTTGACGACAGTCATCCAATTTGTAAGCTACTGCATTTTAGAAACTTTATGAACCCTTTTAATCCTGTAAGGATTGTTTAATTAATTGCTTCAAGTTTTTTGTTCCTGCTGGAACTTGGCCCAGTATATCTCCATCTCTTTGGAATAAACTGTAATTCTTAGGCAAATTTAGTTTGTTATAATTTCTTATGTCAGAAGAAAATTGGTAACTTTCTGGAAAGCCACTATATTTCAAGAACCATTTTATGTGCTTTCGTATACAATCTTTACAATTCTATGGATTACTATCCTATCTAATAAAGAGGGAATATGCTGACTGCCCCGCCCTCAAATATGGTGGCGCCCACAGCCAATAAGGAGGGAATATTCTAATTGACTGCCCCACCCTCAAAGATGACGATGTTCACAGCCACAAGATGGTGGCACCCAGTCCCCTCAGCCCCACCGGGGTGCCTGCCTCCAGAGTACCTGAGCCCTCTCAGCCCCCAAGCGCCAACCTGAGGCACAGGCAAGCCTTGGATGGCAGCTTCCCAGCCGTCCAGGGCTGCCTGAGGCTCAGGTAACCAGGGCCAGCTGAGGCTTGTGCTGCTGGCAGTGGAAGCAGCAGAGGTGTGATGTGGCGTCGGCTTCCCCTGATCACGAGGTCACCTTCTGCCAGCGATGGCTCCCAGACTGTGAGAGGGGCAGGCCAGGCTGAGAAACCCCCTCCAGTGTATGAATTTTCATGCACCGGGCCTCTAGTTATACTATAACAATCATACATGCTATCACAGTCTCAAAGAGGTCAAACTTCTTGCTCAAGGTCATAGAATAACCAGAGTCACCTACTGAGCTATCTGACTTCAAGACCAAAACTGGGTGGATTTCCATACCAGGCTACTTCAGGATTTCAGTCAAGGAGGCCTAATTTATCAGTCCTAATTATGGGCCTTGTCCATAATAAAAGCCTCTTCTTTGGGGGCTTAGGAACTAGTGACAAACATCACAGCACCAGCAATTTGTCTTTGAGTATAAAAATATATGAACATTGGGATGTTCTTAATATTGTAGAAGGATGAGATGTAACTAGTAATGAGATGGGCTAGAGTAAGTATTTATTCTATAGATCTAGAAGAATAGAATATATTTCTTACATACAGATCTTCCTGCCAAGAGCTGTCTTGATTGAATGATCACTCAAGGTCCTTCCAAACTTAGGACTGTCTCACTCCTTGGGAAAGCATACATCTGGTGATATATTTGATGAATAAAAACCATCCTTTTCTTTTTAAAAATATCTTGTTTTTTTGTGGTAGATGGCTCAAGGAAAAGTGAAGATACATAAGCTGCTGAAAAATTGAGATTAGATGGGGAGGAAGCAAAATAAATTCCAGACCAGATCTGTATCAATTAATCAGGAATAATAGAGCAATTATTAAATTGAATTATATTTCATGGCCACTAGGTTTTTAATAAGTTAGTAATAGGGTTGTATTGATTAATAAAATTATAATAATAAGGAACTACAACTTTTGACGATTTTTAAAGATTTCTTTGAAATACATTTTTAATATCTCCCCTCCTCCTAAAGTCCCTGTATCTTTAGGCTTAGGTCTCCCAATTCCTACCTTACTTTAATGGATTATCTTAGTGTTGCTATTTCATGAATTTAACAATGGAACCATGAGAGGTAAAAGAAACATACACACACATATATAATTATGTATTAAAAATAATATTGATTTTAAATATCTAAATGCAGTTATTATTCTCATTAAAAGTATTTGTTTCTTTATGTTCAGCCTCACATCCATCATATTCATCCATGCCTCTTATCTACAAGATAAATACAATCATTCATATCCTCTCACACTTAAAAATTATTTCAGTAATCAAGATAATATATCTTTTTATTCTTTAGAGTAGCTATTATTGTGTCAATCTTTACAAACAGGTTGGTTCTTCTTAAATTTAATCCAACTAAATTAACTAACAATTACCACCAATTTACACTCTATAAAGTAACAGTATCACTGATCTAAAAATTATACTAATATGGAAGAGAAAGGAAGAATCATCAAGTAACTTATTTCATCATTCCTTATTAATGTCATATTATTGAAAAATCTATTTTTTGGTAGAAACAACTTTAATTGGGAATCTTACATCTTATAATTTTCCTTTACTTAAAGCAATTTTTCTTACCTTTCTTCCAGAAGTGTGGAAGTTGGGATGATTTGTCTGTTACAAAAAGACAGAATACTTGGTATTTCTCATTGATTTACAACTCCCAAGCTAACCAGGTAGCAGCTGCTTATCTCAGATGTGCAGAGCATGAAAATCTACTGTTCCTCTGAATATTTAATTTAAACAATCAAAAAATGTGGTGTATCTACAGGATTCTTATTACTTGGCGCAGATGTCTTTTAGAATGCATCATAAATGTTACATAAAGTGTCATCCTTATGCATGGAAAATATTTAAATTTGGAAAATTTATAAGACAAATGGGCACACTTAGTAAAGTGTTAGTAAATAGAAAAATACTTCTTAGAGTTAATCTCATAATATTTCACTCACCTTCAAACTATACCACTCTATTCATTTTTTCTGAAGACTTTACGTATCGAGGTGGTCTTCTAACAACAGTGAAGATGGATAGAGCTTGGTGACTTGGTCAATTCCTAGATACCAGGAGGGCTTCCAGAAGCCATTTCTCTGTCTACTGCACTCCTATGGCATGGACTCTTTCAATGTTTTCAGCTTCATTGGCAAGCCACCTTTTCATGTGTTAATACATTTGGGTACTCTTTTATAATAACTACCATGTTTTCTGGCATAGAATTCCTTTTCTTCCTCTAGCCCTAGTTTCTACCATATTTTCTAAGCACACTGTCCTGCCTTAAGTCAGGAAATATGTCTTGTAACATAATAATCATGGGAGTTATATAATCACTTTTCAGGCCTTAAAATCCTGTTAGTCTACATAAAGTTATCAGAATCCACTCCAATGTGGCCCATTTCTGTGTGATTTCATGTTGGCTATGATGACCCAATTGCTATGATGTACTGAAATAACAAATCCTCACTGAACAACTCTAAATCAGAAGCAAGGGCAGGTGCAGATAGCAGGCAGAGCCTTCCAGCCTGTACCACTCCACAGACTAGTCAAGGTTTCATCACTGACTCATGGCTGGATCATATTCTACCAAAGCAATTTAATTCTAAAACAAGACCACAATTTTTTTCTATAGAATCACACAACTTTAGAAATGGGGAAAACATAAACTTTAAGATGATCAACGTACAATCAGTTTCCCTTTGTAGCTTTTCTGACAAGTGGCTTCCCAGCCATCATCTTTGGTCAGTCCTGACTCTCAGATCATCATTCCTTGTGCTGAACTGAAATCTGCCATTTGGTAGTTTCATCCTAGTGATTCTAGATCTCTCCCCCAAAACAAAACAAACAAAAACCATAAAAGTCTGATTCTGCTCTCACCTGATATATCGTCAGGAAGCTGATCATTGTGACTCTCCTGAGTGGGAGAGGCTGTTATAAATCTCCAGCATATGATTCACTAGGCTACTGAGGAGTTATTTACTACTTTAGTAGAGAGGGGAACTTGTCAGTCTATTTTAGAGTTCATCACAATAGGCAAGCATTTTGTGTATGTGTTAACACAGATATTCTTAAAAAATAGAAGTGTTGATCACGTTTGCTTCTTCTTGGATCTAATCATGCCTTCCTTGTCTGGTTTCAGAGTGAAAGAGAAACCATCACTTTCTTTGCACAAGAGGACAGCACTTTCCCTGCACAGACTGGCCCCAGAGCCTTCAAAATCCCCTACTCCATCAGACAGAGGATCTGTGCTACATTTGACACCCCCAATGCCAAAGGCAAGGACTGGCAGATGTTAGCACAGAAAAACAGCATCAACAGGTAATTGGGGGCAACTTCTGAAAGAGTATTTTACTTGAAGAGCTTTGAAGAATGAAGGGGGTTGGGTGTACCCTTGTGCTTACCAGGCTCTGAGTTCTTTGATTCTTCTGGCCATGTTTCATGTGAGGTCCAGCTAAGTAAGTGCCATCCCACTCTGCCTTTGGGGACATAATAAAAAAGCTCTACTTTGGCTGCGCTCCCATCCCCAGGCTTGCTAATTGAGCCACACAAATGGGAGGGTTAGACTATGTCACGTTGGTGCTCCTGAGGGAACACAGCACAGTCTTGAGACAGAGATACATAAAGAAACAAGTTTCTCAAACCTCCTCCCTACCAACAAGTAACCTTAAGCATTACTTCACCCTTAACAGAGACCAGCTCAGCCCACAGAGGTAGGAGCCTCCATACAAAAAAGGAAGTATGAGGATGGCAACTCTCAGGTTTGTAGGCAGAGGGCATTAGACAAGCAAAAGTTTGCCCAGGCACCGTGAATGCACCTGCTGCTTAAACCAACACTGTTTGTTATTGAGCTAACGTTGTTGAGTTGAGAGTAGATAAGAAAAAGCAGGGTGATGCCACCAGAGCACTAGTGGTGGGCAGGCAGGTTTTAGCTGCCCTTGATGGATAACTAGCAGGGGCAGACATTGACAAATAATATCTCCTCTCTCCCGAACCCACCTTGCATGCTCCAGAATGAATAGAAAAGAGAGCAAGTAGTTTTGCCAGAACCATTTTTGTTCCCTTTTCTATGGGACTACTTTTTTTTTTGAGGCAAAGCCTTAGTTTCCTACTCTTTGGCTTGCTCTGTCATTTCCATTTTTTGTTCTTTACTTTCACAGACATGCTACCTGACTCTTTCTTCTCTGAAAGTGAGGTAGATGTCTGCCAACAAAGAACAGAGTGCTGTTCCCTATTCCACAAGGGATCCAGAATGCAAGAGTAAGGACCCCACTAGAAAGTAGTCAGGCTCACAGAGGAAAAGCAGGAGGAGGCATGGTGGCAAGAGAAAATGGAATTTACAGAGACAGCAGGTCCAAAAAGAACAGCTCCATTCTTGAAAGGACATATATTGAAAGTGAAAAAATAAAAAAGTGAGTCAGAGGACAGGAAAAAAATCTTAACTTGAATATTTCCCAGCAATTCTGAAACAGGATAAGATGTCTCATTTACAAGATAAACACTATGGCAATTTTGCTTTCTGACCAGCAAGGTGACAAGAATGAAAAACTAATTCAGAAAACAGATTTTGGTTTAAAATGACGTTGGGCAGGGACTCAAAAGATCTGCAGGGCCCTCCTTGTTCAATCCATCCGACTATAAAAGTTTATGAATTATTTTTGATATATTTTTTATTGATTTCAGAGATGGAGAGGTAGAGAGACATAGAAACATCAATGATGAGAGAATCATTGATCAGTTGTCTCCTGCATGCCCCACACCGGGGATCAAGCCTGAAACTCGGGCATGTGCCCTGACTGGGAATCAAACCCTGACCTCCTATTTCATAAGTAGACACTCAACCACTGAGACATGCCAGCCAGGGAATAATTTATGTTTTTTAATTCATCACTTATAAGAAGTAATTACCACAAACTCTTCAGAGGGGCCATGGATGCTGTCATTAATTTGCTGAATGAGCGTGTGCATGTTCCTGCCTTGTTCCATTTTATTCTCCATGTACAGTATATAAGAGAACTACAGTGACTGCCTCTAAAGACATTAGTTTCTGACCTTGCACGGCAGGGAAAATGCATCCCAAACTGGGAGACTAAGGTTTACATCTTTTTGTCTCTGGGCTCTAATGAGCAATAAAGGGCTACACAGGAGCAGACTGCCCCCTCCAGGGTCCAAGGTCAAGAAATGTGAGCACTTGATGTGTCTGTTTGTGGGCTTGCTTTTATTTTAGAAGATTCCCTTCTCCAGGAAAGTCTAAACTTCCTAGGCCTAAGAAATACATATGACCTACTTTTTGAAAAATTTCTAACATGGTCCCTAGAAAATGTCCATTTTCAAAAAATGCCTTTGACATTTTCGTAATTAATAGCAAATTGAAATAGCATATATATATAATCTACTTCTACCTTTAAATCTCATTTAGTTAATATATTCAACATCAGTTAATGGCATTTCCTGCCCTCCTCTGTATTCTCTAAACTTAACTCTCCAAAAGTAATCTAATTATTAAGTAAGAATGATATAAACTAGGGGACAGCAAACTTTCACAAGATTCTTCTGTTGGGAAGGAATGCCACACAGTATATAGTTTAGACCAGCAGTC
Organism: Myotis davidii; assembly: GCF_000327345.1. Lineage (NCBI taxonomy): Eukaryota > Metazoa > Chordata > Mammalia > Chiroptera > Vespertilionidae > Myotis > Myotis davidii. The sequence goes on along the minus strand of NW_006292095.1, from coordinate 6,778,247 downwards.
ACCAAACAGTGGTCCATGGACCACTGGTGGTCCATGGGATCCGAAAGGTTGGCGACCACTGGTTTAGACCATATGGGGTCTGTTGCAACTACTCGAGCAACTATTCAGCTCTGCTCCTGTAGTGTGAATCAACAGAGCATAGGCATGAACGTGAGCCAATAAACTGTATTAAAAACAAACAAGGACCCCTATCTGGCCTATAGTACATAGTTTGCTGGCCCATCATTTAAATGAGCCTGCCCTTACTCAGTAAAACTTCCAAAGGAGCTTATTGCTTCAGTCAGATTTTGCATCCCACCCTCTTAGGAGGGGAGCACAGGGTAGGGTCTTCTGCAGGCTGCTGTGTTTCCAGCCGAGGTGGCCACCAAGGCATTCCGAGAAGAACAGGAGAAAGCCTGATGAAAATCACCTTGCATCATGCTAGCTCATTCTCATTTTGCAGAAACTGTCGGACGCCTTTTATGTTCTCGTTAGTATACCAAAAATAGATCTTCTTCTACACGGGAGGAAACACGTGACAGAGATGAAGGGGATTTTCCTATGTAATTTGTCACAACTTTCTATTGTGTAATCCCAAATCACTGGTCTCGCTCTCATGTTTATAAATGATTTATTGCAGAACTGATCAATGTGTGTAAAGCCCAGAAATCTAACAGTGTCAGTGTGCCCATATATTTGGGTAAGAAAGCTTTCTGCAGCTTGAGATTTCATCAACTGTGGCATCACAAGAGAAAGATAATCACATGGCCCATCTTTCTATGCAGAGAATTCACCGACCTTGATTTTGTGACAATACATTTACCCGATTCTTTCCTTCTTAATTTCCAAAAGTGTTAAAAAGCTAGTAAAGCAACAGCCCTCAAATCATGAAGGAAGCGTTTGCAAAGGAAGTGGAGGGAATCATTTGCTTTTATTTACTTGCCTGTGAAAATGTTCTTACCCTCTTTTTGGTAAATGCAAATGTCACTGATGGTGATCTGCCTTTTTGCCAAACAAGTTTCTACTTAGATCTGATTGGAGAGAAAAGAGATGGAATATGAAGTTAAAGGCTTAGTTGAGCAATTGATGAGAATGTGAGAAATGCCAGTGCTGTGCTATAAGACAGCAACACAGGTGGCCTTGCAACTCGCCTGGCATATGGATCGTGCTAAACAAGCTCCCAGACTAGCAAATAATGTCATAAGTAAAGCTTGTACTAATTGATTCTGTGAGCAAACTCTGACTATTACTCAGAGTCCATACTTGCTGCATATCAAAGCTGAGATTGCACATTTATTCTAGAAATTCAGCTGCAATTATTCTTGGTTTCATTGTCCTTGGCCACATGTGGTGGATAGGGGGATAGGGCTGAGATCTGAAGAACTGATTGCACAGGAGTTGATGGTGGGCAGCATTGCTGAGGACTAGGCAAACTAAATAATAACGGAAGCTGCTTCAACTCTAAGTATTCTCCCATCTCTGAACCTTCGCAGCACTTTGTATTTTTATACTTTACTTTATTACAGTTAAACATATATTAGGGGTAATTCAATAAACTTTTCTTAAATGAATGACATGAACTTTTTCATTGGATAGTATACTTGACCTTAAACACTTGCCTCCTAATAAATAGAATAGTTATGACAAGCATCAAAGGATGTTGAAAGTTGGTCTCAAAAGAAAGCAAGTTACATGGCTTGTATTGTGGAGAATTCCTGTCTTTTCTCTCAGGTCATAGATAGTACCTGAAACCATAAGATAATTCTTGTTTAAGATCTCATGATTTTCATAGTCCAGATACCCCTCTGAAAACATAGCCAGCTTGACCAAGTTGCTATGGGAACAGGTGCTGGATAAAGTGCATAAGATATGGGAGGATGAATAGAGAGGAAGCAGCCAAAATGGAAGAAAGAATTCCAAAATAGAAAATAGCAGATAAATTATATCTTATTAATACTTTTAAAGAAAATAATAGTATACTTATTTGAAAACGTATAAGCACTTCCAAGGAGACAGATTTCTTATTGGTCAACTGGTTGAAATACTTCAAGTGTATTTCAGATGCTTGTGTTCATGGGTGACGGTGAAGAAATCATAAACAAATGAAATACTTCAAACCTCACAGCTGATACACACAGTACTATAATAACTTGTTTTTCCACCAAATCTTTTAACAGGACCTCTAATGACAAGCAGACTCTTCTCTCCCTAAGGTCATACCTTTTCATTCTTTCTGTCCACCCTCTTAATTGGACACACAGGAACAGTGAAATGGCCAGAGGGCAGTGGGAGAGGATAGAGGAAGGTCACAAGGCAGCTTATTAATCTGTCTCCAAATAACTGTTGAGAATTCACTAGAAGTGAACAGTGCCAGCTTCAGCTTTCTTATGGGAGAAGAAAGGAGGGAGGAGAAAAGAGAAGATGATGAGAAAAGACAGGAAGACCACTGTGCAGGGTCACTCCAGTGGCCACTGAGACTGGATGTTTCCATTCCTGTGTTTCGGAATTTATTATGATTACACCAAACTAAGCTTTCTCAGTTCTAAAAGCTCGAGGCTAGAAAATACACTCTAATGCTTAAATGTAGAAATGGATGTGCGGCTGCCATTTCTAAAAAAACAATCTTCATGACTCTTCTAAGGAGAATTAATATATAGGGGGATAGCATTGTGTAGGTCCTTCGAGGTAAAATCTGATGAAGTTCAAATCAGATTTTCAGGTTCTGGCCGAGTGGACTTACACAGGGTCTGAAATTTCAAGAGCCCTTACAGTGAAACCAGCGGGATCCAACACAGTAAAGTTATGGTGTTTGGGCTTCATTCCACCACAGTCAATGACTCATGAAACTCCCCACTAACATGAAGCTGAAAATGACAGCCCTGAGACAAGTTTAGCCATGAACAAGCTGTATAGAGTTTGTACGTGGCAGGTGTCCGTCCTTAAGGCAATATGGGCAAGCAGCTCTTTATGTTCCTCCAGGAGAACCAAAGTCATCCTCCCATACCTTCTAGGCAAGGGGTGAATTTGTCCTGATCTTTGAGGGAATAAGCTTTCTTCCTTTAAGATAATTTAGTTTTCAGAAAAGATAGACATACCAAGTCCCCTTTAGAGTCTAAATAACCCCCATGCACAATGCTGTCATACGCAGGACTCAAAAACCAGTCAATGTCAGGGTGTTTGAATTGGATGTTTTATAATTTGAAGAAATGAGATTATAGGAAGGATTATACCTAGTTTATTACAGTATCCTTTAAGTGATTAACTTTCTCCCCCAATTATTCGTGAGTCTTTATCAAGCACATTGTATTTTGCAAAGGGAGAAGTATAGACATTCAGCCCTTCCCTCATTCAGGATTAGCACAGTGGTCTTTCCTTTTGGAACAAATAGTGGTCATTCTGCATCACCCTCAGGATGTTTGAAAATGTCTCAAGGTTATTGAAGTGGGAAAATAATTTAAATGAGACCTCTTTGTCCATGGTATACCCCAATTCAAATCAAAGTAGAGATCCGATTTTATAGTTTTCAGTGCCCTTCATTTCCACATAAGAGAAATTAACATGGACTTGAACTGTCAGAAATGAAACTAGAGAACTGAAAACAGGACCCACAATTGGCTTTATTCTCATCTAACAACTCACAGGCTGTCCTGGAAGCTCCAGGGCTCTTAACACATCTTCCAAAGAAGGAAGCATCTTTGCCATCCCCTTTCGGAACCAGACAATGGACTAGGCGAAAGGAAAAAGGAGGAGGGAAAGTATATTGCCAAATATGTTGGCCTCAAAGGATTAAGGCAGCACTTTTAGGGCGAAAGGTATGGAACTCAGCATGTTTTTAATGGCCTGTGTCCTTTCCTTTGGGTGCTCCATCCCAGCTTTCCTTCCACTGAAGGCACTAGAGGGCAACGGGCACAGGTTACATTTTGGTGATGTAATCGACTGGCTTTACCCTGAAAGCTGCTTTGCTGTCTGTTGAATGCCCAGTGAGGTGAGGTCTGTACATGAAAGCTTGATGAATGGATCACGTGCTTATGGCGTGTCCAGTTACTACCGTACGCAATAAATGTGTTGTTCTTTTCTATTTGCATTTAAACAACCAGACGGAGGATTGGTTTTGGTCACATAAAAGAGGCTTTCATTAAACGAGACAATTAGGATGATAGCAGGGATATTAAGATTTTTTTTTCATTATGACTATGTCTCAATTCCCTATTTGGTACTATACAATAGGATTATGCATTATTCTTTTAATGATGTTTCCCAATTGATTATAGGCAGCTAAGCTTAGTTTTCACTTTTTATACTGCCAGCCTACTCAAAAAATTATGTTTTTAAATATACCTTTTAATATTAAAAATAGTTGTCTTAATATACATGGCAATGGTTTGTAGAATATAAACAAATTTGCTGCCCTCATGTTACAGATGCAAGTGCTCCCTTCTACTTGAAAGTGTGGAGTGAGATCTTAAATTCTGAATGAAATTATGGCATGTACCAGTTGTGAGGTATCTTTGATGCTAAGGATGGGATGCTACAACTCAAATGTGGTCCCTTTCTATATTTTAGTAGAAAAATCATTCTCACTTAGGCACAAGAATAGCTCACAGCTTGTGAATAGGTATATTGGCTCCCTGGTGATATGGTTCTGAGTAGCTAAAATAAAAGCTTTGTTATCTGGAATTGGAGCAAAAGTCCAGCTATAAGTGTAATGTGCCCTGGGTAGCTCTTTAGAGCTTCAGACCTGTGCTTCCTCCAATGCTGTTATCTGACCTCTATTAACTGATTGAGGATGTCGAGTTACCATTTCCCAAGACACCTGCATTTGAATCACAGCTTTCAGGGCCTAAAGAAAGTGTGGTACCTCTAAATTCACAGTGAATGAACACCTAGTGCCTTTTCTTTTTCATAAAATCAGTCCTGTTACAGTAGTTTATAAAGACCTAACATACTATGTTCCCTAGTTCCCCCAAGCCTCTCCTCCTGTTTGCACCCAAAGAACAAAACAGAAGTAACCATAAATCTTTCCAAAAATCCTAAAATCTAACCTAATTTCCATGATTAATCTAACCTAATTTCCATGATTTTTAGATTCTATATAAAACTTCAGTCTGTGACCCCCGTACACAAGTTGGCCTGTGTCTAGCTAGTGAAATTTTTAAGGCCAAGATTTTTGTTCCTAATTCTGCCCTGGTTTCCATATTAAGTATGGGATTTTAACTGGGGTTCAGGGGTGGGGGAGTCTCAGACAGATGAAATCAATCATAGCAATAAAACAAACCCCAGGAACTCAAGTGAATAGGAAACACGTAGGCTAGAAAAGAAAATTAAACTTAATAAACTATTACTATTCAGTGAACTTAGGTGGATACATCTGTTAAAGCTATCTTAGCATGTGTTTTTTTACAGTATATCTGTATTCTTTCAGGGAGGGTTCCAAGGGAAAGGATAAAGTCACTGAGTCCATAGGGCTTAGGACAAATGAATAGAACTGAGAACACAGAATGGTCTAAGGAAAATTCCTAAAATTTAGAGTAGATAATCTTATAGCATACAGCAGATTTAGGACATCATCAAAAAAGAAAATCTTATTTTTTAAATTACCTCAGTCAGAATTTGAAAATGCTATGATAAAATGTTCCCCAAAGTCCAGTGCATACAACTGAACAATTTGAAGCATCTAAGATGAGAACAAGCATTTACTTCTTTAAACATTTTTCAAAGAAAAAAATAAGTTTTACTTAAAGGCATTCAAGCTGAATTCCAGGACTACTGTTTTTGCTAAATGTTATTTCATTTCAAACAAAGAAACAAACAAAGATATTCAGGCAATTTTTTAAATTAACTATTGCTATGAATTCTCTTTTCTAGTATTAACAATGCTCTCTGCATTCTGTGTGCATTTATTTGCTGGTGTCCAAATGCACCAGTATAATTAGGAAGCAAAATGGATCACATAGATTTGGGTCAGCATAATTTTAAAAGGGTGGTATGAAGATGACCAAATTAATATATGGTATACTAATTTTCAAAAAGCCATAGTGCATTTGCACATAAGCAAGCAGTAAAATGATTCAGATGTCTGAGGAATAGCCTATTGCATTGGGATTTTAGGGTTTTCTATATATTAATTATTCTGGCATCGAGAGGTAAATGTAGTTTAATAGGATGTCTGTTTATCGCAAAGCTAATTAAATCATTTTTAATAAGGCTGATATGCTCCTATATGTATCTGCTAAAAATTAAGTGGGATGTGAGATTTGTGTATGTTGTGCTGAGCAAGCATCCTTATATAAATTCAGAGAATAAATCTGAAACGTGCTTTAGGGAGCACATTTTATTGCTCCAGTATGTTCAGAGACCTGTGCCAAATGAGAGTTATATTTCTGTCCTTTTTGATCATGTAGCTTCCTTTAGTCCTGGGTGCCTTTTCTACATATCAGGACTTTTGCAGGACTTTTCAGAATCAAGTGGCTGACAGGAGTCATTCTCCACCCTGCTCCTCTCCATCTAGGAAGGTGTATTTATAACACCTTCCCTCTCACCTCCACGGATTTATGAATTTTTTAAAATGTTGTGTTAGGACAAAAATTCATTACAATCTCCCAAACATATTCTGTGTGTCTCTCCTAAAGCTTCTTATTGTGTTCTTATGCCCCGGTCTTCCTCGCTAGCCTTGAAATGTCAAAGATCTGGAGCAGTTACTGAGGAAAGAGGACAGAGTACTTGAGGCAGAACATGTAGCTCTGGGATTTCGCAGAATTGGCCCTCTAGGTGCTTCTTTCCAAATGCATCACCAAAAAAGTTTAGTCTAATCTTCCTTCAGATAGTGACTACCTCTGGAAACCTAGGTTGGTTTTAGTACAGTGTGGGGTCCACCATCTGCTGTCTATAGCCCAGAAGCTAGAATAGGTTTTACATGTTTTAAAATGGTTGGGGGGGGGGTCAAAGAAAGTAATATTGTGTAACATGGGAAAACTATATGACAGTCACATTTGAGTTCTCTAAATAAAGTTTTATTAGAACACAGCCATGATCATTCACTTATGTATTTCTATGGTTGCTTTCATGCTACCATGCAGAGTTACTGAAGAGGTATGAGACCTCTTCAGTCAAAAATATTTATCTTGCCCTTTACAGAAATATTTCTGAACCCCTCCAGTAAAAAAAAAAAAAAAAGCATAACTGGGGTTACTGGGGTCATAGGAATTCTAAAAGTCACTCCCTTAGGACTATAGTCCATTATTGGTAAAAAGCAAATACAAAATATAAACCCTCAAGAAAATGACTAATCTGTACTTCTATTGCCATGTTTGCTAGCACTGTTGTTTTTGTTTTTGAAATGACAATGGAGAGGATAAAGAATATTTTACCCATACCAGGAATAAGTGTATATGTCCTGTGGTCATCACGCTCATAAATTACATGGAAAAAGAGATTTACACAGCCCATGCAGAGTCAACTCAGACCTACTCTCTCAGTTTGCCTCTTTCTCAGCTATTCCTCTAATTTGTACATGCTGCCTAAACATTGATTGGGGTATGTCAATTTATTACTAGACCTGATTATATAACTTTTCCCACAAACAGTCCACATGGCCAGAAAGAAGTGACAATATTCAAAACAATGTTTTTAAATAAGATAAGAGAAACTAGCTGTCCACACCCAAGTGAGATTAAGGTTGCTTTGCCATTTCTTTTTTTAATGTAAAAATAAATAACAATAGTTGATTCTAGGGCCCTTGGGATGGGGGGGTAGAGGTGGAGAAGGAAAGATAAGTAGAAAAAGACACTAGAGAACATTTTAAGCTGGTCTTCTCCCTTTCTCAATTAAAGATTCAGAAGTAGTAATAAGTATATATAGTATCCTGATATTTATAGTATTTGGCAATCAAACAGTTCCTTAACCCCTTTGATAAAACAGCACTTTATTCACTCAAAAGTACCATATATTGCTTGTGAATGGTAATGTGCCCTTAAAAAGTTTGTCTTCTCTTCCAAGCATTCTTCACTGTATGAGTCTACTTACTTTGTGATTATATGCTGAATGTGATGATAAAAAGTAGTGCCAACCTCAATATAGGCAATTCTTGGTTGACTCTAGAAATTCTTTTCAACTCATCAGAATTTTACCAGAGGTGACATTTCTATCCCTGTTGTAAAAAGTACCTATGAAAAACTGTGACCTTTAATACTTTATGTTGCCTCAGTCTTTATGATAGCAGTGTTATTATCAAAAAAGGTTATTTTTTTCACTGAAGATCCCATCATCTGAAAAAAAAAAAAAGCTCATGCCAATCAATTACTCAATTTATGGATATTGAATAAATGCCTGTCACAGTATTATGATAAGTGCTGTTGCAGAGTCAGAAAATTAACTAGCTATGATCCTTCCCCTTAAGTTGTCTGTATTCACACTGGAAAGGCCAAGCTCATATACAGAAAATATATTAACCATTTTATTCACAAGAAAATTTAAGCACAAGCATAGAAAGAGCACAGAGGAAAAATAAATCACTTTGAGCAAAGAGGAATGAAAATTGAAACAGGTTATAGGAGTGTAGGATCTGATAAACAGAGGTAAAGTGAGCATTTCTAGTAAACAAACTACATTGAATGAAAACAAGAAGCCAAGTATTACTGAAGTCAGCATTAAAGGCTGAAAGTACAAAAGAATACTGAATAAAAATTTATACATGTTGCCTGAGCTAGGTTGGGGGCAGACTATGGAATACACTGAACATAAGTGGAATAGATACTCGATAATGGAAGAAATAGAATGCAGGGTATATTAGAGTTTGGAGGCATAAAGAGATATCAAGCTTTTGTTGTGATTCAAGCTATACAATGATAGAGCACAAATTAAATATAAGTACTATAAATGGAGAAGGGTGAAACTGATGAGTATGTCAAAAAGAAACAAACAACATAAAGGGAAGACTCAAAAATAAATGCCTTTGTGTGAGAAACTGGAATGATAGTTGTAATTACTGAGATAGGAGGCATGGGAATTAAGTATAGGTAGGTAGGTAGGTAGATAGATAGATAGATAGATAGATAAATAGATGATATAGATATAGATGATAGATAGATATAGATATAGCTATAGATAGCTATAGATATCTACACTA
>NW_006292095.1:6749802-6768883 GCF_000327345.1 Myotis davidii | reverse complement strand
CAGTCCCGGGAGCTAGGGGTCCCTTGCCTGGGCCTAAAGCGGAGCCCATGATCGCGGAGCTGCTGCAGCTGCGGGTCCCCGCTGCCTGGGCCGGGCGCCTCAGCCAGAGGCGTTAGGCCTGGGCAGGGGCGGAGCCTGCAACCGCGGGGAGCTGGGGGTCCCCTGCCCAGGCCTGACACCTCTGCCAGAGGCCTCAGGCCTGGTCAAGGGGCCAATCCGGTGATTGGTGATCGGAGGGTGATGAAGGTCAACTCCTCTGTCAGAGGCGTCAGGCCTGGGCAGGGGGCTGATCCTGTGATTGGAGGGTGATGAGGGTCAACGCCTGAGGGCTCCCAGTATGTGAGAGGGGGCAGGCTGGGCTGAGGGACACTCCCCCACACATACACACCCAGTGCATGAATTTCGTGCACCAGGCCCCTCGTAGATATATATTTCTGATGATGAGGAGAGATCTAATTGGAGTGATTTCAAGGCCATTTAGATGTTTCATAACCTATAAGACTGGAGGTGCTGATCTAGACACTGTCCAGTTAGTACATGAGCCTACTGAGGAGGGCAAGAGGAAATCAAAGATTAAAAATTCAGCAGCCCATATGTTTACTAAGGGAGAGATAAAGAGGGACCAGCTATTTTGAAAATATAGGAATAAGTTACCTCATCACATAAGCTATTTTGAAAATATAAGAATAAGTTACATCATCACATAAGCTAATTAAATTGTGACTTTAAAGGGGGAAATACACACAGAGAGAACTCAAGGAAGATGAGGCCTAAGTAAAGAATTGGAGGATAAGAAGGCCATTGGTAACATTCCAAAGTACAATTTCAGTTTGGTGTTGGGATACAAACTAGACTTCCCCCTCACCTGCCTCAAGAGCTTTGTACTTCTATTATAATAATATCCATTACAATTCCTTTTTAATTTTCTTATAGTGGTTTTTACTGGTTCCTTTATTTCTATTTTCATTTTTGTCCTGTTATTCTTTTTATTTACCTCTCTCTGTCTAGGAATTTATCTTATTTTGCTACACAGAGTAGCCCATCTGCTGTCATTTTGAACCTGTGGGAAGCTCGGCATCAGCATGACGGTGACCTGGACTCCCTGGCCTGTGCCCTTGAAGAGATTGGGAGGACACACACGAAACTCTCAAACATTACGGAATCCCAGCTTGACGAAGCCGACTTCAACTACAGCAGGCAAAATGGACTCTAGTCCACTTCCTCTCAAGAGACAGAGTGACGGTCCGCTTCGGGACACATGCTTTAAACGGAAGAAGGAGGCAGCTTCCTGCCAGTGGTATTTGGGGAATTCAGCCTTCATTTATAACCAGTGAGAATCTCTGGTTGAAGAAACTGAATTTAATATGGTAAAATATATTAGTGGGGAAAAGTACAAGCTCTCTTAAACAAAAGAGGGCTCCGCTGTCCTCTGAATCCATACTTGGGTTCACACTTGATGAACTTCAGACCTAAGATGGTAAAGGATAAAAGTGAGGGCGTAACTAGACTGAAGTAATTGGTAAAAGATGAGCTACAATAAAGGCAGAGAATAAGTGCATGTTTTGAAACAGGTTTTTACTGATGTGCCCCCAAAGGACCAGCTGATTCTGGTACCAGATTATCAAGATATTCCTATTACCTGGCATCTGTGATGTTGGCAATCTTAGTAAAACTGGCTTTCAGAAGTGAAACAGGGTTACCAACTCATTTGTCTGACTCGAACAACATCAAGGAGGGCATTTCGAATTTAGAACCTGAGTACATCACACCAGCACCAACCAACCGCTTATCTATCCTAGCCACTAAATGGAAACAAGATCTAGAGAGGTAAGATAGACCACAAATGAGTTTTTGGCAGTTTACCCCACCTTCATTTTCTTCAAATCTACCCACATTTCCCTCCCTTACCCATTATAATAGAGGAGGGGTTTCAAGCAGCATAGACTTTTCAATGTAGAAATTTCCTTCTCCTAACTCAACAAAGACGACTATCTCTATTCCCAGCTAAGCCATTCAAATTGCAGAATGTTAATAGTACACAGCTTATTACATGGATTTAGAGACAAGAGAGGTTAAGTTAGATCCAAGGAAACATGAACTGCAGATGCCACAGTCCTCAAATAAGCTGTAATTTGAGGGTGGTGTTTATCCACATCCCCAACACTGTTATTCTTCAGGAATAAGGGGGTTTTACTGTACTTTCCAATCCAGTTCTTGACATTTCCTAGCCTTTTGGAATTATGTTATCACCACAATGCTCCATAGGGCTATAATTCCCCCTCCTTTTGCCTCTTGGGAGATTAGCAGATAGCCTTTGCTCTAAATGATATTTGAGTAAATAGACCTCTACCACAATGTCCTAGAAACCATATGCATTGTTCGGGGAGCTTTCAAGCTCTGATGACTTGACCTCACCGAGGATGCTTTCTCTATGGCACCATTAACATGCTGCTTTATGTTTTAAGTAAGAGGCAATGATACCGTGGAAAATTGAAATCCACAGGTAATTCATGACCCCCATCGTCACACTTTACTCCATCTTTGATCCTATTTAATCGTTTTTGACAAGATGTCAGGGTAGACTAAAGCTGAAACGCTCTGCTCTTGCTCATCTTCTGGTGGATGTGTTAATTAGCTGTCCACAACCAAGGCCCTAGATTAACCACAAGGCTGATCAGTTACCTAGAGGTTGGCTACATAGGAATAAAATAAAAATAGTCAGGAAATGGGGGAGGTGGGGAGTACCTGGCATTGGGGATATGAGCAATTTTTTTAACAATGTTTTTGTAGATCCCATGTTTTATAAAAAAAATGTGGTGAATCTCCACCTAAGGGAAAAGACCTAAAATAGGATTAATTTATGATACCATGGGTAAGGGGCTGGAGAACCCCTGAAGGTGTTGGCCATTTCTTTAACTAATATGTGGTATATAGGGTATGGTTCCCTATATCTGATAGAAGCCTCTGCTACGTGAAATTCAAAAGCATCTTGCTTTTCTCAGGAACCAAAGGCATATTACATAGAACAAACAAATCCTCTTAGAACTATCAAGCATCTTTTCAAAATGCCATATCGAGATCACAGAAACATCATTTTGCTAGTGTTTATTCCTTCTAGGGAACAACAGAGAGAAAGCATGAACATATAAATCATTTGACATCCCTGATATAATTTCTGAAAGAGAAAGAAGTGGAAGTATATGGTCAATCACCCAAAGTAAACTTGAGATTAACTGGCCTGGGTGATAGGCAGAAAGAACCCGCATTAACTGTTGAATAATTAGAAGACACGTTATAAAGATGATGTTAGTATCCCTCTTGGAGGATTTTTGTTTTAAACCATCCTACACTTATTTCCTCTTCCCTCTCATTGGCCTCATAACTATTTTATCTATTCTGTGAATCCACACAGGTCCTTTTTAGATTTTTGATAAATTTCGTATACTTTAAAAAACAGATGAAAAAGTTTAATGTTTTCTCTAGAATCTATCAAGTTGTTATCTACCCCTGAATGTTTGGAATTTCCTCCATGGACTTTTTCTTTGGGTTTTATAAATGCACTTCACCATCATATCATATTGAGTAATGATTGAAGCAATTTACAATGATTCACCTCTGATATTAGCCCAAGATTCAAATCCATATTTCAGCCCATTTTGTTCTCTCCTAACATTTCTCTTAATTCTGCTAGGATCCCACATACAACTTCTACAGAGATGCATGAAATTCTGTGACCATTTCATGTCAGGATTGTTTGAATCCTATTTTGCAACAGAATTCCAAAAAGAACCCAGGCTTGTGAGATTTACAAGCCAAAGTGTGTGGGTGGGTGTGGCAGGGAGCATAGAATTGCAGAACAGGTGGATTGAACTGACAAACGGTGGGTACGCACTGTGACCCAAACCCTTGAATATTTGCCTGTCAATACAAATTTCCCTCTTGAAAGAGATTTAATTGTCATTCCAAGCCCTTACTTTGGAAGCGTTACTGTCCTAATGCGAAATGAATCAAGAAATTAAAAGTGCCCTTTAATACTTGGTAGGCTACTTAAAGTTTTTACAAAATAGCCTACTTAAATGCCAAGTCTTTTTGTCCTCAAAGGTATTTATGTGTAATAATCATGCTTTAAACTTGACTTAAAATCATGCCACCAAAATGGTACACTTCACGGCTTCACCAGACTGCAGCACCATCAAGTTAATTTACAATTTTTACAACATTGCTTGTGCAGTCTTTGTAGTTTACACTAAAATCCTTTAAGCCAAAAGAAGGAAGCTTACTCTATGGATTTAAATGCAAACTTCATTTACCGATGCAGAAAGTCTCATAAAACTCAGATGCACTCTCACAAAAATTTTATTGGCCTTTTTGTAAGACATGAATAGGAATTGACACAGTTCTCTTTAAAGAGGGGAACTTTTCTCTATTTTTTATTATTTTTATCTTCAACTGCAATGTTATCCTTTGCCATGTCGCTCTGTTTTATTGTGGGGTTTGTTTGTTTTTCAGTTGACTTTGAGTGGGGATATTAAGTTAGGTGATTAAAACAGGGTTCTTTTTGGATTCAAAGTTCTGGATTTATTGCAACGACTTTTCCTAAAAGATATTCTCAACATCATGATTTGGTAAGCAAAGGTAGAACGTTATAATGGCATAATTGGTTTTGGATAGTATTCTCCACTTGCCAAACTTCTGGCAAATCCACCTGTGAATTTCAAAATGTCATAAATCTTTTGATGTGCTTTTGTCCTTCTTTTTTGCCATTTTCCTCTTGAATTTCTTAGTCCCTTTGTAAAGGTGTTTAATAATATAGTTAACAGATGTGTTGAAGGTGACATTCTCTCAGAAGTCTTTGTTCTAGAGCTGTGAAGGTCACAGGAACCATGAAGGAGCTGAGAGATGTGCTTCTCTGGCCCACTGTGTGGCACTTTTCATTCATTTTCCTCATGAAACATTGCAAAGTTCTGAATCCTTAGTAACTCCCATCGACTGGACCAGAGTCCACATCCATAGCAAATGGGAGAGCAAAATGTGTCGGACAGATAGTGACAAAATTTTATTAGCACTTGGGTGTTAGTGGCCATAGCTCTGTATTTGAAAATTGATGCTTTAGCCAAAAGCTGAATGACCACTGTTTCCGCAGTTTCCACTGTTTTGTCTGCATATGAATTTTCCTGAACTACACGCAAAAATGTATTTTGTCAAATGTCACAAAGTGAAAATGTTGCTGATTTTAGACGTGTTGCATATTCTGTGTTTTTACTTTCCAAACTCTTTCAAAAGCTGCAGTTATAAAGCTGTTTGGCTGTATCGACAGCATGTGGTGTTTTTTGCAAAAGCAGTTCTAGGAGAGCCAGTGTCTACCATGGACTCCTCACATCCCCACTCCAGGGTTGTCCACAAAAACCAAAATGGCAATTTGTATGCTGTCGTTTTCAAAAAGCAAAAGGGGATGGAAATCAGACCTGGCCATTAGTCACTAGTGTGTAGTACTGTGATCTGAAGTAGGAAATTTAACTCAAGTAGAATAATTGTGGTTTTTGAAGCAGCTACTTTGCTTTTTTCCTTTTGCTGTGAAGATCATGGATTTGGAATGTCCTCATGAGGTGGGTCTAAGACAATAACATTAAACTTCATGCCTTAGAGCCCACCCTTCATCTAAACCCAAAGATTAAAATAGGCAGTAAGCTTCATATTTAGGCCTGAGTTTAAAAATGTCCTCTCCCACCCCTAATATTGAGTTTGTCAGGGGGTATATGTCTTTTTTTCTTTCTCCTCCCCACCCAAAAAAGTTATAGCCCTGAATTATAAAATATGTTTCTAAATTTGATAATGTAATTCTTTTGCATGAATGGAAATGTATGTTAAATACTCTTACAAAAGGCATGATTCTAATGAAAATGTCCTTTTGCCTCAAATTACGCTAAGCCCCAAAGGTATTTCACTATTTCAGACATATACATACAAATTCCAAAATTAGACAAATGATACAATTCTCTTAATATTTGATATAGTAGGTAGAGATTTAACTGTGATTCTATATTGAATCATGATAAGGAAAGATGATATTTGAGGAGTTTGTAAGCACAATGTCATGCTTTAGGGCCCCCATATTGAAATACAGACATTACAATAAAAAATAGGCCTAATAATTCTAATATCCCTCCATTAGGGAGGTC
This sequence comes from Myotis davidii, assembly GCF_000327345.1. Taxonomy (NCBI): domain Eukaryota; kingdom Metazoa; phylum Chordata; class Mammalia; order Chiroptera; family Vespertilionidae; genus Myotis; species Myotis davidii. The sequence goes on along the minus strand of NW_006292095.1, from coordinate 6,762,704 downwards.
TGATGATGCTGAAGGGAGATCAACCCTTGCCAGGGGCTTCATCTAAGTCTCATCTCAATCTGAAACTCTCTCCAAGGCCCATCCTAGATTATGTCAGTCGTTCCCATTCAAAACTTCTCTGCAAGAAAGTGGATAAAATTCAGTCTGTGGAAACTTTCTGGTCAGGAAAACAATCTTCTTTTCTAAATTAGAATAAAGACTGACTTAAAAAGTCCCATTCTTCATAATTGATTCTAATTGGTACATGCAATCCAGTAAGTGTTGACCCAGAAACATCCCAAATATAAGCAATTAGAGAAAAATTGGCATATTCTTTTAACCAAAACTCAAAAAAAGTATGACTAATTATCTCAATTTCTGTATGGGAGAATTTCAAAACATTTTATTTTGTTCTGTTTATTTGGGGAAGGTGCATGGGCGGGGAGGGGGAGGGTGTCTTTCAAGTGATTCATACCTCAACCCCATACCACTCTCAACTTTTATTTGATGTGTTCAACGCCAACAGAAACAAGCAAACAAAACAACAAACTGAATACTTAATTTAACATGAGGCTGAAGGAGTGAGCAAGCCAGAGGAGAGAGTTTGAATAAAGCATGGCCTTGGCTTCATACCACACTTTTTGTGCCTTGTATTATCAATGTAAATTCTGAATGTTGTACAGTAAATACTTGGATGGACTTCTTAGAAAAGGCTGCACTGGCTTCTTTTTCAGCACATGTACATATCTATAAATATATATACATATATATTTGGTAATGCCAAACAGCTGTGTTATATTGTATTGAACAAAATGGACGGTTTGGATGTTTTATGTAGAGTTTGCAAAAAAAAACAAAAAACTGGATGGTTACAGAGTTTTCAAGATAAATGTACAGACGTAAATTCCTGCTTACCAGTTATTTATGAATAAAGAGTCTTTTATTGACATTTTAGGATACTCCATGAGTAGAACTCTGAAATCCCAATGAGGACCCCTCTCTATGTACCTCCTGCCACATCTGGGCAGGGGCTGGAATGCCCTCCACATCAAGGACAACTTCCAAATACCTGTTAATATATTGGACCTAATTTCTCCTTCTGGCCTCAAGAAGGAGAGCCTATGAGGCTATGGAAGCAAAGATGAAATTATCATTTTACATGCCCACCTCACCACAACACCCACATTCACAACTTTCTTAGAATATAGTTTTGTGGACTCTGAGATAATCCTAGCCATACCATTACTGAGATAACCATTTACCTTATTCCTCAAAATGTGTGGGTTATTTCTACAGACTGCAGAGAAAATGTTCTGCCTCTCCATGGGAAAATATTAAGAAAATAAGTACATTTCAGGTACACCTTCACTGATTCAATCTGTTTGAAATGGTTTTTAAATGCTAGAAGCACCCAAGAATTCAATAACTATGAAGCACTGGTCAGAGCCAGTTTAAACAGTATGATCTACTCAAAGGTGGTTTCTGATCTAGTTAAATTAGTGGTTATAAATTAAAAGATTAAAAATTGCTTTAAACCAGTATTTTCCAGAATCTTTTCTTAAAATATCATTTCCATAGAAAGATAACAGGATTGTTTTGTTGTTTTTTTTGTTTTTGTTTTCAAATTAAGCTTGGAAAGCTATGGAAAATGAAACACAATTCTCTAACCTAGATTTCTGAAACCCTTTATTTGTATGATGAATCTAATATTTTTGATGGTTCTCCAAAGAGGGGAGTATATGCAACATTTCCTACAATTTTTTCATTATATAATTTTTTTGGATCATCATGTGGAACTAGTAAAAATGGATATGAATATCCACCAAGTAGCTGTGAGTGGTTCCAACTGTTATTTCTGACCACTTTAAGTTATGCAGCACTGTCAAGCTGATTACGCATATTTTTTAAAAAATATTTTATTGATTTTTCACAGAGAGGAAGGGAGAGAGATAGAGTTAGAAACATCGATGAGAGAGAAACATCGATCATCTGCCTCCTGCACATCTCCCACTGGGGATGTGCCCGCAACCCAGGTACATGCCCCTGACCAGAATCGAACCTGGGACCCCCTCAGTCCGCAGGCCGACGCTCTATCCACTGAGCCAAACTGGTTTCGGCTGATTATGCATATTTTAAAGTTACTTGTAAAATGAGAATTGGTTCTAACTAACTAAACTAGTAAATCACTATGACTAGGCAGAACCAAGTTGAAAATTCAGAATAATTTGGTTAGAACAAATAAATTCAATTTGAGTTGGTCAAAATAGATTTTAACTAGAAAAATGCTGTGACTGACATAAAGATCCAGCCATAACTAGTTCATCCAGATGAAAACTTCACAGATCAACTTGAACCTGTAATAAACTGTTCAAAATAATTTTTAAATATTTTTGTTTAAAAAGTATTTTCTCGCCGAAACCGGTTTGGCTCAGTGGATAGAGCGTCGGCCTGCGGACTGAAGGTAATATATATAAAAAAATAAATAAATAAATAAAAAGTATTTTCTCTTGTTAGGAACTAATTTTGAGTGGATTAAGGTACTTTGAACAAATTTATGTTTGTTCTGTGTAGTCAATATGTATTAGAATCTGATCAAACTTATTCTGATAGGGGTTACTTATTCATTAAAAAAAAAAAATTACTTAGCATTTACTACATGGTAACAGAGACTGGATCCAAAGCCTGACTACCAGTTAGCATTTGAGATCAGGCAAAATACTTGACATTTCTATTTCATCTATAATATAGGGATGATATAAGAAATTTAGATCATTTACAAAGTTTGAAGATTAAATGAAAAACAAAAAAAAAAGTGAAGTGCTTAGCATGGTTCATAGTAAGCAACCAACTGCCCCTGTAGCTTGTCTTATTTTAGAGAGGCAGTGTGTATAGTAGTTAACAAAATGTATTGAAACAACACATGCTGGGGTAGTAATCCTGAGACTGCCCTTCTCTGAATACATGACTTCAGCCAAGAAACTCTTTATCTTTACAAGGAGATGATCATATCAAGCTCACTGGGCACAAAATAAATGTTCAAGAAACAGTATACAGTACTGTTCTGCTTATTGATGAAAATAGCTCTGAGAAATGTGTCCGTAGGCAATTTTGTTGTGTGAACAACACAGAGAGCACTTACACAAGCCTGAATGGTATTAGCCTACTACTTACCTAGGGTCTATGGTGTAGCCTACTGCTCCTAAGCTACAAGCCTGAACAGGATGTTACTGTACAAAACAACATGAAACTAAACCAAGTACAAGAAAAATAAAGATACAATCAAGAGGCATGGTAAATGATCTATGAGGTTGCTGCAGGCGTAACATACAAACTGTTTTAGAGCAAACTTATTTTTTATAGTAGTCCATGCTAAAATCACAACCAAAAGTATAGTATAGTAAATGCATAAGCCAGTAACATAGTCATTTATCATCATTACCAAGTATTATGTACTGCACATAATTGTATGTGCTATACTTTTATACAGCTAGCAGTGTAGTAGGTTACCAACAAAGGCATCACCATAAACATGTGAGTAAGGCGTTACGCTAAGATTTCTTTATTGTAGGGCCTCTCAAAGGTCTGTACATAATAGTTGATACTTTTTGAATAGTCTGTCCTTATTCGAAGAAATATTTTCAAAAACCCCCAGTGGATGCCTGAAACTGGGGATCATTCCAAACCCTATACATGCTATATTTTTTCCTATCCATAGAGACCTATGATAAAGTTTAATTTATACTGAGGAAAGTGAAATCACAGACAGCAAGCAAGACTGTGGATAAGGAGAGCAGGGGACTGGACTTTCAATGTGCTAGTCATGGATTTACTCATTTAGTTCCCTAGCAACCAAATGAAGTCAGTACCATTGTTACTCACATTTTGTAAATAGGGAATCTGAAGAAAAGAGAAGTTATGTTAATGTGCATTTTTAATCACTCAGCCAAGGCTATTGTTTACAATATTTCTCAGATATCTATCACCAACTAACTCCTATTTAATGAGCATGGGATAACATCTCCCAGTTCACATTTGGGGATTCACTTCTCTAAAGATGTGTAAGAGATAAATTGGGTCCTCCATCCTAAATAAATTTAGTGCAAATTTTCTTCAACTTCTTTTTTTCTCATCAACCCATTTCTTTGCTCTATGTAGCATTTCTTATCTTTACACATATGGCAAGTCCATGGCAACCTTTTCAACATTTCAATTCTTGCCTGTGAATGCTTGATTGAACCATGTTCCTCTATGACTAATTACAAATGCACCCTTAAAACTGATGAGTTGTAAATATCTGCTCGATCTTATAAAGACTACTTTCAATTTCCACGTCTGTTAAATCAGTATCATGAATATCCTGTCCCACTAACTACATGTGGCTATGGCAGGGATCAAAAGAAATACTATGTGTGAAAAAAATAATATTGTAAAAGCCCTATGCAGGGATCTTAACACAAAGAAAAAACTACACAATGACTATCAATTCATACTTTTAAGCCAAATTAATTGTTAAGACATGCAGGTAAAAATTTAAAGTGACCTATACATGTTCCTTCCCTTCCTCTGATCCGTAGGTTCAATAATTTGGTTAGAATATTCAGAAAAACAGAAATGGTATTTTCTCCTAGAATTGCATCTCCAGAAATCCAAGTACTTTGAGAAAGATCATCAATATAGTGTGCTCTTGACATCATAAACAAAAAATTATATAAAATGCTAAAGTCAGCTACCATTTTGTTGTCACTAAAAGGAGAGTTAACACTTCTTTTCTGGCTTTTATGGACCCAAACTATCATTTCTTTTTATTGTCCTTTATATTCTTGACCACAAACAAACAAACAAAAAAACAACTTATTGTTTGATTTTGCATTGTATTGGCTTACTAGTTTACCCAGGTCTTAAACTTATTAGGAAATAATATTTAGTGACTGTCTACTATGGGGGAAACACTATACTAAGCAACAGAAATAAACAATGAAAAAAAGCTAAATACCCCACTGTCTCAGATATTTCATTCTTCTGAGAGGAGACAAAGAGTAAAGGCTAAATAAGTGAAATATAAAGTAAGTTAGACATGGGAAATTGGAACGGGGTTTCAAGGGTGTGATTCCGGTTATATATCTTTTTTTTACTAAATGGAGTATGGAGAGGCAAAGCCTATTTAAAGTGGATTCAAGAAAAAATATAAAGAGAAAAGGGAGAAAGCAAGTAAAATAAGTTCATTTGAGGAGCTTTATTATAAAGGAGAGATTTTTAAAGGAGATGAGAAAGTGAGATTCTTGAAATAGGGATTGTAGAGAGGAGTATTTATTGTAAACATGGTTTAATTGGGGGTTTCTGGATCTTGGCACTATTAATATTTGGGGCTGGATAATTCTTCTTTGTGAGGGGCTGTCATGTGTTATGCAGGATGCTTGGCAACATACCTAGCCTGTACCCACTAAATGCCAATAGTGCCTACCAACTATGACAATCACAGACTTCTCCAGACATTCCCAAATACCCTCTGAGAGCAACTAAGGTTGAGAACCACTGGTCTGTAATGTGTTAATAGGTCATAGTAAGTAGCTGAGGTAGGATGAAAGGTAAAATCATTGGAGTCAAAATTCAATGAACTGAGAGAGCAGGGAGGTAGAGGGATCATCTGTATGTATGCTGAAATCTCCAGAATTAAAACAGAATATGGCCCTGGCCGGTTTGGCTCAGTGGATAGAGCGTTGGCCTGCGGACTGAGGGTCCCCGGGTTCGGCCAGTCAGGGGCACGTGCCCGGGTTGCAGGTTTGGTCCCCAGTGTGGGGCATGCAGGAGGCAACCGATCAATGATTCTCTCTTGTCATTGATGTTTCTATCTCTCTCTCCTTCTCACTTCCGCTCTGAAAACAAACACACACAAAAACAGGAGCATGTTGCATAGATTGACAGTGAGCCAGAAGCTAACTCTTCAATGAATAACAGGAATTGACTTAGTATCTGTGGACTATTGCAACCAGGAGAGCCAGTAGCTGGTATCATCTTAAAATATGAGCATTAAAAGTAGAAAATTTTAGCGAAAAGCTAGTCAGTCTGGAAATGGCCATGAAAAGAAAAGAGAACTCCCAGCCACTTCTGGTGGTACAGCAAGTTTAGGAGAGGAAGTAGTTTCTTTAAAGAGGAGCCAGGTTGTAGTAAAAGGAATGAACAAAAACAAAAATCAGAAGTAAGGTTTTTGGTGGAGGAAAAAATTCCCACTACCCTGTTTGGGTCTCCGGCTAGGCTAAGAATTAAACCAACATAAAGCAGATTAACCAGAGAAAAGCATACAAATGTTATTGAATATTAATGTGTACATGGGAGCCTTCACAAGAGAATGAAGACCCAAAGGAGTGAAAGAGCTGGAAGCTGTTATACCTTTCAAACAAAGAAAGAATAAATATGTGAAGAACTGACAAGACATAGGGGTTTGGGCCAGTGGTGGTAAATAATGAAGTAACAAGGTTTCTTTATCCAGTCTCTGGGCTCTACGCTCTGTCTCTGGGGTTAAAAATCTTATAGGGTAATAATAGATACCCTACAGGATATTGACAAATTTTAGAATAAACAACAAATGGATATCCTAGAGTGCAGTAAAAATGTAATATTTATGATTATCTTTTGTAGAAAGTAGAAATCAATTGTATCTGGAAAGAATTCATTTGCACGGCTACGGATAAAAATCATGTGCCTTACTTCCAGTTCTCTAGTTTAACTTCTCCCCCACTAAGGAGCTGTAATGTAAGCAAGTCAAAGAGTACATCCAAGGGACAGTCCAAGGAGCACACCCCTATGGAATCAAATAATCCCTAGGTCAGTTAAACAACACCCAACACTTAACTGAAAAGACACTCAGTATTTTCTTTTGTCGAAGTTCAAGCATTTGGCAACTTGGTAATACTAAATGTACATTAGTTCTCAACAACTTTCCAAGTCACTGTTGTCTGCTTTTCTCCTTCTGTCACCCCAAGAATTGCCAGGTCTGTTTCCCTTCTTTACCACCATCATCAGTAACTCAACATCTGAAGTCATTAGGGGAAGACAGAAGTTGCTTAGCCTCTCCTACTATCTCCTTCTTGTCTACACTAAGCCATTGCCAATCCTGAAATTGAGAATTGTTTTTTTATAGTTACTTTTCAATGGTGAGCCCTGAGGTCAGGGGTGAAAAAAAAAGTCTGTTTCAGTGTGTGAGGCTCCATCCATCGCTGACAAGTACAAATTCCCCTCCTTTTGTTTCTTTCCTATTTTACCCCCATTTTCAATATAATTAGCCTCAGAGGGACTTAATATTTGTCTTTAAATGTTTTAAAGTCTGTCATATGGAAGACGGATTAGACAAGGGCCGCCTGGTCCCAGGTGAGAGAACTAGGACCAATTCTGCAGAAACTACAAGACTGTTAAATCCCTTACAGCGAGGCTCCTTTTCATAGAGCTGCCCAAATCTGGGAGGAGCTTTTCAGGAACCTTAAAAAAGCTTCATGGCTTTCACTGAGACAAGCAAATAGTGTTCTCTTTGTTGACACTGTTTTTAACTTTGGAGTAAGCCCATTCCTCCTAGGATTTTTTTTTTCTCTTCCCCTTCAGATTGAGGTTCTTGTTTCCTCCCACTAACCTGATCTTCATTCCCCAATCCAGTGATGAGCAAGGTTGTTGGTAAGGTAGAGTGTAAACTACAAGGCTCTGTTGAAACTACTCAGCACTGCCACTGTAACAGGAAAACAGTCACAGTGCAACCGTCAACAAATAAGTGTGCCTGTGCTGCAATACAACTATTCATGGACACTGAAATTTGACGCATGTATAATTTTTATGTATCACATAATATCACACTTGTTTTGTTTTCCCAATAATTTTTTAAAAACTTATTTTTTGTAATGTTTTTGTATATTTTTATTGATTTCAGAGAGGGAGAGATAGAAACATCAATGATGAGAGAACAATTGATAGGTTGCCTCCTGCATGCCCCACCCTGGGGATCAAGCCTGCACCCCAGGCATCTGTCCCAACCAGTAATCAAATTGTGACCTCCTGGTTCATAGGTCCATGCTCAACCACTGAGCCATGCTGGTTGGGCTGTTCTTTTTGTGTTTTTTTTTAATCCTCAACTGAGGACATGTTTAGTGACTTTAGAGAGAAAGGAAGGGAGGGAAGAAGAGAAACATCAGTTGTCTCCCATAACCCCAACCAGGGATCAAACCTACAACCTAGATATGCACCCTGATCTGGAATCAAACCCACAACTTTTTTAGTGTAGGGACATGCTTCAAACAACCGAGACACCTGGCCAGGGCTTAAAAGCTATTCTTAGTTCATTAGTCTATGCTTAGCAGGTAACAGCCTGAATTTGGCCTGAGAGCCATAGTTTTCCAATACCTGCCCTAGCCTCTCATGGTAACTTGTCAAAGTCCACGTGCCATCTATTGACATCTCAAAGGAGGTCCACTAGGCTGAGAATCTGCTGAGCTTTGGGGGCAGTAAAAGGCCTCGGGCTCAATCAGAAGGCTTTATATCTCAATGTTTTTTAAATCTAAGTTGATAGTTTTATTAAGTGGTTCCATTTGAAGATATTTTGTGGGTGTTTATGTTTTGAAAAAACTACCTAGAACAAAAGTCAGAAACTCAAGTAGGGGAAGTAGAAGCAGAACTGCCTTTGTTAACAAAACCCTGAGACTGTCACATGGTGAAAGCGGCAACAGTTCCACTTTGGTCAGAGAAAGCTTCATTGGGATACACTGCTGGGCAGCCTCCCTCACAGTAAAGTTTGACTGCTCTGACACCACATTATTGCCTTGTAAAACCAGAGCATCCCCTTCTATTAGTATCCATTTCAGGCTTAAAGTATAATAGGTTATAATAAAGACTCTCTATAAGATAGTTTAAAGATTATTTCTCAGTCCATTTGTTAGCACTTATATCAATACTGCCAAGGAAGGTCCCCAAAAAGGTAGTAACAAAAAATTCCAATAGTACTTAAAAGATTCCCTCAAAGGGAGGTTCTGGTGACAACTTTTCAATGTGGAGAAAGCAATAGAAAGGAATTTCTAAGTTACTTATCTCTACTTTTCCCTCTATGTTTCAGTATGTGAGGCTTCATCCATTACTGACATGTATCAATCCCCCAACTTTTCATTCTGTTCTATTTTTTCCCATTTTCAATATAATTAGATTCAAGGGAACTTGATATTTGTCTTCAAATATTTGAAAGTCTGTCACACGGGAGAGGGATTAGACAGGGCTGCCTGGTCCCATGTGAGACGACTAGAACCAATTCTATAGAAACTACAGGGACACTTTTTAAAAAAATTATTCCTTCCCTGACCAGTTTGGCTCAGTGGATAGAGCGCCGGCTCATGGACTGAAGGGTCCCAGGTTCAATTCCAGTCAAGGGCATGTATCTTGGTTTCAGGCACATCCCCAGTAGGGGGTATGCAGGAGGCAGCTGGTCGATGTTTCTCTCTCATCGATGTTTCTAACTATCCTTCTCCCTTCCGCTCTGTAAAAAATCAATAAAATATTTTTTTTAAAAATTATTTCTTATACTGAGCATCATTTTCATAGAGCTGTCCAAATCAGGGGTACTCTCAGAATTTCAAGTCACTAAACATATTCATACAGAGACCAAACTACTATTGGAAGGGATTTTGTAAAGAAAATTCAAACATCCTAAAATAGTTGATCTACAAGTTCTAAAATTCTATGTGTCAGTAAGTTGTTGATTATTATAATAATAGCAGCTCCACTGTTTGACTTCTTCATATTATCAAATACTGTACTGAAATCTACATACCTATTTAATACAATGATGAGGTCTATGCTATACTTTAGATACTTCTAAAATTTTATAAATAACTATACCAAGGCCTAAGATGTTAAGTAATTTGCCCTAAGTGACACAGCTGGTAAATGAAAGATTATAGATTTGCATCCAAATCTACTTGACACCAGGGTTCAGGCTCTTAAAACTAGGCTGCTTCTTAGTAGTGGTGGAATGCAATGAGCTTTAAGGACTTGATCTGTGTTCCATGGTAGTTTGTAATCTGAGGTAGACAAAAGTAAAGGATATAGAATATATGCATGGGATGCCTTACAGCTGTTAAAGTGAATGCATCAACATGTATGCATCACAAGAACATGTTGAGTGAAAAAAGGTTACAGAACAATATGTACAATACTACAACATTTGCAAAGAATTTCAAACATACAAAATAAAACCACAAAATTACTTAGGACATTAAGATGTAAACATGCGTGGGAATAAGATATATCAAATGAAGTTAAAATAAATAAAATGAGGAAAAAGACTGAAATTGAAGAAAGTTGAGTCTTTAATTATACATCTGTGTGATACTTTGATTCTTCTAAAATAGAAACATTTAGCTTCAACTTAATGATTGAGAAAAACTCCCAAAACCTAGAACAAGAGATGTAAAAATTAGATAAGAAAGTATAAGCAAAGTAAGGAATTAAACTTGGAAATTTGTATTCAAATAATAGCAATCACAGACAGAACAAATAAACATTAAAGATGAAATTGCCAAAGGATTTTTTTATATAAAATGCAACTCGAATGGGAGAGCATAACATAAATTGAGAACACTTTTGAAATACTTAATTAAGGAAAATGAAAGATCCACAATTGGACATACTACTTTGATATTTCAAAACACCTCAAATAGAGATCATATTAAAGTCCTTAAATGTTTCCAGAGTAAATAAGAGAAAAATAAGTAAATAAAACACATGAGAAAGAATATCACTGTACATCTCTATTCTAAGGGAAATAATTTAGAATCTGAAATCGTATAACTAGTCAAGCCATCACTAAATGTCAATACACAGAAAGACATTTTCAGACAGAAAAGTTCTTGAATTTTCCTTTTCTTAGGAAACTTCAAACAGATATGTACATGCAAACAAGAGAGAAAACTAGAACAAGATACATCTGGAATCCAGAAAACAAAGATTCAAAACAAACAAGAAAGGGAATACCCGGGACGCTGGTGAAAGTCCCAGAGGACTGCTGTGCCTCAAGCTCAGTGAGCAACCAATCAAAGCTGGAGCAGAAATCTGTAGTTTCCAGAAGTAAAGTCTCCAGTAGGAAAATAAAACATAGAACACACCCAGAATGCTTGAACACAGTCAGGGCATATCTTCCAATCCATTAGAGACTCTGAAGATAAGTTTGTGATTGATACAGATAGCTAAGCAAAATTAAATGTGATAATGAGATCTAAGGAAGGACTTAACATTCTATCAGAAAATGTGATTGTGATAACCTACATGGTTCAGCTGTGCATGATGTTTCATTGTCTCAGTAATATTAACACAACATTAATCTAACAAAAATGTGATAAAACTATTTTGAAAAAGAATATAATGAAATAGGGTATTTATGAATAAATGTAGTTGCATTGTATGTGCATGCCATTGTGTCTGTATGTGTGTGGGTGGGTTGTATTGTTAAGTATTGCAGAAAAATGAGTTCTCATCCTCCCTTGTAGGCATTCAATGAAGAATATTTAAAGCTTAAAATATAATCCAATAAAGAGTAGTATAAAAATAGTATTTACAGATTCAGAAGTAAATATAAAAGAATAGCTTACAAAGTTGAAAGGAGTTTCCTCAGGGGATCAAGAATTAGGAGTGAATGGAACAGAGGGGGAAAAAACTGCCATTTTTTAGTGTAAGCTCGAAAGTACCATTTAACAGTTTAAAATTTACATGTATATTTTACTGTGATAAAGAAAGGGGCAGGGAAGAACTAATACACCAAAAAACAATGAGGCATTTTTATAAAAAGAAAAAGATTTCTTTGGCAAAGGCAATGTACAGTAGAAGGAAAGAATAAGTGTGGTAATTAATGTGGAATGCCCCCAGTATTTATTTATTCACTTTAAACTGGAGAATGCAAAAAAAAAAAAAGGACCTTTACCAATCATATCAATACATTTAAAAATCTTGATTAAGCTGAGCAGAAACCAGCATGAGGCCAAAGGTTCGCCTTGTGATCATCTTTGCTTTTACAAGCTTCTCTCATCGGGATCAATGCCAAGCACACTTTTACAAACGCAATTAAAATTATAATTATCTTCAACATACATAGTGCTTGTAGGGTATGTTACATGTATTGACTCTGATTGAAAATATACTATGAGTAGATGCTTTTTCTAGCACACAGAAGATTCAATACAAGTCAGATTAATGATGTAACATTACTTCAGGCTGTGGGAGCTGAGACAGGTCAGAGCTGGAGTAGCAGAAAGAAAGATAAATTGCCTAAAATCACATGGAGTTATAAACACGACCAAGAAACACGACCAAGTATGTCATCATACATCAAACATCTCTGTTCTGAATTTTTTTTTTCAATGGATTTCAAGCCACAGAGGGTGAAGACTCACAATAGTCTGATCAAGAAACATGAGTTATACAAGGAATTAGATCATTCAACAAAATTACCTATGTTCTTTTCACTGTGCTAGGTTCTTTATGAAACAGAAGGAAAATATGATATGGTTCCTGCTCTCAGGAAGCATGTAGTCTAGTTAGGGAGATATGATTAGCATATCTACACTAATAAAAGACAAAGATGCTAATTGACTGTACTTTCGCTAGCCCAAGCCACGCCCACCAGACAATCAGAGCAACTATATGCAGATTAACCCAACCAAGATGGCAGCAGGAGCCACGGAGCTGGAACAAGCAGGAGGCTTGGTTGCCCTGGCGATGGAGGAAGCCAAGCTTCCCACCTGTGCTGGGCGGCTATGGCCTCAACTGAAAGCAACAAAGTTTCAATTATAGAAGATAAATAAATCCCAATACCTGCTTCCAGCCAGCCTCCACTGGGAGCTTGGGTGGCTGGGGCTGTGGCCAGCCTGCAAACAGTCCTCTGCCCCTCACCCAGGCTGGCCAGG
>NW_006292095.1:6729213-6749712 GCF_000327345.1 Myotis davidii | reverse complement strand
CATTGACCACCATGGTGCAGAGGCTCAATGTAAGAACTGCCCTCTTATGGTCAGTGCACTCTCACAGGGGGAGCTCTGCTCAGCCACAAACCAGGCTGATGGCTGCCAGTACAGCGGTGATGGTGGGAGCCTCTCCTGCCTCCTCAGCAGCGCTAAGGATATCTGACTGCAGCTGAGGTCTGCTCCCTGCTGGCAAGTGGACATCCCCTGAGGGCTCCCGATCTGCCAGAGGGATGTCTCACTGCCAGCTTAGGCCCATCACCTGGGGAGTGGGCCTATGCCAGCAGGTGGTCATTCCCCGAGAGGTCCCAGACTGCAAGAGGGCACAGGCCGGGCTGAGGGACCACCCCTGAGTGCAGAAATTTTTGTACACTGGGCCTCTAGTCTAATATATAAAAGCCTAAGCAACAGGCCGACTGGTAGCTATGACACTCCCTGACCACCAAGGGGCAGACGCTCAATGCAGGAGCTGCCGAACTGCTGTGACTTGGCAGCTGCAGTTCTCAGGTGATGCACCCAGAACCAGAGAGGAGGGGGCTCGATTCCAGGGTGAGTCACCTGAGAACCGCCCTCTCACAATCTGAGACCCCTAGGGGGATGTTGGAGAGCCAGTTTCAGCCTGATCCCCACAGGCCAGGCCAAGGGACCCCACCGAGGGACCCCACTGGTGCATGAATCCATGCCCCCAGCCTCTATCCCAGCCGTGGGAAAACTACGGCCCATGGGCCAGATCCAGCCCATTTGAAATGAATAAAACTAAAAAAAAAAAAAAAGACCATGCCCTTTTATGTAATGATGTTTACTTTGAATTTATATTAGTTCACACAAACACTCCATCCATGCTTTTGTCTGGCCCTCCGGTACAGTTTAAGAACCCATTGTCGCCCTCGGGTCAAAAAGTTTGCCCACCCCTGTTCTAGCCCATTGGTTCCCCACTTAAGGTCTGGCTCCCCACTGGGCCTCTAGCCCATTGCAGAGGTCATGGGTCTGGCTTTTACAGAAACTTTTCGACTCAATTAGCTAAATGATGAAATGTGCAGGACCTACTGGCTGCGGCCCTGACATCTGGCGCCCATGTTGGCCCATCTGCTTAATATTGATTTCCAGTGGAGACAGTGGATTTTCCTTCTACCACTCTCGGCTGGGAAACCGACTTCGGCTTCCCTCCTTCCAGGTGGACAGTAGCACCAGCAGGCAACCTCCGGGGAGGGAAGGAGGTAAAGGAGCAGCTCAGGTGGGAAGAAGGATGCTCCCCCCCCCCCACCCTCGACACACACACCCCCGACACAGACACAGGACTCCACTTGGGCGGGGGCCTGACATTGAGCAGGGTCTTGTCCTAGGCCGACGAGATTCCAGGCTAAGTAAATCCTGTTTGCTAAATAATTGCATTTTGTAGCTAAATGCCCGCAAGCCGTCAGTTACTGCCAAACTTAGGGTAAAGTGATATGAAAGAAGTGAGACAGATATAGAGAGAAAGTGACATAATATTGGAAGTAGAGAGGAGGGAGACCAATTCCGGGGTGCTTCACCAGAGAACCACCCTCTTGCAATCTGGGACCCCTTGGGGGATGTCAGAGAGCCACTTTCAGCCTGATCCCCGCAGACCACGCTGAGGGACCCCACAGGTGCATGAATCCATGCACTGGGCCTCTCATATATTAAATATAAGGAAAGGACTTGGACACTCTTATAATAGGTAACCAATTCAAAGGCAAAGTTGTATGGCACAGGGCTCAGAGCAAGGAAATTAGGAGGAAAGGAATTCATAGAGAAAGTGGCATTGAGCAAGGCTTTGAGGAATAGGTAGGGATTTGGGCTGGTGATAGGAAGAGATTTGAATTATGTGTAGTTTAGACACTTGAGTTTGGAAGCAATTACATTGTGTTTGGGGTAGTGGGGTGGATGAAAAAGGGGACTGGTCAGAATTGAGTGTAAAATGTTGGGGTTGTTTTTTTTTAATCAATTTACTCTAAGTTCTGGTTATATTTCCCCAACTATCCTTTAGCTTTTTCTTTGGGAGACTAGGTATATAGCTATTACATAACACCCACCAGTGGCCACATGGTAAAAACATTTGTCAATATTGTCTTACGTTTAAATTTCCTTTATTGTAACAGTGGTTTTTTAAAGTATATATATTGAAGTCCTCTCCCTAGTAAAGTTATGTTTCACTGCAAATACAGTCTTGAATACATCATTGAACGGTTCATCTAGTAGAATGTTGGGTGTTGGAAAGTGAAGTCATTTGAAAGTAATCAACTATTAATTTTAAACAAGATGGGGGGAACAAACCAGAGGGTGGGAGTGTTACTTCTCCAAGGCCAACATATTTCCATTAGCAACCTGGGTCACTGCTTCCCAGGAGGCCTTTTGGAAACCATTCTGGAGAAGCTAGAACTTTGAGACTGTGCCAGGTGACAATGGGTCATCATGGCATCCCCAAGTTCCCTCTGCTCACCTTTTCAGATAGGTGGAAGAAATCATGGAGGCCTATAAAGTGAGTCATGAGTAGTTCTAATCTCAGACTAATCAGACAAGCTGAGTATAAAGATGAAACTTTCTCTTGACCATTTCAGTCCACTTGTCCTTTGATTCTATACTAGGTTAAGAATGGGATGCAGCTAAATATTATTTCTACTAATCTGATGCTAGTCCATAAATACAGATTTAGAGTTCTGTCCTCTGTCACACCCAAATTCACATTTATGAAAAGAGATTTTATAAGATATTTGGAAGGATTAGTCAATTGATAAAATAAATGGCTACATGTACCTCTCCTGGTGGCTGGAAGGAGTGACTCAGGAGAGAGGTGTCCCACACTCTTCCCTGTGTTAACTGTGTGAGCATATCATGTCTGTCTGGAGCACTTGCCTGGAGTTTGCTGTTTTTTCTTTTATTTTAACCTCTCTCAAACACACAGTTCCTCAGAATGCCTCTCAGACCTTCCCCCCAGCCTTTGCCCAGGCAAAGCTAATAATCTAATTTAGGCATGACCTTTCAGGGCCACAAGGTTTGCTGATCTGCTGCAGGAATAGCCAGGGGCATTATGTAAATATTAATAAGACTCAGTCTAGAACTCCTACCTAAAAGGGAAAGTTGTATACAAGAGTTTCTTTAAATGTGAACCTCTGATCTCTGGAAATTCTATGGTAGGATGATGATGATAGTTTAATTACTGAATTTAGTGGTGCCAAAAGGAAGCTGGGGAAGCAGGGGAAAAAATGTTTCTGCTGTTTGGTAGGCAAAATCCAGTAACAGAAACTACTGAGCAAGAGTGGCCCTGAGAGAAGCCCCTAACTGCGCCAACAATAATACACAAAATACACAAAATGCCCAACCAGAAGGCTATTCACTGCTGACACCAATTTCAATAGGTAGGTTTTTTTTTCTCCACATCACCAAGCAAGTCTCTGACACCAGCTACAATTTAACTCAATTCTGGCCCTGTCTATGGGGCCATAGTGTCAGATCCCACAGGTTAAGCTTTTCACCCCACAAGACTGCCCCCCCGGCCCCGCCTCACTTTAGATGCCAATTGAAAGCCCAATTGTCACCAGTGCTTCTGACCCAAAGCTACAGATAGGAGGTACCCCCTCCTTAGGTTCGATTAATTTGCTAGAACAGCTCTGAGAAATCAAATAAAAATTTTACTTACTAGATTGCTGGGTTGTTATAAGAAGATGTAACTCGGGAACAGCCAGACAAAAGAGATGCAAGTTGGGGGAAAGGGTGTGAAGTGTTCGAGTTCTCTCCAGGCTGGTCACTGTCCACCAACCTCCTAGTCTTCATCTACTTGGAAACTCCACAAACCCCGTGTGGTGTTTTTTTTGGCTTTTTATGGAAGCTTCATTAGGTAATCATGATTGATTAAATCATTGGCTAAGCAGCTCCTCTTCCAGAGGCGTGGGGTGGGAGTCAATGGCCCAACTGTCCAATCACAGGGTTAGCTCCATTGGCAACCAGCCCTTGTCCTCAGGTGCTTTCCCAAAGTTGCTCATTAGCATAACAAAAACACCTTTACCACTCTAATCACTGGAAATTCCAAAGGTTTTTAAGAGCCCTGTGCCAGAAAAAGGGACACAGACCAAATATATATTTCATATTATAAATCACAATACGATATGAGGGTAATGTCGGTAGATCCCCATTACCAGGTGATTCTAATGTGCAGCCAAGGTTGAGAACCACTGTTCTAGAGAGTGAGTATAATCACCTGAAAACACCTGAACTGTGTTTTCTTGAGATTTTGTAGAGCAAGGGCTGAAAGCTTAGATGACTCTCTCAAAAAAAGTGGAGAATTAAGACTTAGTTTAGAAAGTCTGATAGAATTTTAGAGCTAAATAGCAACTTCTTAGTGGGAAAGTTGTTTACTGAATGGGCAGGGAGAAGTAGACCCTAGGTCTTAGAATTGGAAAAACCTGGATCTGAATTCCCATTCCATCTCACTTACTAAATGTTTGATGTTGGCAAGCTGTTTAACTTTTGAAAAGTCTTATTTCTTTTCAGTAATTTGGGGAAAATTACGTATCTCAAGGAGGTTTTTATTTTATTTAAAGACTGAGTAAGAGAATGTATAAGAAGTGACTGGCACAGCAATAGGTATATAGCAAGTGCTTAATCAATGTTAGTTGTTTTATTATTATTAGGCCTAGGAAATACCCAGGAATTACACCGCGGTTATCTTTCACCATTTTGGTGGCTCCTTAAATACAATCTAAAGATATTATTACCTCTATGATGTAAAGGCAGAGCTTGCTAACAGAATTATGTTTTAAATAATGTAGAATTGAATATCATTTGGGGGTGAAATTAGGGTGAAAACTAAGAAAAATTTTGTCCTAAATCTTCTATTGTATGTAGAGACCCCAATTGTTCCAAGCAGAGTCCTGTAGCTAGAGGCCAAAAAACATGGATTCCTGTCACACCCCTTTATCCCAACATCCACATAATCTTGTAAAATCTACTTATCCTTCTGGCATCCCAACTACTCCATCAGCATGAATATCGAGAATTCCACCTTGCCTATGGACAGTTTTAAGGACTCAATATTAGCAATATATTCAAAAGTGACCAGAGAACATATGAGCAGCTGAGCAGAGCTACAAGTACTATGATGGTACATAAAAATTAAACTTTATGGGACGCCTACCATAGATACTATTAAAACATTTAGACACTTCATTGGTATCACCATCATCATTAGTTTAATATACAATTAAGAGGAAAAGAACATTCAAAAGAGAAATCTAAGACATTAGCACAACCATATAATATACACAGAAGTTAATTTCTGTTTTTTAAAAGGAATGCAGTATATATAATATATGATAATGAAAAGAGCAACCTTACAGACCTCATAAAACAGAATCATTTACACAGTATATTGTGTTTGAATTCCTTTCTACTCAAAAAGAAAAAAATGTCATTCTTCTGTTACAGATGGTTGATGATGCCTGAAATCTGATTTCCTAATAAATAGAGCATTACCCTCACTATTTTTATTATAATTGATGCTGAATGAGGTGAGGTACAATGAGGTGAATTTGTGGCTTCCCTCATTTAACGTCTTGTATTTGAATAGTTCAGTCTACTTAGACTGCTCTTCTGACTATCTCTTTGTCTCTGTCTTTCTTTAAGTTGTGTTGTCAGAGACTTTAATGATTTGAAAAAAAAATCATGATGTTCAGGAGAAAACAAAAGCAGATTACAAGTTATTGTTCCACTTTAGCAGTACACACAGTTAGAAGACCAGGAAGGAACTTCCTCAGTGTGCTGTTACCATTAATGATGTCACCTCTGGGGAGTGGGATCCCTAGCATTAGGATTTGGGCCAATGACAGTGGCCCTGAAAGAATTCACAACTAAAAGAAGTGATAGATGCAGAGAGGAAGTTTATTTTACTTTCCCAGAAGGAAAAAGGCTGGTGCATTGCTAGTCAATACAAGGGCAAAGAACAAATACTTTCCCTTTTAAAGCTTTGGCTGCTGTTGCTAGGTGACAAGAAAGGGAGGAGAATTTGGGCTGAAATTGAGCAGCCATCAGGGGGGTTGTCTTTGTTAGTTCTTCAGGAAACAATCTAGGCAGACTGGGAGGCCTCTCAGTGTTTTTCCAATGCCTGTAAGACATTCTTAGAGTAAAAGTTCAAAAGAGGCTTGTTTGAAGGGGAGGGGAGAAGGGAAATTTCTACTAATAATCCCTGAGTTGTAGAAACAGCAGGGAGGAGGGGTATGTATTCAAGAATGTAGTCTAGAGTAAGTTATTTTGTCTTGCAGTTTGAACAGAGGGGTTGTTTGAACCAGAGAAGCTAACAATCTTGGGATTTAATTATCAGGCACTGCTCATAAATTGTGTAAGGCCACAGCAAAAAACAAATAAATAAATAAATGAAAATAAAGGCCTTTTTCTATCCCAATACCTAGTGATTTTCATTCATATACTTCCTGATATTCTTGAAAATATTCTAAAATGTTTACAATAAGTGTGCATTACTGCTTTTCCCAACATTATTGAAATAATATTAATATAGAACATACATAAGTTTAAGGTTTACAACATAATTTGATACAAATACAGATTGTGAAATGATTACCATAATAAGGTTAGTTAACATCTTCATACTCTCAAATAATTACATTTTGTGTGTGTGTCATGATAGTATTTAAGGTTTACTTTCTTAACTTTTAAGTATATACTACAATGCTATCAATTATAGTCACCATGCAATACCCGGAACTTATTCATATTTAACTGGAAGTTTATACTCTTTGCTCAACATCTCCCTATTTCCCCCATCCCTCTGCCCCTGGCAACTACCTCTACACTCTATTTCCATGAGTTCAGTTTTTTCAGATTCTACATGTAAGTGAGAACATAGAGTATTTGTCTTTCTCTGTCTGATTTATTTCCCTGAGCATAATGCTATCAATGTCCATCCATATTGTTGCAAAAGATAAGATTTCCTTCTAACATATGGGTGAATAATATTCTGTTATAATATATATTGCCTGCACAACCATACTAAGTAGTCCTACTACTTTAGAAAGTGTGTTTTCTGGAAAAGCATTATCTGGAAGTATATGGTTTATAAGAGTTAACGCTCTTAGTACATAGTATAGATATTAGTTGTTGTCAGAACCATAGGTCTATTAAACTGTATAAGTACTGAGAACCAACACATACCTAGAAAAAAAGCAGATGTCCTTTATAAAACTGGATAAAACCAAATAACATGTTGGCATATTAGCATTACATATGTGATGCTTTTCCTTCATCCTGAGTATAGGCCTAAAGCCCATAAATGTCAAATCCTGATACATTCACAATTACAAGAACCCATATGTGCCTTACTTACTTCTATAGCCTTTCAGCATTGCTTCACTGATTTAAAACAAAAAAAGAGGGAAAAGCAATAAAAGATGGTTTTATAAACAATTATTTGTGTGACAATAGACACTTTTTTCCTACAAAATACTTTTTTCTTTTTTTTCCATCACCATTTATCTCCCCTATACCCTTTTCTACTTCCCCCCAAACTCCCCCCCTCCCCACCCTGCAATTATTGATCTCCCAGCCAATTGTTCTACTAGTGGAGCACCTATTGTGTTTGGGTGTTCGCTTCCATCCCCCACGTGACTTGGAGTCAGATTCTTATTAGCCTAAGTTAATCATGGTATATCATTTCCTTGCCAGCAGTTGGTTTAAGGACAAGTATCTGACCAATTCTAGATACTATAGGAAAAGAGACCTACTGTGGGCTGTCTGGGAGAGGGTGCCTCATGATTAAAGAGAGGCACAAGGAAAATACACTTTCTTTTCTTCCACTGGCCTGGGTTTCTAAAACTATAGCATATCTTGCAAGATGACAACACTTGCTTTCCCTGCCTTAGGCTTTTAGAAAACATTTTAATGTAGTTTTTATTTTTATCAGAATACATGTACATACTTGAAAAAAATCAAATGATCCCCAACATTGTTCTAAAGATAAACAGCAGTTCCCTGCCACATCTATTTCCAAACATTCATTCAGCAGAGGCAGCTGCTTTTACTTTTCTATTTACTTCCATGTTTCCAAATAACATTGCTATTTCTAAATTTTCAGTTTTAGAAAATTCTTTTCTTCTCAATAAAAGATGAGGATTTAACTCTTATGCTACAACTTCCACATAACTTTTACAACCACTCCTATCCTCCCAAAACACTTTTTAATTAAACACACATTGAGCATTCACAGATGAGCCAAGTGAAGCAATGTATTGCACTGTCTTCTTGTGCCATTGGTTTTCCCTGGAGTTAACAATTGCCTCAATTTTTGTTGTGTGTGTAGTTTACTTTTAATGCTGAGCAGTCTCTAAGCTCTCTACCCAAACTGGAAAACTTCTCTGAAAATAGCCAAACTTAATCTATCAGCTCCATTTTTCCATGCAGTGTGTCAATGTAAGCAAAGGAAGTGACAGCCTACATAGAGGGATTAAGAGGTATGGCAGCATGTCTCACTCTACTACTCTTAAACAATTACCCATTGTCTTTACTGATATACTAGAGGCCTGGTGCACAAAATTCATGTATGGGTAGGGTCCCTAGGCCTGGCCAGCGATCAGGGCCTTCCTTCCCCCAGCTGCCAGCTGCCGGCCAGGGCCTTCCTTCGTTCTGTGCCGCCCCCTGGTGGTCAGAGCACATCATAGCGAGCAGTTGAACTTCCCGGCAGATCGAACTCCCAAGGGGATAATTTGCATATTAGCCTTTTATTATAAAGGGTTGGATTTATTTTCAACCCTTCATCTCTTTCTGTTAGCTATTAGGTTCTCCCAATGACCTTCTTTGAAAATGTGTGCACGTTTAATAGAAGGAACACTTTGAATAACCAATATGGTAGCAAGACTGGATTATACATCTTCTCTTCTGTGGCAGAGGGAGGGCGTGGCACAGAAAGGCTAAGAAAGGGGCAGGCAGCAATAGTGAAGATGCCGCCACCTCCTATTTCACAGACTCTGTTGCCCAGCTCTGCCATGGGGCTCTTTATGCTTGTTCAAGCACCAAGCAAAGGAGGCAGCATTACATTTGAGACAGTAACATTTATGACCTCTCATCCACTAGAATGTACAATACATGTGTCTTGCTTTTAAAGGCTACAACTATTAGTGTAATTTCTCTTAAAATATTTCTTTTCACAGGTGAATGGCTGTGATTAGCACATGCATGTGCACACACATATACACTCACATACATGCATGCACGACCATACCTCTCACATGGATAGCTTCCCAGAGGAGAGTTGAAATAGATGAAGTGGTTTGATTTGGCCCACTGAGTAAGAACAAATGCTGTACCCTTTCTCCTTCCGTAGCAGTGCTGTGAGTAGAACAAAAAAGCTAAGACTAACATTAAAATGGTTTTGTTTGCCTGCCATCCACACAGATACCTTAAGACATATAAAACCAAGTATTAACTGCGGGTGATACATACAATAGACAACCAGTATGCTCTGTGGGCACTCTTTTGTTGTTAAATTTGACAAATTTAATAATGTAACCTCTTCACAGTCAATATTACATGGTTATTTGGTCAAGATTTAACATTGCATAACTAACATTTATAACATTTCCCCTTGTTTAGCTTGCATCTTAATAGATCATTTAGTAAATGTCCAGAAAAATTAGTTAATCTCAAGCTAGCAAGTTCCAGACTCACTTTCTTTCTTTTGCTTTTCCTCTAATTCTTTTCCTCATCTAGTAAGTGGTGCTAGCTGGATATTTCAATCTAGGATATGCAAGAATGTAGGGTCAAGAAAACATTTTATTAACCCCACTCCTAAGTATAGACATGTTTCATGATTTTCTTGGGATCTAGGAGCCAATGGTTAAGAACATAAACATTGATACAACTGAGTATCAGAGTAGTACTGATATTTATTCGGGGTTGAATAGATCCTGATGCAAATCAGATTGCAGGGAGGGACTATAAGGCTTTGAGGAAAAACATTAACATAAAGGAGTCTGGCCCAATAGTAGGGGCTAAATTGGAGGGAAAAGTACATCCCAGTACACTGAGGCTATGTGTAAATGCATTCCAACCAGCCCCCTGGTTGGAAGAAAGGAATTTCCTTACAAGCCAGAGAGAGATGAACATCATGGGGAGAAGAGGTAAGAATGCCCAGCAGTAAAGAGGGGAGCACAGCGGCCCAGAGGTCTGTGACTAGGGATGGGAGTGGGTGGGTGGGGGATGGAGGTAAGAATATTGACACTACCCCTTTTAAGCAGATACAGGTTAACAACCACTAGAACATGCTGGGCTAGCAAGAAAGGCAGATGTGTCATCCAGGACCAAAACAAGTGCAAAACACATTCCAAGTCCTGTTTACAACTCTCACTGAACACCTGGAAAATTCAATGTACTCCTGCAGTTCAGTAGGAGGAGGTTATCAATAGTATTGATGTACTACAGGAATCTGGCTTTGGACCCATAAGTTGATAAGCTTAGGGGTCATTAAGGAATTTTATGTATTTGCTTACAACTACATACATACAAACATATGCACATCACATATATATCACTTAAAATAAAATCAGCTTTATATATGAGCCTTATCTAAAACAAAACCTAATGATTGCCCCACACCTGAAAAACAGACATTAGAGAAATGGTTATTACTATGCACACATAAATATCAAACATATTATTTTCCTTTTACAAATAAAACATTTCCAAGAGGAAACTAAATGGCTGTGCCACTCCTCAAATGGAAAATGGTAGTGATACTTTTCCTCTGGAAGCTTTCCTATTGTATGGCTTTCATGGTTAATATTAAAATAAAATATTAAAATGAAAAATCTCGCTCACCCTCCTTCCCCAACCAGGCAATATGGCTTTAGGCCCCTGTCAAATAGTCCCCACCATATGGTGCTAGCAAAATAGTGTTATTTCCATTTCAATGAAGTGGATGCAAAGAACTGACAGATATGCTAAGGGGCTAACTAACAACTCATTCCCTTTTTATCCTATTTGGGTCACACACATGACCTCTTGGCTTCCCTTCCCAGTCACCATCCTGAAGATCTGAGAGCTGCTAATTGTTCCCCGGGGCTGTGTTCTGGCCACTATGCCACCCTGCACCAGGCAGGACCAAGCATCTGTTGTCTACTGCGTCTCCCTTTTATAATTGGGTACATCTTGAGGGGAGCTGGGAAGCTGGGGTGACAGACTCCCCTTCCCTTTTGGTGAGATAACCAGCTCATTAAATCTAAATGTGAAGGGCATTTTATTATGAAGAGTCAAATCCAAAGATTTACTTGCCTGCTCCCCACTCCTGCTTATTCCTTTGTAGTCACTAATGGCCTTTCTCAAAGTTATACAATCCTGTCACGGGTATAAAAATATCACTCCAGGGCCGCTCATGTGGCCTAAATCATTCAGCCGTTAGCAGTGACAGGGCGGGTGACTGAACCACCCTGGAGGCAGGAGGACAGCTGTCCCACTTTCTACTCGTCCTCACTGGGCTAAGAAACATGGAGATGTTAATAAGATCATAAAGAAGAGTGACATGGACTGGCATGATAGGTAGTGTTCATTAGCATTCAGAATGCCTGGGATAATAAATTAGAGCAATTGAGCAGAAATGGGCAATTTGATTATTCAACATTTTTCAACACCAGCCCAAGCAGCTGGACCTGGAGCACTTCTGCTGACTTCTCCCCACGCAACCAGGCTGGTGGGCCACAGGTGAGTGCACAGCCATCATTCTCCTTTCTAGACTCAGGGAGGGAGCGGCTTGGACGGTGTGGTACATGCCTGGTGAGTGTGAATTGATGACTGGGAGGAGGAAGTCTTCATATATCTTTGCAGTGGAAGTGGCAGAGTTTGACTGGCTGACTTTCTTTTATTGCAACAGGACTAAGCTGATTGAGAGAACACTGGTGCATAGCAACATGCGAGGGGCCCCTACACACACAGCAATTTACATTCCTGGCAGAGGGCTCTCAGTCAACGTGGTTTTCCTGTAGAAACTCTAACACAGTGTGAGACTAGCCTTTAATTTATTCACTTTGGCTAGGGGGCTAAGGGCCATTTCTCTAGAACTGTTATCAAACCACATGTATATATTATCTATACTAACAAAAGTGTAATATGCTAATTAGACTGGACATCCTTCCGGACGTCCTTCCTTCCAGACAAAGCTGCAGAGGGCGGGGGCCATGGCACAGGCCCCTGGCCTTGGCGACGGCAGTCAGGGGCCAGGGCCAAGGCCCTTGCATGAATTTCATGCATCGGGCCTCTAGTGAAAATATGAATTATATATTAAAATATGTTATGAATCATATTATAATATATGATGAATTATAAACCTTGTGTATAAATGGATTAGATAGGGCAGTATAAGCAAGCATAGAATTTTATTTTTAACATGACACGGGATCACTTGAACATAATTTTTTTCCTGTTCCTTTGAGTTTCGTGCCCATTTATTTATTAGTGTTCCATTAGCCCTAGCCAGTTTGGCTCAGTGGATAGAGCATCAGCCTGTGGATTGAAGGGTCCCGGGTCCTCAGTTACAGGCTCAATCCCCATCCCTTTTGGTTTTTTTGATGTACCATCTCATTAATGTTTGATACTTGGTCTCACGGTCTGATGTCATGGAGGGGTCTTAAACCTTTAGCTTAAATTGTAGAAAAACTCCAGAGTTCAGTGCTAAAATTGATTCTGACATCACAAGTAAAAAAAAATTACCAATTCAACCATAAAGACTGCATATTGCTATATAAGAGGATTATCTTATGGTAACTTTTGGGGTGGGGATTCAATACATATATTTGTGTGTACATATATACACATACATGTAAATATGTACACGCACATATATGTATTTACATGCAAACTGATTTTGCCTTTGAAATAGGTTAATGGAGAGACTACCCCCTATCCACTCACTGACCATTGCAGACTCATTTGGAACTACTCTTCACAGATGTTTTAACAGTCACATTATAAATATTAGCATTATTGCTGTAAGTTAGATGGCATCCTGCATTAACCAAATATGTTTCCTATTTTTCTCCTCCTTTCCTTCTTTCTTCTAGTTAATTCTACTTCTTTTCACTTTCAGTTCTTCAGGCAACATCCTAAAGAGACTCACAAAAGGTAAGTACTAGAGAAGAACACACACCAAGAGACTACGAAGAACCTAGTGGGTGAGGGCGCTGCCTGAGGCTATGAAACAGAGAACCTTCCAGGTAGCACATGGGAGGGCTGGTATTGGAATATTAAAAAGATGGGCTCTGAAGTCCAGAGCGAAGCTAAAATCCTGATCTCAGTACTCAAGGCAGTGTGACTCTTGACTAGAGTGACCTCTGAGCATTAGTTTTCTTTTTTTTAAATATATTTTATTGATTTTTTACAGAGAGGAAGGGAGAGAGATAGAGAGTTAGAAACATCAATGAGAGAGAAACATCGAACAGCTGCCTCCTGCACATCTCCTACTGGGGATGTGCCTGCAACCCAGGTACATGCCCTTGACCGGAATCGAACCTGGGACCTTTCAGTCTGCAGGCCGACGCTCTATCCACTGAGCCAAACCGGTTCTGGCAGCATTAGTTTTCTTATCTACAAAGTTGGGATAATAATTTAGTTATATCATGAGATTATTGTGAAGATTAAATAATTGAAAATGCCCCAGGGCACAGTAGTTAAACCTCTTGTCTCCTCGATTTTTACTCATGTAGTCTCAGGACTTCAAATATCATCTATATGCAGATGATTCCCTAATTTATATCTCTGAAGCAGACCTCTCCCCTAAACTCCAGAATTGTATATAGAACTGTCTACTAGACATCTCTGGGATGTTTCTACAATTTAACATAGCTCCAACTGAGTTCTTTATCACCATCCCTTCACCAGCCTTTCTCCTCTTGGATTCCATTCCTCAGGCCAAAATCCTTGGAGGTATCCATGACTCCACACTTTCTCTCAAACTACCAATCTAATTCATTTGTAGTCCTTTGCAAGGTGTGGTGGGGAAGGGAGGGTCTAACTTCAAAATAATTCTAGAACCCACTATCTCCTCTGCTAACAATAAACTCGATACAATTGACATTTATAGAATATTTTGCCCAAGAGCAGAAGAGTACACATGCTTTTCAGTTGCTCCTAAAACATTTACCAAGATAGACCATATACTGGGAAATGACACACATCTCAACCATCATTCCCTCAAGCCTGAGGCACTAGATGCTGCCATTAGCCACTCTCCCAACCTGATGTACTATCTACCAAGCTGTCTGCCTTCTGCCCTGGAGGCAATCTTGTGTGGGCAATTAGGGATTAACAAACCTTTTCTGTAAAGGGCTAGATGGTGAATATGTAAGGTTTTGCAGGCCAAATGGTCTGCAATGCAACTATCCAATGCTACTATTATTGTGTGAAAGCAGCTGCATGCAAGACAGTGCATGGCATGACTATGTTCCAGTAAAACTTTCTTTACAAAAAACAGCCTGGGAGGCCAGATTTGGCCTATGGGACATAGTGGGCCAACACTTACACTGTGTCAAGGACCTCCTTTACCCTGTGGATTCCATTAGTTTTGTCAATGGGGAAATATTAACAATAAATGAGAGGGAGAGAGGTGAGAAGGTTGGCATATGTATCCACAGGGATCTGCAGAGTCACTTAGCCTGGCTACATCCCTCAAGCAAAGGCTCAGCTTTCATGAAGCAGCCTATGCATGAAGCGCTCTCTGTCTCCGGTTCTTGTGACAGTTTTGTCCATTACCTCTTCAGGCCTAGGAGTGGAAACAGTAAATGCTCCTATTCTTTGTGCATTCCTGACATTCTGCCCATTGTTTGGTAACAATCCCTTTACAAACTGTTCTTCAAATTACCCACAAATGATCCTGCTAAGACCAATAGGATCATATCATGTCACTCATCTGCTCCAAACTCCAGAGACTCCCCATTTCTCACCGAGTAAGCAGCGAAAGTCCTTACAATGGTCTGGAAGGCTTTGTGCGACTTGCCCTCTACTACCCATTAAGTCTCACTTTATTTCTTCCCTTTCTCCCCTGTGACACTGGCACACATCAGGCTTACTCCTGACTCAGGGTCCATGCCCAAATATCCACAGGACTTCCTCCCCACCACTTGGCTTGCTCACTCATCTTTGCTCAAAAGTCAGTGAGGCCCTCATGTAGAATTTTATGTCCTCCTCTATCATTTACAAGTCAACTTTCCCATCTCTATTTTATTTTTATTTTTAATCCTCACCAGAGGGCATGTTTTTATTGATTTTAGAGTGATAGGAAGAAAGAGGGAGGGAGAGGGAGAGAAACAGCGATGTGAGAGTGAAACATCAATTGGTTGACTCCCACATGCAACCTGATCAGTAATCAAACCTACAATCATGAATGATGTCCCAACTGGCCAGGTCCCCAGCTCTATTTTATTTTCGGTAATACGTACCAGATTCTGACATACTATATAAGTTACTTATTTGCTTATTCTCTTCCCATTAGAATTAAGCTCTATGAGGGCAGGGAATTTGGTCTCTTGACAACTACAACAGCATAGGTATTCACTCCATGCTTACTGAATGAATACCAATTATTTCTGAAAAGTACTCTGGTCTTAGAGATGGGAAATCTAGTCTGGAATCCAGTTTCTGCTTAATTTTTCCACCATCCCTTTCCTTCCTCTCTCCCTTTGTTGCTCCTTTCTTCCTCTGACAGCCCTTGAAGTACTTGTTTTTTGTTTGTTTGTTTTAATATTATTTTTATTTCAGAGAGGAAGGGAAAGGAAGAGAGAGATTGAAACATCAATGATGAGAGAGAATCATTGATTGGCTGCCTCCTGCAAGCCTCCGACTGGGGATCGAGCCCACAACCTGGGGCATGTGCCCTTGCCTGGAATAGAGCCCAGGACCCTTCATTCCACAGGTTAACACTCTATCCATTGAGCCAAACTGGCTAGAGCTGAACTACTTGTTTTTATAATTGCATAGAAAAATGAACAGAAACCTAAATTTAATACAATCAAACACTTTTCTCATCTCCACAGTCTTTCAATATTGATCTCAATACCCATTGTCCCTTTCTGACCATTGTTCATATGCAGATACAATCTTAAAGCTATAAACATAACATAGGTACTAATTTTGTATTCAACTTGGTGGCTTAATTTTTCCACAGTAAAATTGGATTCCCTTGAAAAACAAACAATACACAAAATATGAAAACAAAAATGAGATATATTAAAATCTCACCACCTGAGATACTACCATCAGCATGCTGATGGCCATCCGCATATGCATATCTTTAGGCGTGTGTGTGTGTGTGTGTGTGTGTGTGTGTGTATGTGTGTTTTACAAAAACAGAACAGCATAATAAATGCTATTTTTAATCATTGGATCTATAAATATCCAGGGTATAAGTCTACTACATAATATTTTATCCATGGTTTTCTCCAGTTCACTTCATTTTCAAGTTGAGATTCTAAGGTTTGTCTTTTCCTAAAGAAAGCAATACAATCTCACTCATACTTGAGTATTTTGGATTCTTTTAAAGTAAAAATAAAATTATTATAAACCCTAATTACTGACTCTAGTTATTTTGTTTAAGTGTTACTTGATATGTACTAACATATAACTCAATATTTATGTTTATAGCTCTCATGTAAAACCAAAGCAAGTTTATAAATTAAATATAAAAACAACACTCTAAATTCAATAAAATTTAAATTAATAACATTAATAAAACACATGATGCTATTTTGATGAAACAAAATTACTGTTTGGTTTAATGATTGAACAATATAGCCTCAAGTTTGGGCTTATATTTAATTTCAGCATTTTTACTTCAATAATACAGAAAATGTTAATTTGTAATTGTGTTTTACAAATTAGTATTAATACCTTTAAGGCATTGTTGGCTAGTTCAAGTTAATAAGAATACATACTTAATCAAAACTGCCACCAATCAATTCATAATTGCCAATTTTAATGAAGTTTCATCCTGTAAAGTTGTCTACTTCAATTAAAGATACTAATAATCTCAGTATTGCTGCACTGTTGAAGTCTGCTTTCAAATGGTAAATTTTCTCTAGGATTAAGAAGAGAAGTAGTAGCCCGGCCAGTGGTGCTCAGTGATTGAGTATCAACCTATGAAGGAGGAGGTCACAGTTCAATTACCAGTCAGAGTACATGCCAGGGTTGTGGGTTCATCCCCAGTGTAGGGCATGAAGGAGGCAGCCAATCAGTGATTCTCTCTCATCATTGATGTTTCTGTCTCTCCTTTCCTCACTGAAATCAATAAAAAAATATTTTTAAGAAAGGAGAGAGACCTAGTCACTATTTCATATTTACTAGTACCTTTCTGTTACTGTGCCTATACATAGAGATGGGCATCTTTGTGGGATGGGCTGGCCACCTGCCTGTGGTGTTGGCAGCATTGGTGCAGCTTTAGTTGTGTGAGGTTGCTGGGCTTGGATGGCTCTAATTTCTTACACCTTTTTACTACTTATCAAATTTTACTTTATCAAAGTAAAATACTGAATGGTAAGGTGCTCCCTGATATTATCTGGTTATCACTTGGAAGAAATGTACTCATAAACACAAACTTGGACTTTTAATTTACATGGTTATGACATGGTTATGTTTGGTAAGAAGGTGGTAATGATAAAAGTGCTTATGTTTCTCGTGAGGATGATCACTATAACTAAACGAAACATTAACACACTTTCTTAGTGATCTCACTGGCCTGCGGACATAGGAGTCCTGAACCCCAGACTGAAAAACAGATACAATGGGCTTTAAATCTACATGGTTCTGGACTCAAATGATACTTTCACAGCCTACAAGTTATGCAAACTTGAGCTATTTACTTAACCTTTCGAAACCTCATTTTCCTTCCCTGTAAAATGATGATCATCCGATCATCCTCACTGCTTGCATGAGAAAATCAACATTGCAGTGTTGTGATGAGGACTTAATGAATTGAGACAAACCGAGTGCCCACCAGATCTGTGTTTTGGAACTCTCAGCTGCTATTAAAAGCGGTGCAGCTGATGGAGTCTCTAGCCCCAGGGGAAAAGCCTCAACAGTTCGCTTGCCGAGTTCCTAAATCACTACCCTGAGTGGGTGATTACAGACTTAATCACCAGCCAGATATTAAGCCCCAGTTTTACAACCACAACACTGCATAACTTTCCAACAAGCAAGGGGATGCTCTTTTTGCATATGACCAGTCTCTGATCTAATGGAAGCATCTTCTTTTCTAAGATTAAGACCCAAACTCAGTCCAGAGAAAGCAGGCCAGTTAAATATGCATTTGAATTAGTTGTGATGCTCTGAAGGAGCAGTGCTCAGGACAGAGGAGAACACAAAGCAATTAATAAACTTTTGCAGACGATTAATATTCAAACACATGCACTGAATGGCTTTCCCTATCTGATGGCAGTAAAGCCGAGAATGAGGGTTGATGGTGCTGGCTTCCATCTAAAGAGTAGGTTTTAATTTAATTCATTCAGTCGATATTTATTCAGACCTATTTTTCCTTGCAGTCTCTGGGAGCTCCATGGAGGAGATGGTAGTCTACTGGACAACAACAGACACAGGATGAGATGTGCTATATTACTAATGTCTACTAAATGCCGTGGTGGGGTTAAGAGTTGTTCTGTGGATTTAAAAGAAACATTTACAAAGAGAGCAAGCCTTCTTTTATTTTTCAACTGTACACTTTTTGAAGTATAGTGTACTTAACTACCTTCATATACCACTTGCATTTTCTCTAGGGTCTAAAGGTGGATAATTGCCCAAAGTTGGCAGCCATCCTCATGCCCAGTAAGATTTACACGTGGGTGAGAGATGGTAAGTCCAAGAGCTCATAGAAACGGGGACCTAACACTGAGCTGGGGAAGAACCTACCTCCCATCCTGCATGATCCCTGAATGTTGGCTTTTGTCTTAGAGTGCACACTTCCTGAGTCAGTGCAGGGAATGGGCCAGCTTTAAAAACCATCTACTTGGGTCGGGTCAGCATGGCTCAGTGGTAGAACATTGACTAATGAACCAGGAGGTCATGGTTCGATTCCTACTCAGGGCACATGCCCGGGTTGCCAGCTGGAATCCCAGTGTGGGGCATGCAGGAGGCAGTCCATCAATGATTCTCTCTTATTATTGATGTTTGTATCTCTGTCCCTCGCCCTTCCTCTCTTCTGAAAACAGTAAAAATAGTAAAAACAAGCAACAAAAAAACCCCATCTAGTTGGGAGAAAAAAAAAAAAACAACCAAAAAAGCTAGGAGGATGAGGGAGCTGAATATAAATTGCCAGAGGAGGCTGGAAACCAAGAAATGACACTAACTGCGTGATCCCTGTAGTAGCACGGGCCTCTGAGCCTGGCACCAGCTGACAACAGCATGCTGTAAACCAGGGATTAGATCTGGTGCCAGAGCAAAGAAATATTCCTTTCTCTCCCCATTGGAGGTGTGGACACCTACCGTCATTATTTCCATTATCTCTTCTTCCATGAGGCCACCTGGCCACTGCCAAGCTCTTCTCAGCAGGCGCCGCTGATTGTGTTTATTCAAAGTCCTCTGCGCGCCTCGCTCCGCCTAGTGTTGCCCCCACTGGGCTGTGTGGGGCTGTAGAGCTTACAACGTTCCTTTCAACAGCTGGCAGCTACAAATTAACTTTTTGACTTCATTAGGCTAATATGCTGAATTATCCCTAATTTGGAGCACCTGAAACACTCCGCTTCACGCCCCCTCTCCCTTCCAACCACCTTCTCTCATCAATCAGGGGCTGAGTAGCAGGAAAGCAGCATGTGCAGCATCAGGCGGCTTGGTCGGAGCTGTGAGTGTGTTTTTCCATCCCTGCCGAACAACCAAAGGGCACAGGCTGCCCCATCAACAAATCCCATCTCTGTAGTCAGGGCTGGCGTGAATACAAGATGCCACCTCTGTGTACAAAGAGTGAATATGCCCAAAGAGGTCAGGCACCCCCCTGCCTTTGAGCATGTGCCCCTCCTCAGCTCCTTTCCTAGATGGTCTAACTCAGAGTCACCTTCAGTACAGCTACTTTTTGTTGTTGTTGTTAAAATATTATTATTGATTTCAGAGAGAAAGGGAGAGGGAGACAAAGATAGAAACATCAATGATGAGAAAGAATCATTGATTGGCTGCCATTTGCACGCCCCCTACTGAGGATGAGCCCACAATCTGGGCATGTGCCCTTGATCTGAATGGAACCCAGGACCCTTCCATCTGCAGGCCAATGCTCTATCTGCCAAGGCAAACCAAGTAAAGCAGTGCAGCTACTTAATTTTTTTTTATTATTGACTCAATTTGATGTGTGATATTGTGTAAGTCTAAGATGTACAGTATGTTACTTTGATACATTTATACATTGGAATATGATTGCTGACACGGTGATGTGTAGACAATAATATTGTACTGTCATTATGTAACACACACATGGCGACAGAACTGCTATTTGGGTTTCCTCCAGCCTTCCCATGTGGT
>NW_006292095.1:6713652-6724859 GCF_000327345.1 Myotis davidii | reverse complement strand
TCCTCATCAATCAGGGGCTGAGTAGCAGGAAAGCAGCATGTGCAGCATCAGGCGGCTTGGTCGGAGCTGTGAGTGTGTTTTTCCATCCCTGCCGAACAACCAAAGGGCACAGGCTGCCCCATCAACAAATCCCATCTCTGTAGTCAGGGCTGGCGTGAATACAAGATGCCACCTCTGTGTACAAAGAGTGAATATGACCAAAGAGGTCAGGCACCCCCCTGCCTTTGAGCATGTGC
Organism: Myotis davidii; assembly: GCF_000327345.1. Lineage (NCBI taxonomy): Eukaryota > Metazoa > Chordata > Mammalia > Chiroptera > Vespertilionidae > Myotis > Myotis davidii. Next base: position 6,724,623 of record NW_006292095.1, on the reverse strand, counting down.
CCCTCCTCAGCTCCTTTCCTAGATGGTCTAACTCAGAGTCACCTTCAGTACAGCTACTTTTTGTTGTTGTTGTTAAAATATTATTATTGATTTCAGAGAGAAAGGGAGAGGGAGACAAAGATAGAAACATCAATGATGAGAAAGAATCATTGATTGGCTGCCATTTGCACGCCCCCTACTGAGGATGAGCCCACAATCTGGGCATGTGCCCTTGATCTGAATGGAACCCAGGACCCTTCCATCTGCAGGCCAATGCTCTATCTGCCGAGGCAAACCAAGTAAAGCAGTGCAGCTACTTAATTTTTTTTATTATTGAATCAATTTGATGTGTGATATTGTGTAAGTCTAAGATGTACAGTATGTTACTTTGATACATTTATACATTGGAATATGATTGCTGACACGGTGATGTGTAGACAATAATATTGTACTGTCATTATGTAACACACACAAGGCGACAGAACTGCTATTTGGGTTTCCTCCAGCATTCCCATGAGGTCAGACTAAGTGGGGGAGCATTCCCTTTCACCACCTCCCCATTTTTCCCAACAACCAGATGGCCGAAAGCTTTGACTTCACTTACACAGTGAAAAACAGAAACAACAAAACAAAAACAAGTTTTATCGTCTTTTTCGCATCACACCTGCATTTACTGATAGGGACTCCTGGCTAGCTCCCTTTCAGGTGGATTTCCTTAAAGCCTCCAAATCGTTCAACATAGTCTGTAGAGTTGAACAAAGATCTTCCCACTATCCTGTCAGGCTCAAGTGCCAATTTTCTTCCCAGAAAGTTTTCCCTAGAGGTCACTGGAGGAAAACCAGCACAAACAGAATTCTTAAAATCTCTTTTGGATCCATGGTGCATTGCTCCCTGCAGTTTTAGCGGGCAAAGCTCTTTTCATCATTTGGCTCTCCTGAAACCTCCCTTCCCTAAAAGCTTGGCCTTGAGAATAAGGCTGGGGAGACTAGAAAGGCAGATAAACAAGATTTGCTGGAACAAAAAAGCCAACACATCCCTGACTTAAATCTTATAAGGGGAGTTACACTTTGTGAAAGCAATTCAGGTGCACTTTGTATGTGGAGCAGTAAGGGGAACAGTTTCTTAGAGATAGAATTGGAGCCTAGAAAGTGAACATTGATGCCAGAACCTTAAACTGAATATTACTTGATTTTGTTCCCCTTTTGTTTTGTTTTCTGTAAGCTCTTATTTTATAGTTTATAGTTCAGGCAACCATATGTCCTAATTTTCCTAGGTCAATCCTTGTTGTCCTGATAGAATTTTCAAAAGGGCCTTCTTCCACTTTAAAAATTACTCCAATTAATACAATAAGTTATAAGATCTTTCTATTTGCTTTGAACTCTCCAATAACCATTTGTCCAATCTCTTAATCTCAAGATAATAAGCAAATTGGATCAGCTAGTTTTTGAGAATTTACATTACTGGTGTACCAGTTAATAATGCAGACTATTTTCAATAGATGGAATCACACATATGTTGATGTATATGTGATTTGATATGTATGCTATTTTGTTGTATTGACAGCAAGGTTCAAAACTTCATATGTCAAATTTGCTGAAGCTGTTAACATCACAGATATTTTTATGCTTAAAAATGTCAAATTTCGTGCCAAATAAAGAGCATTTGCAGGAAGTTTTAATTCATTATTTTGAAGAAAAAGTTACAGTATACTTCGGGAAGCTTATGGTGAACATACTCCATCTCAAGATAGTTGTGAACGCTGGTTTAAATGCTTTAAAAGTGATGATTTCAATGTGAAAGACAAAGAACATCCAGGTCAACCGAAAAAGTTTGAAGACCAACAATTACAAGCATTATTGGATGAAGATGTGCGTGTCAAACTCAAAAACAACGTGCAGAAAGATTAAACGTTGCTCAGCAAGCAATTTCCGATCATTTACAAGCAATGGGAAAGATTGTAAAGGAAGGAAAATGGGTGCCACATCAACTGAACGAAAGACAAATGGAAAACTGAAAAGTTATCAGTAAAATGTTGCTTCAATGGAATGAGAAAAAGTCTTTTGTGCATTGAATTTTGACTGGCGATGAAAAGTGGATTTATTCTGAGAATCCCCAAACACACACAATCATGGGTTGATCCAGCTCAACCATCAACATCGACTGCAAGGCCAAATTGCTTCGGAAAGAAGACAATGCTCTGTGTTTGGTGGGGTCAGGAATGTGTGGTGCAGTATGAGCTTCTAAAACCAGGTGAAACCGTTTAATACTGATCGCTACCGACAACAAATAATCAATTTGAAGCACGCTTTGATCATGAAACTACCAGAATGGGCCAGAAGACACAGCAAAGTAATTTTGCCTCATGGTAATGCATCATCACACACTTCAAAACCAGTTAAAGACACGTTAAAAGGTCTTGCCTGGTAAGTATTAACCAACCTGCTGTATTCACCAGACCTTGCTCCTTCAGATTACCACTTGTTCTGATCAATGGCACACGCACTTTCTGAGCAGCACTTCAAAACGTACAAAGAAGTGGAAAATTGGGTCTCTGAATGGTTTTCTTCAAAACAAGAAAAGTTCTATTGGGACTGTATCCACAAATTACCTGAAAGATGGGGGAATGTGTAGCTAGCGATGGACATTACTTTGAATAAAGCACTTTTGATGTTTCTCTTGAAATTATTGTGTTTTCTTTGATTACAAAATCCACGTTAATAACCAGATTATGTAATGAGAGAAAAGTAGTTATGTTATGAGAGAAAACTAGTATTCCCGATCTCATTTCCTCTTTTACCTTTCCCCCTTCATTTGGGACAAAAAGTGATGGAGAATCCCTGTATTGGACAAAGTGTAGAATTTTCAGTGATATGGGCTTGGATTTTAATCCCCCTACTGACACTTACTCTACCTTTGGTCAAGTAAATTTAGCTCTAACTGAACCTCATAGTCTTGGTCTAAAAAAATGAAGCTAATTATAGCTATCTAAAAAGATGTTGGGAAGGATTCTAGAAAGACAGTGTGTATGTGGAACCAGCATCATGGCGGGAGTGGCAGCTGGAGTGACAGTGAAGATGCAGCTGACATGGTGGCTCTAGTTACAGGCAGAGCATCCTCAGAGCAGCAGAGGAAAAAGCTCTGAATTAGGGTCAATCTCTAGTTAAGCTCTTCTTCTGTAAACAAACAGCTATGTAACCTTGGACAAGCAAACTAATTTCATCCCCTGAGTTCCATCTAGGTCTTGCCTAAATAGTAATTTCACTTAAAAAAATATTGAGAGTATTACAGATGTCCCCCCACTTTTGCTCCCATTGTCCCCCTCCACCTGGATTCCACCCCACCCCAGGTCTTCACCACCCTATTGTTTGTGTCCATGGGTAATGCATGTATGCATATACCTAAATTATTTGGTTAATCTCTTCCCACCCACTCCCTTCCCTCTGAGATTCGTCATTCTGCTCCATGTTTCCACGACCCTATTGGTTCTATTTTATCAGTTTACTTTGTTCATTAGACTCCTTGTTTGTTAATTTGGATTTTTACATTCAGTTGTTTATAGATATGTATTCATTGCCATTTTATTCATATTTTTTTTTATCTTTCCGTCTCCTTCTCCTTGTCCTTCTCCTTCCCCTTCCTCCTCCAAACTGCTTTTCCTCTTGCTGTCTTGCTGCTTTTAAGATTCTCTGTTTGTCTTTAACCTTTGGCATTTTAATTATGATGTGTCTTGGTATAGGTCTCTTTGGGTTCATTTTGTTTAGGACTCTCTGTGCTTCCTGGACTTTATGTCTATTTCTTTCATCAGATAAGGGAAATTTTCTGTCATTGTTTTTTCAAATAGGTTTTCAATATATTTCTCCCTCCCTTCTCCTTCTGATACCCCCATGATATGAATGTTGGTACACTTGAAGTTTTCCAGAGGCACCTTCCACTATCTTCATATTTTTGGATTCTTGTGTTTTGTTTGCTGTTCTTATTGGGCATTTTTTGCTTCCTCCTATTCCAAATAGCTGATTTTATTATCAGCACCCTCTATTCTATTGTTGATTCCCTATAAATTATTCTTCATTTCAATTGGTATGTCCTTCATTCCTGACAGGTCCTTTCTTACATTGTTTTCTTGCTCTCACTAAGGTCCTTGAAGTTCTCATTAATTTCCTTGAGCACCCTTATAACCATTGTTTTGAACTCTGTATCTGTAGTTTGATTGCTTCCATTTCATGGAGTTATTTTTCTGGAGATTTTTTTTCTTTTATTTGCAACATGTTTCATTGTCTCCACATTTTGACTGCTTCCCTGTTTTTATTTCTATGTATGAGGTAGAGCTACTATGTCTCATGGAATTGGTAGAGTGGCTTTGTGTAGAAGATGTCCTATAGGGCCCAGTGACTCAGCCTCCCTAATCACCTGAGCTGGGCACTCTAGGTGCACCCTGAGTGGGCTGCAATTTTCCTCTTTTAATTATAAAAATAGAATAATGCAGATGAAAAACTTTATAGATTATGAAGTTTATATGAAAATCAAGTATCATTTCCTGGATGCTTTCTCAGTGCTTCTTTAGAGAGTATTCCCACATGTTATAAGAAGATGATTGGTGTTATAGTCTAAGCACTGGGAAGTGTGCTAGACTTGAGAATAGGGATTCTGGTTGCTGAAGCCCCACAGTCTTCCAGGAGTGAACTGTGACCTAAGTTAATGGGTGAAGGCATATAGAGAAAAACTGTAGTCAGTGGAAGGAAGACCTTCCTAATGTTCCAAGTGGTTGAGACCACAATGTCCATTCTGTATGGCTTACATGATTAATTGATTACCCAAGAGCCACCTTCTCTTATTATCTACTAAAGGACTACTGATGTTAAGGTAGAAGGAGGCCCTCCATTACAGTGGAAGTCAGCCCTGTTCCTAGACCCAGGGGATGAATTATGTTTGGTGTAAATCAGCCATGGTGATCTCATCCCATCCCTTGTGCCAGAGATCACCCGAGGTTTGGGCGCAAGCTTCACTTCTGGCCAGCAAGACATAAAGTGAGATGTGGGAGCTGGGGAGACTTTACTTCCAGGATAAAAAGACAGGCTTTTTTTTAGGAATAAGAAGCCTTTTCCCCACGTTTTTATTTCCTGCCTTGACTTCCTTGTGAAAGGGATTTAGCAGCTGTCATGTACTCAAGAGATCACAAGCATGAGGATGAGCAGACAGAATGTGAAGATAGTCCCATTGCCACTGATGAGCTGATGATCAGCCCAGGAGTGTTTATCACTGGTTCACTTCAAGGAGATAATAAATACAGGGGTGGGCAAAAGTAAATTTACAGTAATGAATGCATGGAAGTTTTTTCTTATGCTATTACTTATTAATTACTGTATTTTCCATATGAATAACTACAAGCTTACTTTTGCTCACCCTGTATATGTGTATTCCTTGTTCCACTCTTAGACATGCAGCCAGAAGAAGCATTCCTAAGTGACACATCTCCATATATTAGAGAAGTAAGTCCAAAAGTACTTTATAGCTTCTTTTTTCCAGTGCTATCTTTCAGTTGTCTTTGGCAATCAGCAGTTTGGTTGAATATCATGCTTGGGTCATGAAAAGAAGAAAGTATGGCCATAGATTGGATTTTCTCATATCTTTTTATGTGTTTTTACTTATTTGAAAAAATAAATGTGAAACCATGAGGTAGCAAAAAGATGTTGTTCTCTAAAAGGAAGGGATTTTTAGACACAGTCAGAGGATGCATAAAATTCTGCTATAATGAAACCATGAAGTGTAACTCACTCAATTGGGCTGAGCATTTAGAATTTGTATTACTGGAGTCTAGCATCCTTTATGTGTCCAGACAACATAATATGCATATAAAAACAAGGAGTTAAAAATAATAAAAATAAGATTTGAAAACCACACTGGGCTTTCCTGTCAGCGGCAGTTCCATTTTCATGTGTCAGGATTAATATTTCACACATACCAGCTCATTAAAAAAAGTAACCTTGGAATACAGTGTCAGGTGGAGATACTTTTTTAAGATGTGCTAGAAATTATGCAGACATAAGGAGCATTTCTACTAATTACCTTGGCACTTACGTTATGCTGACCGATGTGCCACCATGGTGGGGTGGCAGCGTAGAGAACCCCTTTATGCTGTCTCACACATTGCTTTTCTCCATTTTCTCTCAAACTCATTTACTCAATGCTCATATTTATGCAAGAGACGGTAATGAAGTAGCCAGAGGTTATTGGGGGTGCAGAGGGCTTTTGGATGATGAGAGTCTTGGTAACTAGGAAGCAAGCCTCAGGCTGTCTGAAATTGAAATTTGAGGCTAAATTAATGGTAACCTGAGCACATGCAGTTTTTCAGTATGCCTGTCTCCTCTAGGGTTGACACTACATAGTTTGACATAAAAGGATCTCTGCATATGAGCCAAAAAATGTTCAAGATGATTTCACTGCAAGTAGCAACTTTGGGAAGTGTGTGTAGGGGGGGAGGTCAGTAAACAGAAAGGGGTAGTGGGACACAAACTTATTCAAACTTTCCCCAGAATATGCTTTCACATTCCATCTTATGGAATGTGTGCATCTACGTGTAGTCTCAGAGATCAAGAATAATCTTGCACAAAATTATTTATGCAAACAAACAGGCACCTACTCTACAATTATGCTCCTCATAATTCCCTCCAAGTCAGTGTCAGCTAGGGTCTTGGTCATGTTCAGAGCAGAGCAACAGGCTGATTGGACTCATGCTTGTGCTTTTCTTTTACTTTATTTCTTTGCATTTGGGGATAGAAACATGGATATAATGTCCCAAAGTCTGGTTAAGAAGATGGTGGGGTATCTACCTGTATTTTCAGTGTGGATATGTTCAAGAGAATGTCCCCATGGGAAAAATGTTAAAGAATGAAAGTGAATAAGCCAGAAAAGGTGATATGTGGGGGAATTATAGATTGGCCCCCAATATTAACTTAAAACTATTCTGTAGACTGAAAGGCCACTCTATGGAGATGTGTCACTTAGGAATGCTTCTTCTGGCTGCATGTCTAAGAGTGGAACAATCTAAGGCATCATTGAGACAGATTAGAATGAAAATAGAAAATATAATCCTATCTTTCTCCCAAACCATGTTTGTCCTTCTGGTATTAGATGCTATACCTGATTATGCTTCAAAGTAGATATCATGTCTTCTTGATAGAATCCAGAGAAGGCCACCACATTGATTAGTAGAATGAAGGGATTTCTATAACATGGCTAACTAAAATTATCTGACTTCTATAGTGTGGAAAGTCACAGTTAAAACATGACTGATTGGGAATGAAAACAGTGATTTAACAATATTTGCAATACAAGATACTCAATAATTGGACAAATCAAAGGATTTCATTGTACAAATGAAGAAGACAGAATTTAAGTAATTTTTAAAATGTCATATAGTTGCTGTGCTAGAACCTTGGTCTCATGACTCATACTACGGTAGGTGTTCTCTTCCCAGCAGTGCTTTGTGAATGGGGATCTGAGGTATATGAATGGAATGGTTTCTAGATTCTGTTGTGATGGTACCATCTCATAGACTGTGCCATACCATCTCATAGACTATGCCACACCATTGATAAGGGTCATCTCCATCCAAGGATAATGCAGAGATTGTGAGGTGGTCTATGTACTTTTTCAGCAAGAATTCATTCCCTTTCCAGTGCAGAAGTAGCATAGAATAAAAGACAAGATCCCCTCCTCTCCCCTAGCACAGCCAAGAAGAATAAAGGTATTTTTAAAAAAGTCTCTTTTATTTAAATTTTGTTTTTAAGTAGCTTTTAGCTATAAGTTCCTTTCCCACTTCTCCAATAAGGTGGCCAGAAGCTGAAGGGAGGTCATGCTAAACTTTATAACTGATGACCCCTACAATTTGGCCCCAATTTCTACTCCCAATTTAATTTCCCACAAATCAAACCCTAAGTCAAACTGAATTGTAGATTTCTTTCCACAAATGCCTATTTTCATGCTCTTCAAACCTCCTACAACATTCTCTTCCTGTAACTTTCTTTTTCACCATCAGGAAATTATTTACTCTCCAGGTTCACAGAGAAATAAAACCACAGATGCATCCTCCATTTACCATATCAAAGCTCTAAACTTGACGCCCTACTTCTCTAGGTTTTTTGTGTTTTGTTTTGTTTTTTAATATAAGATCATCCATGTTCTATGTTCTCCAGAGACCATCCCCTTCAGCTTCTTATGGGACATTATGTTATTGGTTATTTGTTCTTTGATTTATATCCTACTTTCGAGATCCCTGCCATCAGGATGCTCACATTTCATCCCTTATAAAAATACCCTTCCTCAATCCCACTCTCCTGATAGCTATGACATTCCTCTTACCTATCATATAGTGCCTTACAATTATAGGTAGATAATACTTATATAATTAGCTAATACAATGTTTTTCTTTCCTCTTAATAACAGTGTTACAGAGCAGGGACTGGATTTGTTTAATTCATTACTGAAAATTGAGTGCCAAGCACAGTGTCTCACCATACTAGCATGGGGTTGAATAACTTTTTAAAAAATATATTTTTATTGATTTCAGAGAGGAAGGGAAAGGGAGACAGAGATAGAAACATCAATGATGAGCGAGAATCATTGATTGGCTGCCTCCTGCATGCCCCCAGCTGGGGATTGAGTCCACAACCCTCGCATGTGCCCTTGACCGGAATTGAACCTGGGACCCTTCAGTCCACAGGCCGATGTTCTATCCACTGAACCAAACTGGCTAGGGCAAATGACTGATTAATAAGTGAGTGAATGAAGGAATATATGAATAATATTCTTCCTTTGGCTCTTTGTTCATATTGTTCATTCCCTGTAATCAGATTGACTTTCCCAGTGACCTTTTTTTCTTATCCAAATCCTATAGAGCATCAGTTGGTATTCATACTGCCCACCTACTCTCATACCAGAAGGATTCCATGATGTCTCCAAAATAATTGTTCTCTCCTGAGAACTCTCCTGTTCAGAAGCTTCTGCTACCTTACACTCCAGAACCTTGTATGCATGACTCCTCTCCAAGACAATACTGAATGCTCATTGAGACTATGTCCCTGTACAGTGACATCAAGTGTCTTCTACAAGAATACAGCTTCGTACAGGAAAAGTGCTCAATAAGTGCTAGCTAATCAATTTATTCATTTGTTCATTCCATCTATGACACATTGACCTGCCACCAAGGCCCAGGCAATGGGGCCAGGAATAACATGGTGTTAAGATAGTCTCTGTCTTACAGAACTTATAGCAGATGATACAGAAGAACTAACAAGCAATCGTGTTAGTGTGACAAGTATAGTAAGGATAACTGCAGAAAAGGGGCAACCAGGGCAGGCTTGCTGACTGCAGAGAAGGCTGTTCAGAGAAACAAACACTTGAGTTGAGTCCTAAAAGATGAGTATAATAAGCCTGGGCTAAAGAAGCTGATGTTAAAGCGTATAAAAATATCCCAAGGTGATACAGAGCCTGGCAAACTCAGGGAACAAAAAGGATGTGGTGGTGGAGACTAGCTGGGCAGCCAGAGAGAAACCAGAGCTAGATCCACCATGGCTTTATTTAAAGGCAAGGGGAACCAAAAAATCATTGAATAATATGACTGGGTTTGTGTTTTCGACAGTTCTTTCTGGCAGGAAAAATGAAAGCACAAATAAATGGGGGGAAAAAGATGAGGAATTCCAGTGTGGAAGACTTCCACAGGAGAATGTGGAAATTAAACTCCTTCATCTTGGATTTCTCTCTCTGCATGTACATTTTCTGGGATTAAGCATTTACCCCTGAAGTAAAGTGTGTTGTGCATCTTATCCTTTGGTCATTTTTTTCTGGGAGACTTTAATAATCTTCTCAGGTTGTTTAGAATTAATGAGGCAAATGTCCTCAATCAAGAAGCAATTTAAGAACATGCTGCTAATTTCAATGAGTTCTGTAAATGAACTAATTTAATACAAGTTGACCTTTTTATTGAGGGAGAATGATTTGTGGCTGTATTTTCTTGATTTGTGCCTACAAGCCTCAGCAGTCAGAATGGGCATTTTGAGCCCAGGGGTAAACATTAATCATGGCACAAGGATGGTGGAGCATGAGCATGGGACATTAGTAAGTGGAGGGTATCTTTTAAGAAGAAGGTCTTCACTATGTTTATTAAAACTGAAAGCCACAGCCTTAGCCAGTTTGGCTCAGTGGATAGACTGTGTGCCTATAGACTGAAGGGTCACAGGTTTGATTCTGGTCAAGGACACATGCCAGGTTTGCGGGCTCAATCCCTAGTGGGGGGTGTGCAGGAGGCAGCCAATCAATGATTCTTTCTCATCATTGATGTTTTTACCTCTCTCTTTCTCTCCCCTCCTCTCTGAAATCAGTGATAATATACTAAAAACAAACAAACAAACAATAAAACAACCCTGAAAGCCATAGAATAAAGAATACCAGAGAGAACCAAGATGGCAGCATAGGTTAACGCCGGAGACTGCTGCTTCGAACAACCAAGTCAAATTACGCCTGAAACAGGCAACGGACACCATCCAGAAACACAGGAGGGCTGGCTGAGTGGAAATTCTACAACTAGGAGTAAAGAGAATATCATACCCAGACTCAGAGGAGGCGCAGTGCTGAAGTGAAATTCTCAGATCCCCAGGGACGCGCCCCGCCCAAGCCCTGCACGCGGAGCCATCTGCCGGAGATAGCCGCAGGCAAATGCTAGATTAGCACCGCCCTAGAGACCCAGCACAGAAGCTCTCCCACTGCAGACACAGCTGATTCTCACTGCCAATTGGCCGGGAGGTCAATTCCTCCCAGTGATTCTACAGCAACCAAGGCATAGCTACAACAAGACTGTGCACAAAGCCCACAAGGGGGTGCACCAAGAGTGTCCACCTCAGGTAACTGGGGAGGCTGAGCCACTGGGCCCTACAGGACACCTAGCACACAAAGCCTCTCTATCAACACAGGGAAGCAGCCAAAATGCGGAGACAGAGA
>NW_006292095.1:6708880-6713043 GCF_000327345.1 Myotis davidii | reverse complement strand
AAGCAGTCGCCAACCGGTGGCCTGCGGATCACTGGTGGTCCGTGAGGTCCGAAAGGTTGGCAAACACTGGGTGAGAGTATCGTTCCGATATGCCAAGGTTGCAGACTTGATCCACAGTCAGGGCACATATAAGAATCAACCAATGAGTGCATAAATAAGTGGAACTACAAACTGATATATCTCTCTCTTGTTCTTTGCGCTTTCTCTCTCTCCCTTCCTCTCTCTCTCCCCCCCTGTAATATTTTAATCAATAAAAAATATTTTTAAAAAAAGAATACCAGACTTCTCTGGTGATATAGAACAGGCAGAAAGATGCTGAATCTCATTGTGAGATTTTAAACATGTCCTAGAGAATGTGCTATCCTTTCCTTCTCAATATTTTCAACCTCTTTAGAGCTGGGATAATATCAATTGGTTTTTTTTTTCCGCTTCTTTAATAGCCTAGAAGTTCTTACTTCCTGAATAAAACTGAAGTACACTGAATGATACTTTAATGATCCTGTCATTTCTTCTGTCTCTTACCACTTTATCTGATAAAGAACCAATATTTCTATAGTATTGTCTCTAAGATCAAGCTATTAGTAGGAATGTATCTTTTCCTGGTGATTTTGTATGAAGGATTTTGCTTTAAGCCAGCAAAGCTAGAGGTCTACAAGCAATGAGAACGTTTGACAATGGTATCATACCAATAAAAGGATAAAATATTATTTCTGCCAGTGAAGCACTTTCCATTTAATGGGAGTATTGTTCTAAGGACAGTTTAGCATTGTTGCATCAAGTCTGAATCAGCACTTTCAAGTGCCTGGTAAACTCAGCCTTAGAAAACCAAGGAGAAGGAGAGTTGAATTGACAAAATCAGGATGGGGCAGCATTTCTTTTAAAACAGGTAAGAAGCACCAACCATCAATAAAATGATTAACCCATGGACACAGACAATAGTGCAGTGAAGGCCTGGGGGAGTGGACGTGTGATGAGGGCCAGTGGGGGTGGGGGATGAAGGGGAGAAATCTGTAAGATTTTTAACAATAAAGATAAATTTAAAAAGTAAAATGATTAATAAAATTACCACTAAAATTAAGAACTCCTATTCATAAAAAAGGTATCATAAACAGAGCAAAACACAAGTTACAGAGTAGGAAAAGATATCTGCCCCACAGAACTGCCAACAGGCTTGTATCAAGAACAAACACAGCACTGCAATCCTATAGAAAAATTGCCATAAGATATAGGTAAGCATTTTAGGAAAGAGGAAATTCAATGGTCAATGAACATTTGAAAAGAACCTCAAACCCCTTGTCAATGATGCAAATTAAACTACTAAAAATCATTATATGCCCACAGATTGGCAAAAGTAGACAAATTGAACAATGTCATATTGTTTGGTTTGAACAAGGAAAAAAAGGAACTCTGATATACTGATGGAGTGAAACTATTAAGACAACATTAGAAAACAATCTGGCATTGCCTGGGAAAGTTAAAGGTACATACACTCTGTGACTCAGTATTTTATTTCAAAGTAAGTGTCAGACACATATGTTTGCTCACATATTTTACTTTCAAAAACTGGAAGAAAGTTTTGTTTGAATGTAAGAGACTCTCTGGAACACATGTAAGGCAATAGAGAATTAAGGAGTGAATAAAGGGATATTTGTACAAAAAGGAAGGAAGACCGAAGGAGAGAGGAGGAGAAGAAGAAGAAGAAAGGAAAGATGGAAGGATCAAAGAAGGAAGGAAGAGAGGGAGAAAAGAGAAAGGAAGGAAAGAGGGAGGAGAAGAGGAAGGGAAGCAGGAAGGGAAAATGTTTTATGAAGCTCTATGCGAAATGAGCTCTTGATGAAAAAAATTGAAGAATATTTCTATTTTTATGCTCTGCAAACCAGATAATTTTCTTTAATGTTTATGATAAACAAACCAGGATGAAAAAACTACTATTTCTTAAATTAGATATTGTGGCCTTATAAGCTAATATTGCCCATAAAAGTGGAAAAGTCTAGACGGAGCCCTCATTTATCTTGGATTATAAGAAAAGCCAGTATTTATTTAGCACCACTTGCTATGGTCTACAACAAAAATCTCATTTAATTACCATATTATATAAGTTCTCACTATAACTTCAAATTTAACTCTAAAACCAAATAAAGTGTCATCTCTATTTTACAACAACAGACAGGGTAAGTAACATTTTCCAGGATTACAAAACTTGTAGGCAGTAGGGGCTATGATCATGGTTTCTAAAAAAAAAAATAAAGAAAAGAAAAATTGTACAAGTGTACACATGGCTTTTCTTCCTTTGAGCTATGGGCCAAAACCATTGTTAAAGAGAAACTTAGAACACTCTAAAACGACCCCCCCCCAAAAAAAAGTGCAAAAGTAATAGCTCTTAGGCTTTAATATTCTTACCCTGTCTTCTGTTTAGTGACTTTGGGGGGAAGGCACTATTTTTGCCCATAGGAATAGGAAAAACAAGCACCTGGTTTGGCCTTATCTCCTCTTTCTATGATATAGATACAGAAAAGATTTGTTCCTCCCCTCTGGAAGTGCTCACACACAGAGGTAGCTATGGCATTTTGCTCAATGTTAAACAGATGAACACAGGAAGTGAAGATCTATGCAAGATGAAAGCTAATTTTGCTGATGAAACAAAAATTCACATATTGATCACCAATTTAATGTGTGTTTTTCCCCCTTCTTTTGGAGAATGTGTCCATCTTTGAAATAACACACATCACCCAAACTGAAAGCAATAACCGTTGTCTGTGACAGAAAATTGTTAGTGACATCAATTCAACAGCCTGATAAAACCATGGGAGACATACTGGAGAAGTCTAACGGATGCCCTTTATCAAGGAGTGTGTGTCAAGGGGCTTATCCGAAAATGCATTTCCTTCTTCAGTAGCAGGCATGAAACTTTTCAAGGGCAGCTCATCGGGTCCCTCCGTCTTAATCTGCTTCAATTATTCATGTTGTCTGAGCTACACAGCAACAGAAATATCTCAGTTACTTGTGTTCTCAACATCTTGAGCAAAGTATCATAAGAGTTAACATCTAAAGAAAAGAAAGCAAAGGAAGGGCATAGGAGTATAAGAATAAAAAGTGTAAGGCATGTTTTATTCTGGGATCTTAACATATTGTGCTTGGGGCCTGAGACTGATCTTTCTTTGAAAGGTAATTTCACAAAGAAGATAGAAAATGGCATATGGTGACTTGATACTTTTGTATTTTATCCAATTTTTACTTAGGTTTCCAAGGTCCAAGTGATTTCTATTTCCCTAAATTCTTTTTTTTTCTTTCACTGACTTCTAGCCATGAACTTGATTTATATGCATCTTATTGCTATCCATTAGTCAAATAGAAAGAGTGATATCCATTTTTCTATTTCTAAAGGAAATGGTTATGAATATCAATGATGTAATATAATTATATCAATAAAATAACACATGAAGTTTTAAAAAAACTTTATAGGTAGTCTCAACTTTTCTACAGTTTTAAATTTGGCTATCTAATCTAATAAAAGAGAAACATGCAAATTGACCATACCTTTGCTACACCCAAGCCATGCCACGAAGCTGGAGCAAGCAGGAGGCTTGGTTGCTCCGGAGATGGAGGAAGCCAAGCTTCCTGCCTACACTGGCCCTCTGTGGCCTCTGCTAAAGGCAAGAAAGTTTCAATTATAGAAGATAAATAAATCCTAGATACCTGCTTCCAGGCAGCCTCCACTGGGAGCTTGGATGGCTGGGGGCTGTGGCCAGCCTGCAAACAGCCATCAGCCCCTCACCCAGGCTGGCCACACCCTCATGGTGTAAGGGTCTCTGCTGGGGGGCTTGGCCAGCCTGCAAACAGTCATCAGCCCCTCACCCAGGCTGGCCAGGCACCCCAGTGGGGACCCCCACCCTGAAGGGGTGGTGGCCAACCTGAAAACATACATCAGCCACTCACCCAGGCTGTCCAGGCACCCCAGTGGGGACCCCCACCCTGAAGGGGCTGTGGCCGGCCTGAAAACAGCCATCAGCCCCTCACCCAGGCTGGCCACACCCTCAAGGGTTGATGGTCCCTGCTGGGGGTCTTGGCCAGCATGCAAACAGACATCAGCCCCTCACCCAGGCTGGCCAGGCACCCCAGCAGGGACCTCCACCATGAAGGGGGTGTGGCCAGTGTGAAAACGG
>NW_006292095.1:6704298-6708714 GCF_000327345.1 Myotis davidii | reverse complement strand
AGGGAGCGGGCCTAAGCCAGCAGGTGGACATCCCCCGAGGGGTCCCAGACTGCTAGAGGGCACAGGCTGGGCTGAGGGACGCCCCCCCCACAAGTGCACAAATTTTTGTGCACCGGCCCTGTTCTTGCCTCTGAAACTCTGCAATTCTTAAATTATTATTTAGTCTATAATAATAAAAGCATAATATGCTAATTAGACCGGATATCCTTCTGGATATCCTTCAGACGCCTTTCTAGGCAGCGGGGGCTGAGAATTAGACCGGATATCCTTCTGGATATCCTTCAGGACGCCTTTCTAGGCAGCGGGGGCTGAGCCCTTGCATGAATTTCATGTATTGGGCCTCTAGTGTTAATATAAACATGCTTACAAAAGACTTACATTTAGTTGTTGGGTTTTTACCCCCAGTTTCCTGAATATTTTTCACTGTTCTTTAATGTGGGGAAAATTTAAGTGAATACTTGGCTGTGGAAGGCCATCTGGTGTCATTGGGGAGTAACTACGGGTTTATGTGGAAGCTTATAAAATGTGTTTACCACCTCACCTACTTTCTAGTGTGTGTTTTGAAAGACTATATACATCCAGACAGGCTGTTCTTTATTTCTGCAAACTGGGAGCCATTATGTACCTGTTGATATTGTTTTTATCATGTTAAGAAATAATTTTTTAAATAAATTTTTATTGATTTTGGAGAGGAAGGGAAAGGGAGAGGGAGAAGGAGAGGGAGAAAGGAAGAGAGAGAGAGAGAGAGAGGAACATCAATGATAAGAGAGAATCATTGACTGGCTGCCTCCTGCACACCCCACACTGGGGATTGAGCCCACAACTCTGGCATGTGCCCTGACTGGGAATCAATCCTCACCTCCTGGTTCATAGGTCAACGCTCAACCACTAAGCCACGCCTGCTGGGCAAGAAATAATTTTTATAGGATTTAAATTTGACTTCAGAATATGTTTGAACTGCCATTGGACTATGCATACATTTAATAATTTTAGACTTTAACATATATTTCTACTGTACTGTACAAAGTTCTGACTCAGAAGACTAGTAAGTATTGAATTTTGCTATTGAATCCTCTTGCTTTTCCCTTATCTTCCACTCTACTTTATATAAAGCAGAAATATCATAACCTATGAAAGGTATATCAAGACCTCCTTCCACCCTGTTCTTGCCTCTGAAACTCTGCAATTCTTAAGTTTATGGAGCCATAATTACGTCACTTGGAACAGAGCACTCTTCCCACTTCTTTTGGCCTAGAGGGAAAAAAAGAAGGCCTATGTATTTTAAAAAGAACAAAGTATTTAATTTTCTAGTGATGCAAACATGAAATTCACGATCTAAATGCAGTAGTCATGGTAGGTTACTTGGGGGTAACAATATCATGGTTATTTTACATCTTTATATATAATCTTTATATATAAAAGCCTAAGCCACCATTATGACCAGTCGACTGAATGATTTGTTGACCAGTCGCTATGATGTGCACTGACCACTAGGGGGCAGAAGCTCAATTCAGGAGCTGCTCCCTGGTGGTCAGTGTGCACCCACAGCCAAACTCCTGCAGCCAGCCAACCTCCTGTGGTTCCTCTATCCACCTCCACCCCTGGCTGCCCCGGTCACTGGTCAGGCCGAGGGACCCCCCACCCATGCACGAATTCGTGCACTGGGCCTCTAGTATTTTAATATGGTCAATAGATTAAACATAGAAGAGATAAGAGCCATCCTTTGCCTTGATGAAAAATTTTAGAAACAAAAATTCCAGAAATGATAACTTACAGTTCATTGTTTGAAGTAGAAACAAATGGACTCATTCAGTTGCTCTCATCTCATCTCATGTGTTTGCTTACACACCCAGAAGGACTCACTCCAGATAGATTTCTACAAAGAAATGACTTAGAATTTAAATGAACCTGAAATTAACATTGTTCTCTTCGGCAATTGCTTTCTTTCTCATGGTATGATGGATTATGTTGTCAATGATTCACTCAGTTTTGGGAAATAATTTGTGTCACCAAACCTGTTCTTTTCAATGCTTTTGTTTCAGGATGATGAATAAGGAGAGAATAATGGAGATGCCTAGTGATAAGAGACAGAGTTGGGGACCATCCCTCTTTTGTTCTTTGCTCCCACTGAGAGTTTTAGAAACTCTGAGTAGATCAATTTCCTGTGGATGACTTAAGCTGTAAAACCGACATAATTAATGAACATTGGGGGTCTGAACCCTTCCTTTTTGGGTACTCTTTTAAACTTCTTAGTACCTTAGATTACCTATAAAACAGAAAATAAAATGGAAAATGAGAAAATGATAAAAATATGTTTTTAAAAAACCCATGGCTAGTCCTAATGCTGGCACTGCTAGAAGTGAAGCATTTTGCTATGAAAATGAATGGGATCTTTTTTGCCTTGCTGGAATGTCAGGAAATGTAATTCATTAGTGGTTTGAAAAGTGCTTTGAGCTAATGGAATAAAAGGCACTGGAGAAATTTGAACTAATATTATTAAAAGTGAAAAATTGCAACACAGCAACTTATTTTCCCTAGAACACAGACATCAATATTGAGTCTAATATTGCCAAAACAACCAGTTTGAGAAGGGAAAACACCAGTCACTCATCTGGACATCTCGCCTACATGTTTCCAAATTACCAATTTGACTAATTTTGTTTTCCCATGAATTATATAAATTTACTTCTTCTCTAAGACCCTAGATTCATATTCATATTTGGGGTACAATGAATTTAAATTTACAATATATGTTATAAATTCTTCAATTATACTACCTTGTTTCTTTTCTCTGAAACTCTATCTTGACTTATTAGGTCACATATATTCTTCTCAACCTCTCCCCATACAACCCTTGAAAATCGTATTTCAGATCAATGCATGTCCTCATCTTTAGAGATGGTTGTATTCATCATATCGCCATGGTAATTAAGATGGGATGTTCCAAAGTACATGTAATGGATTGCAAGCATTTGCAAAGGTTTCTGAGAATATGAGGAACATTATTGCTTTGTTCACATTTAGTTTTCCCACAGTAAAGTTGGGCTGGGAATTAATGAACACAATTAGAGTGTTTTGATATGGTAAACCTTTGAAACTATTCATTATTCTGTTAATAGAACCTTGCTAATTTTCTTCTAAATGAATGTACTCCTGTTATAATGTAGATTATGTTTTATAATGCAACTCAATCTGCTTTCACTTTCCTTTCTTTGTTTATTGATTTCAGCTCCTTTGTTCATTGTGTCATTCAGGTGAGTAATAAAGTAGAATAACTTTCAATAATCTTTTAGGAAAGGAACATACTTTATCTCTTTTAAAAATTATGACATTATTTAATACAGCAAGAAAAAAAACTAGAAGAAACATATTTTATCTTAATGATAATTGTTTATCACTGCATCTCCTTTTAAATGTTTCATCCAAATTCAAAGACCAAAAATAATTAACTATATGTATTTTTAAATGCATTTACTTGGGCCTTTTTAAAACAAGGAAGAAGGTCCTAACTCCCACCTTCTGAGACTGTTGTAATTACCTAATTATTAATAATAGGAAAGGAGCAAAGGGAAGGCCGGATATTATAGGCATGTTCCCTGTAAAACATTAGAGAAAGGGGACTGGAGAAAGGGAAGATAGATGTATGTGCAGTAAAGTTGGGGTGGCATAGGTAAAGTACTTGCTGTCAATCACATTGGGGACAGAGATGTTTGGCCAGAATGGGTGTGGAGCAAATGAAAAAGACAAGGCATGTGGTTTTCTGCAATAACACTTCCTTTGAAAATTATACTTCATGTCTTATGTCAAGACCTACAACACGACTCATATTTTGTAATACAATTTAAGTGCCAGGAGCAACCACACAGAGTGCACACTAGAGAGGCTAGGTTAGTGGTTCCCAACCTTTTTTTGGCCATGCCTCACCTAAGCATCTCTAAAATCCTGACGCTCCCCCCACCCCGGTGACATATAATTCTTATTATTCAAAAGTGAACTCCTATTCATGTGAAGGGAGGCTAAAAGGCTATTAAGTTGGTCTAAACAAGCTTCCAAAAAACATGGCATCCATGAAAGAGAAAAAATAAAAGAAAGGACAGTTGAAGTACTGACGAAGAAATTACTAAGAAATTGTTTTAAAAAATAGTAATAATATGAAAAAAAGCAAATAAAGTTTCAAAACATATAATAGAGAACTGAAATGCATAAATGTCATAATATATATTTATATACTGTATATGAGGCCCCTAGAACCATAAGAAGTGCAAAAAAATTCACTGTTAATAACTCATTCTCAAATCCCCCCCCTTTTTAAATGTTAACTACTTTATTTAACAGCATAAAAACAATTCAATATTTTACTGCTACATTTAAAGAATTCCTTATTTAGCCTTTTTTTAAAAAAAAATTAATTAAATC
>NW_006292095.1:6696505-6702799 GCF_000327345.1 Myotis davidii | reverse complement strand
TGACACCCGCGCCCTCAGCCGCCAGCCTGCTCCGCATGCACCTCCGCACCTTAGTATTTTAGTTCCGCACTGCGCCTCCTCTGAGTCTTGATATGCTTTTCTCTTTCCTTCTAGTTGTAGAATTTCCACTCAGCCAGCCTTCCTGTGTTCTGGATGATGTCCGTTCCATCTTTTAGTTGTATTTTTGAAGTGGTTGTGCGAGGCAGCAATCTCCGGTGTTTACCTATGCTGCCATCTTGGTTTCTCTGCCCCCCCCCTTCTAAAAATCAAATTGCCCCCCTGTGGGGTGTGTGTCCCACATTGAGAACCACTGGTCTAACATGTATCATGCTCATGCATCTAGCCTAATTACCAAATAACTACATGGGGAATGAAAGGGAGCAAAAGTTACATGTCTGTCTTTCAATAAATTTTAAATCTGGATGAACTCCCTTGAGCCTTAAAACAAAAGCAGGGTTGGCTCATGCTAATTCACAAATATATGTGTTAACAACAGTATTTTATTATATTTCTCAGCTGCAGACACAGAATGTCTTCTTCATTAGTAGCACTGAAAAACAGAGTTGAAGTGACCTAAGAAAATGAAAGACAGCTAAAGCTGTCCTTTATGTAGGAGATGGAGGGGATGCATTAGATTTGACCTTTCAAAGAGATTATTTTCTGCACTCTTATCTCACTGTTTTAAATTTTAAAAAATTTGGCATTGGCTACTTTTGCCTTCCTTACTTCTTCTCTTGTCTTTTCTCCTTACTTACCTCTCTCCCTCTCTCCCCTTTTCTTTCCTTCTTTCCATCATTTTTAATTTGGTGGAGAAAAATAAAATGCAACAAAATAATCTGACACATGATAATCTATATAAATGCAGAGGATGAGAATGCCAAGTTGGAGCTTGAAGACATCTTTGCCAGAATATGTCTTCTGCATGGTTTCCAAAGAGCTAGATTCCATGTCGTAGGTGTGTGCCCATCCAGTGTAGACTGCTTTAATGTCTTGGGATCTCCTATGTCTAATCAAATTGGAGTTCAGTCTAATAGAAAAGTCCACAGAGGATTAAGTTTAATGCACTATAATAGGTGACTGAGCTTTTGTTAGTGCACATTTTATAAAAGTGCCTCTCAGTAAGGACCCAGAAAATTAGGTTTATAAGCATCTTCGAATGCCTCCTTGTGGACTTTGCATCCTTTCTTTTATGTGGTGATCTCTAAATAGACCATATGAATGTTGGAAATGCCAAGTGAAGAGTCAGAGAAGGCAGGAGTGAGAGAGACTTTGAAGCCTGGTGTTTTGAAACCGTTGTTTCAAGAGGCTGATGGTGAGATTAAATTGAATTGATTTACACAAAAATTGGACACAGAGTCCCAAGTAAAATGTCAAATACTAGGGAAGAATTATAAAATCTGTAAGCATAATAATGATAGAAAAGAATAATAATGTTTTTCACAGTAAGGGGCTAAGTGTGTCTGACTTCAGCTTATTTACCTCTGTGTCAGAAGGGAAATTAAGGACCAGTGAAGGAAGTGGCTCACCTCATATTGTATTTGATAACCCAAGAAACCTGGTATGCCAGAACTTTGTTAAGCAAAGAAGCCAACAGGCTTCATAGGAATACATATAGTGCCCTGCTGGCACGGCTTGGTGGTTGAGTGTCGACCTAAGAACCAGGAGGTCAGGAGGCCAGGGTTTGATTCCTGGTCAGGGCACACGGATGGGTTGTGGGCTCAATCTCCAATGTGGGACCTGCAGGAGGCAGCTGATCAATTAGTCTCTCTCATCACTGATGTTTCTATCTCTCTCTCCCTCCCTTCCTCTCTGAAATCAATAAAAATGAATTAAAAAAGAAAGACATATAGTGACAACCTGCATGTGTTTAGAGTTTTACACCTTTCAGAGCACTTTCACTTCCATGTTTTAAATTAATGTTCCCAATTATTTTAGAATACAGTTAATGTAGGTATTCAACAGAGGAGAATATTAATACAGAACAAAATTACAGGAAAAAAAGTACAACTTTTCCCCACTGTACTAATACAACTCTGTTTAACTGTGTTACTCAACCTTTATTCACTTACTGTTCATGAATTTGAACTTTATTTCTCAGGGACTGGGATCTCTATTTCTGAACAGAGAAATACCAAGATCAGGACTGTGTTTGGGAAACTATCCAGAGTGGTTTGGAGGGTGTGTGTGTGTGTGTGTGTATGCACGTGTGTGTGTGTGGCGGGGGGTAGGGGAGGTCCACAGGAGGCACAAGAGACTGCACCAGTGAGATACTGAATGAAATGTAAAGGAAGGGAGGATTTGAAAGGATTGTAAATGAGAATCCTTAAACATGCTGGTGGTGGGAGAAGGAGAGAATGGGAAATGTAGGTAGAGCTCACTCAAGATTGTCAGAAACACCATAGTTTTGCAATCACCCGCATTTTCAAACTCATTTTTTATAAGTCCAGAGGGTTAAAGCTTGTATTAGTAATTATCTTGACAGAATTTGAACTCTGTTCCTCCAGAAACAAATTATCTTGGAGATGGAATAAATATTGATTACACTCTAGCTTTACTAATTTGAAATCTGTGATTATTGGAATAGGATCTATTAGTTGGAAATTTTGTACCATCTGTAGAAAATAATTTCTCCTTAGTCAGATTCCTAATAAAGGCAGGCTAGCATTGTCCTCACAATCTAAAGGAAATGGTTTTCATGAATCTGCAATCACTTGAACAAGTCAATGATTAGTGTTAAAAAATAGAAAAGTTTCATGATTATTACAACTAGAGCGTTTCACAGCCTCCTGGAAACAGTTCAATTATATATTATATATAGGTGTGCTAAAAATAACATTCTCATACTCTGCATATTTCAGATCTGCCCAATCACTCTAAATTAATGTGACTTTACTAACACTGAAAATCTACATATCAGACCCATAAATATTTTTACTTTTCCTAACATTCACCATACTCAAGAAGTCCTGTTTAAACAACATTAAACACATGTAAATAAGTTTGAACTAGTTCTAGAAAGTTTAAATGACTCTATGTATTTAGGTATGTTTTATATTATGGAATAATACAAAAAGAGAGTAAACCAAGTTGCTGACCTTTAAAGTTGTTTGATCCATTTCACCATAGCTTATTCTGCTCCCCAAGTAAAATGTAGTTCTCATTGAACACCAAGGCTTTGTTGAT
The DNA here is from genome assembly GCF_000327345.1 of Myotis davidii. Classification (NCBI taxonomy): domain Eukaryota; kingdom Metazoa; phylum Chordata; class Mammalia; order Chiroptera; family Vespertilionidae; genus Myotis; species Myotis davidii. The sequence goes on along the minus strand of NW_006292095.1, from coordinate 6,699,616 downwards.
TTCATCTACGTTGGGCCTGTGGAGCCTCAGGGCAATAGGCAAACCACTGTGCACTCAACCCATTTATGATTGGCTTACTCCTGGAATCCTATTTGTTTGCATGTGAAATTAGGTTAAAACAAATACCAACCATCATTTTGTGTGGCACTGCTGCCAGGGTCTAAAGCTAATTGTATACATATGTTATAGAAAGAAAGGAGCCTGAACCCAGCCAGTGCGACTGAGTGGTTGAGCATCGACCTATGAAAAAGGAGGTCATGATTTGATTCCCTTTCAGGGCACATGTCCAGGCTGCAGGCTCGATCCCCAGTAGGGGGCATGCAGGGAACAGTCGATCAATGATTCTGTCTCATCATTGATGTTTCTCTCTCTCTCCCTCTCCCTCTTCCTTCCTCTCTGAAATTTATATATATATAAATTTAAAGAAAGGAGCTTGAAAGGCAATTTTTTCTCCTAGTGACCCACTAAGGTGGTGGCACCAATTCACTATGCCCATGATGTGCACATTCTTAATTTTATCTGCTATGATTTCTGCTACAGTTGTATTGAATAACCTGATGCTGTTCATTTCCATGGTAGCAAGTTGGTCACAGGAGTGGTAGGCAATTCTATATTAAAAAATAATGTTGACTTGATTTTTCATGTGTGTAACCAACTTTTTAACCAAATGTCATTCTTACATCATAGAAACATCCAAACATCTGCTTGCTAAGACACTGGAGAATAGTTGTATTTCCTTATATATTTACTAGAGGCCCGGTGCACAGATTCGTGCACATTGAAAGGGAATCTGGGGTGAACCAAATTCAGGGCCAACAGGGCCCCAGCAGCAAGCTAACCCATAGCTGATTCCTCCTCTCTGGATCCAGGGTGTGGGTGAACCAGATTCAGGGCTGATAGGGCCCCAGCAGCAACCTAACTTACCAGTCGGAGTGTCTGCCCCTTGGTGATCATTGTGTGTCATAGCTACCTGTTGAATGGTTGAATGGTCAAATGGTCAAACGGTCAAATGGTCGTTTAGGCTTTTATATATATAGATTTCAAACTTGATTATTGGCTGCCTCTTCAGGTCTGATCCTGAGAACGTGTTGCATATATGATCATGTGGATGTTCACAATAATGCTCTTCTTTCTTGAGGACTTTAAAATGGAATTTACCATTTCCTCTGGTTTAGTTTTTTACCTTATTTTAATTGTAACCAGGAATTTTTATGAAACCATGTCATATTGTCAGTAATGGCCTCCCTGTCAAACTTTGCCTTGTCAAAATAATTTTATCATTCATAAATATTTCAGTGAAAACCAAAGACTGCTTATAAATGATTGATTCTGTAGAGTTCACTGACTTTTCCTGTGAAGGCTTTTATTAAATTAGAGTATCCCATCCTAAATCTGACCATTAATTGTTAATAATGTGCTGATTGAACCCTACATTTCTCTAAAACATGAAAAATTAAATTGGTAGTTATAATGATATATTGAAATTAAGGAGGGTCATTACAGTTCAAAGCTCATCCTCAAGCTTAGCACTACACTAAAGTGTATTTTGGTTTCTAAATTAAATCATGCTAGCACTGTACAGTACTTAGAAGTATTCTATGTTATCAGGAGAGGTCCAGAAACAACAAGGAAGAACCCTTCAAGAAACTAGAAATTAACATGGGTGAGCTATTTATGTCATCTGTTCAATCTTACCATTTTCTTTTCTTTGTTGAAATATAGCATGGTTATTTTAGATGGGCATATGAAAATAATTATCAAATAATTATCACTTAAGCAACCAATCACCACATGATCTGAGAGTTGAAATAATCTGATATTACACAGATCTAGTCATGAATGTAGGATTAAATTAGATTTTAAGAAGGGGCTTTTTTTTTTGCTTTCATCCTTGAATAAAAGTAAGATTTAAAGAATTTGCTTTTTTAGAGAGAGAGGAAGGGGGACAGGTAGAGAGAAACATCGATGAGAGAGGAACTTCCTCTACAGCAGATGCTCTCAGTGTTCCCACTCTGTCCATTGTCCTAACCATCGCCATGCTATCTGGCTGATTTCCCACACCATGCACTAGCTCTCCTTGCCCGAGGATACTCTTCAACCACACAAACCTATTATGCCACCCATGGTGTAGGCCAGAAGTACTGAGGAGTTAAATGCCTCACTTGAAGTAGTTTTTTACAAATAACTGATGGGAGGTGGTGGATAAACATTCAAGTTCTTCAGCTATCATAGAGAATATCTCTGGGACATAACCTACACTGTCTTTCAGAATCTACCAGTGGGATTGAGGGCTAGTTTGTGATTGGTAACAAATTGATAACACACACTTCATTGGATTTATCCCATATCTCATTTCCATGTAACTCTATGATTTGTTGTTGTTGTTAATGTCCTCTTAGCTAAACAACTTGCACTTGATCTCTGACAAAGGGTCAGTTCTGGGGAAGACAGCAATTTTACCAGCTTCCTACCACCTAATTATTTTTAGACTTTAAAAAATATATGCTTTTACTGATGTTTAGAGAGAAAGGGAGAGGAATAAATAGAAACATTGATGAGAGAGAAACATCATTGATCAGCTGCCTCTGGGGATTGAGCCTGCAACCCAAGCATGTGCCCTGACCAGAATCTAACTGGTGACCTCTTGGTTCCTGGGCTGACACTCAACCACTTAGCCAGTGTTTACAGGCTATTTTTTTTTGGCTTTTAAAGCTTATTGTATAAAATTCTAAAACTGCAGTATAAGATCACTCAGTAACATTCCTGTCTGCTAAACAAGTTTTCAGGGGTTGAAGGCACGATAGGTCATCTAATCCAACTACCTTCTAGCAGATGCTCTTGGGACCCTGCTTGTATCTCCTTGGCCCACCTTAGAGGTTTCTCCTATGCTCAGATGGTTTCCTGCAACTCTCTATACTCTGGTGGTGAAAGCATGTTTGGTTCAAATGGAGCAACTGGCAAACCATAAGCCAGAAGTGTTAATGAATAAATATGCTGGTGGACCATTTTGATAAGCAGTCATCTCAAAAAGTCTCTAGAAGGTGTTTTTTTTTTTTCTATAGATTTTTACTTTTATTTCTTTTTTTCTCTCTTTACCACTCTTCTCCTTCT
>NW_006292095.1:6683732-6696458 GCF_000327345.1 Myotis davidii | reverse complement strand
CAAGTAGAAAACTCCAAAGTGATGTGCACTTTCCAGCTGATTCTCTTCAGAAGGATTCATCTCCAGTTTTCCAAAGGGTGAACTCATTGCTTAACATCCTGTTTCTTTTCTGTATCTCTCTTCCTCACTAATTACTGTGCTTCTGGAGTCATTGGCCTAATAAACTATTATACTCAAACCCTTGATCAGGTTCCTGGAGGAACACAAGCAAGGACATTATTATAGAGAAGAAGAAAGTGAGACCAAGAGAGTGAAAGTCATTTGCCAATAGGTCTATGTCGTTTTATCAGATGGAAGAGATTCTGGAATATATGTAGTTTGTGCCATCCTTTTGTCACTTAACTATTTGCATCATCTTTGAATTTAAGTAAATATAGTTTAAAATTCTAATTCATCATATAAGGCAACCATGATAGACTTAACCAGTCCCTGATGCTGGGCATTGGGTTGGTGCATCTATTTTTTTCCACCAAATGAAAACAATAATTTATTGTTATAACTTTTTATTTGGGGATTGATGCATCTATTGAAGAAATTATGGAAACTCACTGAAGGAAAACTATTTTACCAGAGAAGCTCCCGAGGCTTCCTGAACTGAAGATATTCTCCAATTGCATTTATAAATGTCAAGGTCCACCCTCCTCTGCATGTATTTATGAATACCAGATGGGCTTTTTTTGAATGATAGCACAGTGAAATGATAGCAACCCATTAAGGTCATTAAGGGAAGATGGTGTGGAATGTATGATCAGTAGGCTGCCACTTATGCAACCAACTAGGATCCATAAACTACAAGATAATCTGACGTGGATTTGATTTCTGATCTGAGTGAACCTCTACATCTGTAGACATGCAGTGTTTTCTCAGCTCTTTTCCAATGCTGTCCGTTTCTGTCCCGTTGATGATCACTTCCACTACATTATTCAGGGATAAAATTAATTACTAACTGCTAGGTTTCCTGAGCAGAGTCAGTTAATGCATAAGCCTGTTTACTGCATGCCAGATGGTTCCAAGTTATTTGGGAAGGAAAAAATATCAGCAGAACAGTGAATTCGGCACAAAACGGTGCCACCAAACAGATCTATACAATGAATACCTGAAGCTAGGGGACTTGGAGAGAAGAAAACTTCCCAAGTAGTTTCAGATTCTTTCTTTGAAAAATAATCAGGCATGCCAGTGCCTTATTCTTTAGTCTCAAAGCTGTGTGTGTCAAAGGACAATTTTCTTGTATATCTTTAAAATGGGTCCTACTCAGATACTGCTGTTAAGATGATAGAGAATGAGGGTAGAGGGAATGGCGCCAGGAAGTTTGCAAAGTGGGGAGGGATCAGGGCAATGGCAATGGACCGCTGGAGATGTTTCTATTAGCCCTTACAAGTTTTAGTTTAGGGTACTTGAAGAGTGTACGGCCCTCTGAATCCTCCTCCCCTGCCATCAATAACTACTGAAGTTGCTTTTCTTTGGGCTGGAACACCTGTACCTTTCATCGGATGTGGTGACTGAGGGGCACTCACATGGCAGTGCTGTCAGAGTGACAAATACATCTAGACTCCTGCCAGTGGTATCCCCAGGGCTGGCGTGTTTGTCCAGAGGCCATCACCTGCTGCTCAGGGTGGAATCACCAGTGCAACATCATTCTGAGGAGCCAGTTATTCATTTTTCATATTTCAGAAAATAGGAGGTAGAATGAAGTTGCTCTTCCTGAAAGTGTCTGGATATGAAATGGTCTGTGAATTAGCCCTGAGCTCTGTTAAAATCAGCAAATACCATCTTGCGAATGTTAGGTTTCTTCTTCAGTGTAAAACCCCAAAACACAAGTATGTATGCATGTGCCTGGCAGGGGAACACACAAAACTCTTACAAACCATTAACATATGCATGCAAATTAAAGACCTACAGTCGCTTTAGCATTGTAGCAAGCTGTCTGGGGAATAGAGAGGAAGGGAAGCAGCAGGCAGCAGGAGTTCTGGTGGGCTCTGGGTAGCAGTGGACAGCAGGAAGGCACTGTACCCAAGGGGAAGGACACTATTCGGGGCAGAGGTGGGGCAGGAGTAGAGGGTCTTGAAGGGCACACTTTACTTCCTTCATCATAGTGCCCTCACAGAGACTGTTTTATTTCCCCCCTGCAGCACCAACAGATCTCTGTTCGGTGTCTTGAAAATTATACACGTGTCTATGAATATTGATAAATGATGATGAAGCAGGTATAAAACGTTACAGGATCTCTGGAGAGATTCAAAGAGCCATTTCTTGATCAGATTAGGAAACAGAATGCCCATTAACATTGCCACTTTGGAACTGCCTTGTAGACAAAACATTAGCATTTAGTTCAAATTAAAATTATATTTCTTCATTGATAATTTGAATAATCCTGTCAATGCCAAAAATAAAAGAAAATTTGTCATCTTTCAGCCACTTTATAAAAAGAAGCTGATAGGTGCAGTTTACAAGACCTTAACGTTCTTCTTAATGGATCTGCTGAACTGGGCACTAGAAATCCATCTACACTCAAAGGATTGATTGCAGAGCATTAATTTCATCAATACAAGCCCAACAGTTTAAGAAGAGGGTTACGTTAAATGTTGCACAGGGCTTGTCAGTTCTGACAGTGAAATATCTAGCAGAATACAAACAGAACAAAATGATTTGGCCTTTCTTTTCTAGTCTCTTTTTTTCTCTTGATTTTTTCTTCCTCCTTCCCTCCCCTCCCCTGCCCCCCTCTCTTTCTTCCTCCCTTTCAATAAAAACTGTGCCTTTTTCATGATACATAAGCTTTCCTTTCAGATAAATAATTTTATGCCTCCTGCCTTCTCTTGCATACGACTCCTCTTTGAAGGAAGACGAAAGGAAAACAGAGGACTATGTGATAATTAGAAATGGCTACTAAGAACTGACCACAAATATTAGCATTGTGCCCAACTTGAAATTGTTTGGATGTTATTTTTAAAAGATCTGATCTCTCTCTCTCTCTCTCTCTCTCTCTCTCTCTCTCTCTCTCTCACACACATATCTGCTGGGCCCATAGATTTGAAAGGAAAAAGTAAACTTTGACTCTTAGGACATGAGGTGACCTTTTCAAAGTTTGACAAATGAAAGTTGAAGCAAGTAAACAGTATTTATTGCTCTGTGACTTTTGTTCCTTTTTGGGATCCTAAAAATCAACAAGTTCTACCTGCTGTGGTTACAGAGGAAAAGGCTAATACCAGCTAGAAATGACCGCCCCAGGCTTGCTCCACACCATTCTCTGATTTTACAGAAGCTGGTGTTTCAGAAGTAGAAGTTTCTCCAATCAGGCATTTCATACAAAAAATGAAAGGGTTTTAAGTTGCATATTACCTTGCTAATTTAAATATGGGGAAAAATATAGTGGAATAGGAGAATAACTTGTGGAAAAACAAGTCAGTAGTTTTCATAATATCTGAGAGCTGCAGTTTCATATATATATATAGTTGATTTTTTACAGAGAAGAAGGGAGGAGGAGAGGGATACAGAGTTAGAAACATCGATAAGAGAGAAACATCGATTCAGCTGCCTCCTGCACGCCCCCGACTGGGGATGTGCCCACAACGCAGGTACATGCCCTTGACTGGAATCGAACCTGGGCGATTGCAGTTTCATTTTTTTTTTTTTAACACAGTGCATAGTTGCTGCTCTAGGGCCCAGAGAAATAGATTCTTAATTGTTCTTTAGTATTATATTTACTTCAATCAAATAAATGTCAAGGTGTGTTAGCTGGCAATGTTGAGGGTCATTAGCTCTGACAATGGCATCATGTCCTCATGATTGCATTTACCTTGATTAGCTGTACAAGTATGCAAATGCAGTGCAGCAGACATTCTGAGAAAAGTTCTGGCCTTGAGACTTAATAGTGAAAGACATTTCAGCTCATAATTGGTCAAAACCCAGAGAATACACAAGCTTATGAAGAATCCAATCTTTGGGTTATAGAGATTTAAAAAATAATCTTCAGTTTCAATAGCATTCAGATCTACAGCAAAAGTATTTAGTTTTTATACTAATGTCATAAAATGCAAAATATGGTTTCCAAAGATGTCCAGGAGATTCAGCAATTTCTTAGATAGAAGAAACACACATTTAGCAATATTGAGAAGTTTTAACCAGGTAACAGGGATTGATTATAAATAAGATCACATCTCTAGCAGTTAGTTATGCTTTTTGAGAAACTTAAAGAGGCAATAAAAGGGAAATGAATTATTTTTCTTAGAACTATATTGTTAAAAATATATTCTACCACTAGAAGAAGCTTAGTCATATGTCATTATTTGTTTCCTTGAAGTTTGGATGTTATGATGTTTAATACCCTAAGCCTTAAGTACATCTACTAATGATGTAAGTTGGGGGGAAATAAAAAAGGAGAGACTTAATACTTATTGAATAATAGAGGCCTGGTGCACAAATTCGTGCACGGGTGAGGTCCCTAGGCCTGGCCAGCGATCAGGGCCGATCCAGGCCAGGCCGATCGGGGCCTGCCAGCCTGGGGGATGGACGAGGGGGAGGGACTGTGGGAGGTTCACTGGCAGGGGAGAGGGACCCCACCTGTGCAAACCTTCTACCACCCACCTATGGTTCCCCATTGTAGCCTGGGCCCTGAAGGCCCCGTGGGGTCAGAAGAAGAGGTGAGGGTCAGGCTGGGTGCAGAAGGAACAACGCTGGATGCTGATGCTGCATCCGTGTTCCACCACCACACGGTTCCCTGCCTCCGCCACTCCTCCTTCCCTCTCACAGCGACTGGTTGACCAGTTGTTCCGGTTGTTCTGGTTGTTCGGTCCTTACGGTTGCTTAGGCTTTTATATATATAAATGATAACTGAAACTTTTAAAATAACAAATGAATTCTTACAGAAATACCTTACAATTGATACTATCCACAGTATCTTACAGATAAGGAGAAACTAAGGCTTACAAAGGCTCCTGCGGCTGTTAGGTGCAGAGCTCAGGTATGAAGCCAAGATATCACTTAATTCCACCATAGTAGTGAGCTTAATGATCACCCAAAACACACATGGTGAGAATCCCTCTCCATATCTTCACTGCTCTTGTGATTGTGCTTGGAATTAAAAAATGAGGATAAACTCTTTAACAAATATGAGGAAAGAAAAGAGGAGATCTGGAGGACAGACATTCCTTGGCAACCTGTGAAACTACTAATGATGCAGAATATCAGTAAAGAAGTGTCCAAGCCAGACAAAGGGTGACTACATAATTGAACAGAAGAGAGTTTAGACTAGTCATTTGAGGCAACAGATTACTTCTGGGTGATTTGTGGGTACTGGGCAGGATATTAAACCCTCCCAATATTGTTCCATTAAAAGAGAATATGGTTTATTTATTTATTTATTTATTTATTATCTTTGTGATGATAGTCTTTATTTTAATTTTTTCTTTATTGATTAAGGTATTACATATGTGTCCTTATGGTTCTTTTAGTCCTTTGGTTCTACAAAACCCTGGGACCAGAGAGCAATAAAATATATCCCTGGAGTATGTTAAATGTTTTCAGAAGAAAGCAAGGAAGTAGGATAAAGTTGAGGACCCAACATATTTCCACTGGGGACATTAGACAGACCAGAAAGATGTAAGGAGGGAAGTGGAAGTAATGGGATTTCAGATATAAATTAACTGCACGTTGTGTTCCTTGTTAAAATGAGCCACCAGATTATTTTAGAGGACAAAGCAAATGCGTTAAATATTATTGTCTTTTCCAATTGATTTAGCTTGTGTATGGACATACTTTTCCAGATCTCTGGGCTGACAAAAGTGAACTAATAGACAAACAAATATCATTATGATAAAATTCCCCGAGCATAAGAAATTATTACTGAAACCTAAAAAATTAGTGAGGTCCATAAACCTCTTCTAGGTTGGATTGTGAGAATTAGATGAAAGATTCAAATATTACTGGTAGGTGACAGAATCTTCCTCTTAGCCTTAGAAAAATAGGGAGAGAAAGTGAGGAAAAGAGCTAGTTCTATAATCATGTGACAAATAGTGTCTGACACGGAGAACACAGTCCAAGACATAGTCATCAAGTGCTAGGATCAGAGGCAAGATTCATTTATTCTGCAAAATGGCTTAGTTCAGGCATTCAGTGAGTCAACATGTTCCCTCAAGACACAGAGCAGTTGGCAGATGAAGTAAGCTCTTTGCTGCTATCTTTGCCTGTAGCATTCATGGTAATCTTGTCAACAACGCTAGTATAACAAATTGCATCTGCTTATTTTTGCTGTTTCCTAAAGGTGAGAGAAGATGTTTAACTTGAGGTCCATCCTCGCGCTCTTGTTCAGCAAACCTTTTCTGTGTAGTTCTCAGATCAAGGCATTTATAGAAGGTCTTAGGGATGGCAAAATGTGCTGGGCAAAGATACCGGGTCTCTTAGAAGAGAGCAGTGGTGAAAAACAAACATACAAGCAAACAAATATGAGTGTGGATTCCTTCAGATGGTTAAAGTGATTTGTTTTAGAATTTCTGCCTTTATGAGGTGTGTGTGTGTGTGTGTGTGTGTAAAAGGGACATTTCAGAATGCCTATGGTTTGGAGATAGGCAATTTGAAAATATTCTCCATGTATCAGTTGACGATTTTCCTTCTCAACTCCTTAATGATCAGTAATTTTCCAATCCTCCACTCATCAGAGTCATGAGAAGGGCTAGTTAACACTAAGATTGCTGGTATCCCTTCCCAGAGTTTCTGATTCAGAAGGTCTAAGGTGGAGCCCAGGAATCTGCATTTCTATAAAGTTCACAGAGGATGCTGATGCTGCAGGAATGAGAGCCAGAGCAAGTCTATTTGGATTATTACCATGTATGCATTTATTTCCTTCTTTACACAATAAGTTGCTTCAGGAGTTTTTATTCCAATTCTAGGCTACCTGATGTGGTGTTGTTTAGAAAGCAAATCTTTATCATTATTGGTCCTAGCAAGTTTGTCAATCATTCACAGCTAACCAAAACCTGGGTCAAGGGTATTCCAGTCCAAAGACACTGCCATCCCAGGATTTGCTTAACAGGTATTTCTGTTTTTTCCCCACCACAAACAGCTCTCTTTGGCATGCTTTTGTTTAATAGAGTTGTGTAGTTTTTTCTTCTTTCCTCGTTTGTTTTTAAAGCAGGTTTATTGATTCATATAGGCATATGAGTATTTAATTCACATGCCATACAATTGGCCTATTTAAAGCATTAAATGACTTCTCATGTATTCACAGAGTTGTGGAGGCATCACACAATCAATTTTAGAACATTTTCATACCCCAAAAGAAGCCTCACTTTAGCAGTTACTCCCCCTTACCTCCCCCATTCCTCCCAATCCCCCATTCCTGAGATAATACTAATATGCTTTCTGTCTCTATGTATTTGCCTATTCTAAACAGTTTATTTATATGGAATCATACAATATGTGTTCTCTTGTGACTGGCTTTTTCCATTTAACATAAATGCTTTCAAGGTTCATCTGTGTTGTAGCATGTATCATTGCTTTATTACTTTTTATTACTGAATACTATTCTATTTTATGGATATACCATTTTTATGGATTTATTCATCAGGAGTGGAAATGCTGTAGCATATAGTTACTCTATTTTTAACCTAAGCAGCTATCAAATTATTTTCCAAAGCTGCACCAGTTTACATCCCTAACATGCTAAGCATGAGGATTCTAATTTCTTCACATCCTTGCCAACACTTACCGAACTATTTGATTACAGATACCCTAGTGGATGTGCAGTGATATCTTATTGTGGTTTTGACTTGCATTTCTGTAATAACTAATGAAATTGAGTAACAATTCATATGTTTACTGATGATTTATATAGCTTCTTTGGATAAATTCCCATTCAGATCCTTCGTATTTTTTTATATTTGGTTATGTATCCTTTAATAAATGAATTGTAGACGTTTTTGATGGATTCTGGATATAATTCCCTGATCAGATAAATGATTTGTAAACATTTTTGCCCCAGTTTATGGGCTATTCTTTTACTTCTTGAAAGTTGTCTCGAATTTTGGTGAAGCACAAATGTTTTATTTTGATGAAGTTCAAGTAATCTATTTTATTATTTTTTCTCTGTGCTCTTGGTGTTACGTCTAAGAAGTCGTTGCATAATTGAAGACTATGAAAACTTATTTCTAAGTTTTTTTCTAAAACTTTCAAAATTTCAGTTGTAAAATGAAGTGTTTAGGAGATGATCTCAAAGCTTGCTTGCAAACTGAAAGCTTTTAATGTTTCTAAGTAGAAAGTTGTGTGCCCACTTATACATCATGGAGGAGGCCTGCATTGATTAAAGGCTAGTGCAGTAATGCTGAAGTACAATCCCTAGAACTGGAGGAACCTGGGAACTTGTAAGAAATGCACATTGTGTGCTCCACCCCTGGCCTCCTGAATCAGGAACTGGGGATGGGACCCAACACCTGCATTGTAATAAGTGCCCTCTGCCCCCAGGGTGACCAAAGTACACACTAAAGTTTGAGGAACAATCTATAGGTTGCCTCCTGCACATGCTCTGACCAGGAATTGAACCTGCAACCTGGGTATGTGCCCTGATCATGAATTGAACCCTCCACTCTTTGGTGCCTGGGATGATGCTCCAACTAACCAAGCTACACAGGCCAGGGCTATTAATTAAGGTTTTAAATTACCAGCCACCTTTTGGAAAAAAATCACAGAGTGAAAATATTTCAAGCACTTAGTTGTCTATATATTTGCCACAAAAGGTCCAAATCTTTCCATATTAGGTCATTAATGTTTTTTTTATCAACAGTTGTCCAAATACCTCTTTACACACTAACCTACACACACCACTCAGAATTCTAATTTACTATGTAAATATGGGTACAGTAGTCCTCCCTTATCCATGGGGGAATCCGCAGATAGTACCAAACCACATATATATACTAGTATATATTATACATACAGACATATGATAAAGGTTATAAATAAGGCACAGTAAGAGATAACAACAACTAAAAAAATAGAACCGATATAATAATATACTGTCATAAAAGTTATATAAATGTGGTCTCTCTCTCTCTCCAAATATCTTACCTTATTTCATGGATAGAAGATTCATTCTTACCATAGATCTTAACAACATCAGCATAAGGTTATTTTCTTTCCTTATTAAGTTGAGAACTTTTACCTTTCAACTGAAAGGAAGCACTTTACAGCTTCTCTTTGGCAAATCTGAACTGGCAGCATCACTACTCTTGCACTTTGGGGCCATCATTAAGCAAAATAAGGGTGACCTGAACATAAGCACTGAGATACCAGGACAGTCAAGGTGATAACCAAGAAAGCTACTACGTGACTAACGGAGAGGGAGCATCTGCAACATGGAGATGCTGGACAAAGGGGTGATTCATGTGCCAGGCAGGACATTGAGACATAACATCACATCATTCAGAAGAGTGTGCAATTTAAAACTAATTGTTTATTTCTGCAATTTTCCATTTACAATTTTTGGACCGTGGTTGACTGGAGGAAACTAAATCCACAGAAAGCAAAACCACAGATAAAGGAGGCCTACCATATGCGGGCTTGTTCATATAGGATATCAAATATACTCCCTTGTAAGTTGGCATTTAACAGAATTACAGCAATGGAAAATTGGAAACAGCCACCTCTATGGCAATTTTCCAAGAAGAGTGACCTAAAGGAAAATATAACAGAACCTATGAACGGTGTTTCCTGGGCATGTGCTAACCATGTTACTCACCGATGGCTTTAAAAAATTACTCAACCAGGATAATTTTTTGAAGTGTGATTTTATATCTCTGAAGAAAGAACTACAGGAAGACAATTTGTTTTTTAGTTCTTTTGCCCAATATGTTTTTTTTTAAATTTTCTTTATTGATTAAAGTATTACATATATGTCCTTACCCCTCTTAGTCCCCCCTACCCCCTGCTCATGCCCTCACCCCCCTGGTGTCTGTGTCCATTGGTTATGCTTATATGCATGCATACAAGTCCTTTGGTTAATCTCTCCTCCTTACCCCCAACCTCCCCTAACTTCCCTCTCAGAAAGACAATTTTTAGCAAACAAGTTAAACTTAGTGCCACCCACTGCTTCACAAAAACTTGAAGTCAAATAGACTGTGCCTTTCCAACCATGTTTATTCCTCAAGGTTGTTGATAGGTTCCACAAAGGACTCAAATCTCCCATTTCACTGTATTTCAGACTATTTTCAATTAAAAAGAAAGTTTGCACATTCAAATATAACATATGAACATTTAACACATGGCAACTGACCATGCATTATCTTGACTGCTTATTGATTAGTTTCACAAGTATGTTATTAATTTGGAATTGTTTATATTTGTACATGTAAATATACTATAAACATACTTTTATTTATTGGGAATTTTGTGCAACTCATTACAAAGTTTGGAAATCACTGACCTAGAGAAAGATAAATAGGAATGCTGAAGAAGTCTCATAGCTATTGGCCACCATCTAAATAAAAGAGCAACCTGGAAAGAAAATACTTTCAGGTGTCTGAGGCATCCTGACATCTACTTTTTTAACTGGATGGATTGCTAGATTGATTTTACATATATGACGTGTGTGTGTGTGTGTGTGTGTGTTGTGGATTTTATAAAACTTACCCTGCATCTCTAATAGCATCAAATTCTGCAGGTCATTTTGTCTTTTCCTTTTTATATAATTCTGAGTTGCTGATACTCCCCTCTCCCTCAGCGTTCTGTAAAGGATATATTAAACTTGGTTAGAGAAGAAAATGATCCCTTTACAAATTTTATTTTCTTTACCAGTTATAATCTATACCCAAGACTGAAAGTAGGAATATGTTCATGAATAGTAAATCCATAATGGCAAAGTTATGAATACTGAAGAAATGTCTCTTTCTCACTTATTGTGTCACACATTCCAACAGCTATGATCTTCCACAGTTTATAAACAAATATAGTTATTGCCAGTCAGGGGTGGGGAACCTTTTTTCTGCCAAGGGCCATTTGGATATTTATAACATCATTTGTAGGACATACAAAATTATCAACTTAAAAATTAGCCTGCTATAGTTGGTCAAACATTTAATTAACTTACCCTTGATGCCTTGACAGGGCCAGATCAAATGATTTCTTGGGCCACATAGAGCCCCTCCGGCTGGACGTTCCCCACTCCTGGATGAACCAGGATTTGCTTTAACAGGACTGAGTCCCATTTCAGAGGTAAGTTAAACATAGTTGATATCCTGCTCACTTTTTAATATATATATTGATTTCAGAGAGGAAGGGAGAGGGAGAGATAGAAACATCAGTGATAAGGGCGAATCATGGATCGGCTGCTTCATGCACGCCCACACTGGATTGAGCCCACAACCTTGGCATGTGCCCGACCGGGAATCAAACCATGACCTTCTGGTTCATAGGTCAACTCTCAACTACTAAGCCGCCAGCTGGGCTCCTGCTCACTTCTTATGCTTACTGCCGGCTCAGCCAGAACCACATTTTAAGGTATATAACTTTAATCTTTGTTCAGGTAAGCTCTGGGTTTCTATAACTGTGTCAATAATAAAGGGTCCACTAAAGGGGAATGGTCCCTACCCCAGAAAAGCTCTGTTTAGTGCCCTTCTTATCCTTGAAGGATTACAGGCAAGAGAAATTCTTTTAAAGAATAAAACTGAGGGTGGTGGGCCACTTCAACAAGGAGTCTGTGCTTTGTAGAAAGCAGGATACAGTACTAGATGTTGTTTTCCACATTGCCTTTTCCACACTGCCATTTTTAACATGATGATCCTACTTTTCCCATAATTTGTAAACTGAAAGTATTAAAGATGGTTGGAACTTTAGCTCAAAGATTGTAGAATCACAAGAAATGCCTATGGATCTAATTACATTAGAAAATGAGATGTAGAAAGTGGACAATCATTTTGTTTTTTTCCTCCAATGGGGCAAATCAGTATGGTTGTGCTTATTTATATACAAAGCAGCGTCTAATCTAATAGAAGAGAAACATGCAAATTGGCCACACCTCTGCTATGCCCCAAGCCACGCCCACCAGCCAATCAGAGCGACTATATGCAAATTAATCCAAACAAGATGGCGGCAGGCAGCCAGGGAGCTGGAGCAAGCAGGAGGCTTGGTTGCCCCGGCGATGGAGGAAGCCAAGCTACCCTGCCGGCCCTGAGCTCCACTCAAGGCAACAAAATTTCAATTATAGAAGGTAAATAAATCCCAGATACCTGCTTCCAGCCAGCCTCCACTAGGAGCTTGGGTGGCTGGGGGCCGTGGCCAGCCTGCAAACAGCCATCAGTCCCTCACCCAGGATGGCCACACCCTCATGGGGTGACAGTCCCTGCTGGGGGAGCTTGGCCAGCCTGAAAACTGCCATCAGCCCTCACCAAAACTGGCCAGGCATCCAAGCAGGAACCCTCACTCTGAAGGGGGTGTGGCCAGCCTGAAAATGGCCATCAGCCCCTCACTCAGGCTAGCCAGGCACCCCAGGGGGGACCCTTACCCTGAAGGGGCTGGGCTAGCCTGCAAACAGCCATCAGCCCCTCATCCAGGCTGGCCTGGTCCCCCAATGGGGACCCCCACCCTGAAGGAGGTGTGACCAGCCTGCAAACAACCATCAGCCCCTCACCCAGGCTGGCCAGACCCCCATGGGGTGAGAATCCCCACTGGGGGGCTTGACCAGCTTGTAAACGGCCATCGGCCCCTCATCCCGGCTGGCCCGGCACCCCAGCAGGGACCTCCCAC
>NW_006292095.1:6680189-6683700 GCF_000327345.1 Myotis davidii | reverse complement strand
TGCCCAGACTGTGAGAGGGCAGAGGCCAGGCTGAGGGACTCCCCCCGAGTGCACAAATTTTTGTGCACCAGGCCTTTAGTCCTATGTAATAAAAGTCCAGTGACCAAATGGCAGAACGACTGGTCAACCAGGCGTTATGATGTGCACTGACCACCAGGGGGCAGATGTTCAATGCAGGAGCTGTCCCCTGGTGGTCAGTGTGCTCCCACAGTGGGAGTGCCACTGGCTGACCTGGATTAGCAGTGCTCCCACAGTGGGTGATCCCCGCAGTCCATGCCCCCCACCAGTGCATGCATGCCGTGCACGGCTCTAGTATTATAATAAGCATGAACTTTTTTCAAATTGTATGCATAGGAAAGGGTGTGTGTGTGTGTAAATATACACTAAGAATCTTCAAGATTTAATGTAATAGATACAAATTGGAGTAGGTACCTGGATTCCAGCACATCCCTGGTGACTGTTTCCATGCCTTCTCTCTCTTATTTAGATAAAATCCTACTCCCTGGCCACAGCAATTGGTTTAGTGATAAACAATTGGACCAGATCAATTCACTAGGTCTCCTATTCCAGTGTTTTTCATGCAAGAACTGGTGAGAAAGTGACATTTTGGCTTTTGGTCATAAAGCTATAAAGATGTTAATTCAAAGCTTCCATTTTTATTGTTGACATTCCCACTCCCAGACCTTCATTCACATTTGGTATTCCCTCTGGAATTCTCTTCCCTTGATTTTTGCATGGCTGGCTGCTGCTGATCATTCAGTCCCCAGTTCAAATATTACCTCCTCAGAGGGAGCCTTTTCTTTACTTATACAAATCTCAAGCTGTCTGCCTTACTGCCCAGCCCTAAATCTGTAACTACTTACTTTCTGTTAGGTAATTCTATTTCATTTTCTTTATAGCTTTTATCATTATTTTAAATAGGCACCTGTCTCAGTCTTGGCTTCTTTCCTTTTTTCTCTGTGTCTGTTCCCGCAAACTTTGAGCTCTGCAGGAAGCACATGACCTCATAACTATGACCCTTATCTCTACTATTTCAGCTTCAGTTTCATCTTTTACTGCCATAATTTCACAGTTTCAATTCCTAATATAATTTCTTTGGCTCCCCCCACCCCAGCAAGCCATGTCAGATGGAAGCAATCCGTTTAAATATAACCTAATCTGGGGTCAAGTGCACACTCTTCTGTTATGGGAATAATTCTTTCCTCTTTCCTCATTTTCTCAAGTGGTTGGTTTTCACCAGGGGGAAAAAAAAACACAAATGCTTTTCAACATGGGTTCCCAGACCAGCAGCATCAAACATCACCTGGAAATGGGTTAGAAATACAACTTTTCAAGTCCCACGCCAGACCTACTGAATCAGAAACTCTAGGAATGCTTTAATAAACAGTATTTAATTTGTGTTTTCACCTAGGACTGCTAGTACCTGGAGACAATGGCGGTTGCCTAGCTTCCTTAACCCACAATACTTTCTTCAGAATGTAGATTAATAAAAAGGGAAAGATAAGTCTACACAAAAACCACGCCTACAACCAGCTTAAAGACAGAGCATGCCCAAATGTCAAAATAACTCTAAATAAAATAAGAAATAAAAATGACCAACTGGACTTCATCAAAATTAAAATCTTTTTGTACTTCAAAGGACACCATGAAGAAAGCAAAGAGACAACCTATAGAATGGGATAAAGCATTTGAAAATTTTTTATCTGGTAAGGAATTTATTTCTAGACTACATAAAGAATGTCTACAGCTTCATAAAAAGATAAACACACCAATTAAAATGGGCAAATGATGTATATGAATATGTCTCCAAAGAAGATGTATAAGCATACAAATAAGCACATTAAATAATGCTCAACATCATTAATTATCTGAAACATGCCAATCAAGACCACATTGAAATATAATTTCAGACCTACTAGGATGACTTAAATAAAAAAGATAATAACAAGGATTAATGGAGATATGGAGAAATTAGAACCCTCAGACATTATTCCTGGTATGGTAAAATGGTACAGCTGACTTGCAAGACAGTTTGGCAGCTCCTTCAAGAGTTAAACATTGTGAATGGTTATCATATGACCCAACAATTCCACACCTACCTATATACCCAAGAATATTGAATACATGTGCCCACATAAAAACTGGTACATGAATGTTAATAGTGGCTTTATTCATAAAAGCCAAAGCTAATGAGTGGATAAATAAAATATGGAACATTTGCCCATGAAAAGGACTGAAATACTGAGTCATGGTATAATATAATCTTGCCAGGGGTTGGAGAAAGTGGAGAAATGGGAATCATTGCTATCAAGTAAACAGTTTCCCCTTGGGGTGATGCAAATGCTCTGGAATTAGTAGTGATGGTTCACAACAATGTGAATATACTAAAAATCACTGAGTTGTATCTTTGAAATGGGTGAATTTTATGTTGTGTGAATCTTCTGGGGGTGAAAATGTTTTTGTTTTGTTTTTGTAAGATTCTTCTTTTAAAATATGTTTTTTATTGATTTCAGAGAGAGGAAGGGAGAGGGAGAGAGAGATAAAAACATTGATGAGAGAGGAACATCATGGATCAGCTGCCTCCTGCACACCCCCTACTGGGGATTGAGTCTGCAACCCAGGCATGTTCCCTGACGGGGAATTGAACCAGCAGCCCCTTGGTTCTTAGGTCGATGCTCAACTGTTCAGCCCCACTGGCCAGTCTTTTTGTTATTAATTCACTATTATTATTAACAAATTGTAGCAAATAGGCCATATGTTGGAAAAAACACTGTAGTAATTTCACTGACATAAGTAAATATTACATATCTACAACTATAATCTACATACTTATATCCAAGAGTCACCATTTGTAAACAATGTTTGGTGAATGATTGGCACGTGATCACACTGCATGCCACATGACTTTCTGCAGCAGTTTCAACTCATCCACGCCTGAGCCATGTGCATTTGTTTACTAGAGGTGACTGGTTAAATGTGTGCATTTATTAGACCTATTCAGTATAATTAAAATTACAATAATACATATAGAAAACTTTTCTGTGAAATTAAATGTATCATGTACACTTAATTTTAATTACACAAATGTATCTACATAAGTAAAAACAGGTAAACCAACTAATTTTCCAGTTCTTTAACATATACATTTGGAAAAACCTATTGTATTATATAACTAGAGGCCCAGTGCATGAAATTTCATGCACTGGGGGTGGAAGTCCCTCAGCCCAGTCCCTTAGGCCTGATCCCCAGGGGGATAAGTCGGCAGTCAGATATCCCTCTTGCAGTCTGGAATCCCTTGCTCCTTACCTCCTGCCTGCTCGCTCTTTACCGCTCGGCTCGCTGCTCCTTAGTGCTGCCATGGAGGCGGGAGAGGCTCCTGCCATCGCCACTATGCTCGCCAGCCATGAGCCAGATTCTGGCTGAGCGGCACTCCTGCTGTGGGAGTGCACTGACCACTAGGGAGCAGCTCCTGCATTGAGCATCTGCCCCGTGGTGGTCAGTACGCATTATA
>NW_006292095.1:6674692-6679784 GCF_000327345.1 Myotis davidii | reverse complement strand
TCTTTTTTTCCTTTTTTTCTTTTCCCTAATGATAATCCCATGTCAGCCCAGTTTGGCATATACTTTGAAGACAGCCCAGCCCAAAGGGGACCTAGAAATTGAAATTTATTTTTGGTTCAGACCTTTAGATTTTCTTGTTTAATCCATAAAAGTCCAAAATAAAAAAAAGATAATAATTACTTAGTTGAGTATTCCACTTGCAGAACACCCCTTTGGAAGTCATGTGGGTTAAAACTGGTGGGCATAAAGGGTCTCTGTAAAATTTATAAAAAATAACTTTTTCCATCTTGCACTGACCCGCCTAGACAAAATTTCTGAGTGCATGTAAGGAACAGGCCACATTTTTTGGCAAGAGAATAAAAACAGCAATCTTGGCACGCGAGGAGGGAACAACTTGGACCTTGGGAGATACTGGTGAGGGCAGATAGAAATGATCTTTGTGTTTCAGAATTGCCTCTGGGGCCTTCCTCATAAAGGAAAATAGTTTGTGCCTTTCCCAAACTATTGCAAATGCCTTAATTTTAACTGAGTTTTGGGTTGCCATTCCTGACCACAGTGTCCCAACCATGACTTGATCACACTTTATTTTTTTAAAAAAATTTTTTTTTTATTGATTTCAGAGAGGAAAGAAGAGGAAGAGAGAGAAACATCGATTGGCTGCCTCCTGCACAACCCCCCTGGGGATCAAACCCACAACCTGGGCATGTGCCCTGACTGGGAATTGAACCAAGACCTCCTGGTTCATAGGTCAACATTGAACCACTGAACTATGCCAGCTGGGCTGATCACATTTTCTCTTAACTTTCCTGACAGGTGCATCAGAAACAACAGAGGATGGCCAAGTTTCTACTTAACATCACCTTCTGATGTCTTTGCCACCATATTCCCAGTTATTCCATGCTACCAGGAGTGTGGTATGGATATACATGACAGATTGGACTGACTGCCCTTTGGAAGTTCCTCCAAAAACAATTATTAAAATCAAATTGGTAAACCTAAACCTGGGACTAGGAGGCCTTCCTGGAGGAACTGTCAACCTTGCCATCAGACTGATGTAAATTCTACTGGGCAGGCCCTGATAATTACAAACTTTTTCAAGTGGTACCATGAGTACCCTCAGGACGGTTCTTCTTGTGAGAAAGCCACACATTTATTAACTTGCCTCTCTCCAAAAATATGGTGACTTGTACCTTACAGTTGATCATAAAAGAGACTTGCAAATGTTTAAGGAAACACCAACAATAGATCATGCAGCCCTCAGATGACTGTAGTTCTCTCTAAAGTAAAGCTATCCTTGAATATTAGGGGGCATTTCTGGGTGACATAACTGACTCATTATTTATGTTCACCCTGTATACAGTTATTCACATGATGGACAGTTATCTAAATGATAAGTGTCATCTAATTAGAAAAGTTGGTAAGAAATTTGTTTCTGATATGACATAACTGACATCATTATACAAATTTTACCCTAGGAGACATTCAGGCGAGCCCCAATTTTCTGGCAAGGGTTATTATGGATGACAAAATTGCTCTAAACTTACTTCTTATAAGCCAAGGCACAGAGACTGGAAAATTCCCAATACACCCTGCTAACCCCGGGATTAATGTCAGAATAAGTGGGAAAAGTCAATACAGAAACTTAGAGAGGAAGTCACTTGACTTCCTAATGTAGAATCTGATGGCTTGTGTGGTCTCTTCAGGTGGCTGGATCTGGGGTCCTGGGAGGCCTGGCTGAGATTACTACTTCAGGGTGGCCTCCTCCTGCTGCTCGGGGCTTGTTCCCAGTAGCCTTTATTAAATGCTGTCTAAGATGAACTAAATGGATTTTTGTCCTACCCTCTATCGGCCAGATCAATCAGAGTAGGCCTTGGAGTAGGATACTCATGGGAAAATTTGCCAGAAGCAGGGATGACATAGCATTATTGGGAGACAGTTCTCCAGGTGCCTCCTGAATTTCTGCACAACTTGTGAAGCAGTCACTGACTGCCTCTCATTCTAGACTAGCACAGCAAACATCCTTGAAAGGTAGAGGTTGTGTTTCCCTCCACAGAAAATGACATTTATTTAGAGTCTTGGAAGACAGACATAGCGTCTCCATCTGGAGCAGCAGGAAGGCATGTTGTGTGGTCACCTAAGCTCACGGTTCCTCTCTTGCAATGGAACATACTCCATGCGATGGTTTCATCCAGTCTTCTTTGTGTTACTGGGTCAGAGAAATAGCATAAATGCAAATACTCTGGTACTTGCTGTTACTATAACACGTGTTCTTTGTCTCTGACATAGGAGCACTATGTTTTCTACTAAAAAATACACAAAGCTGTGGCAGGCTAACTTCTTGGCTTGTAAGTAGAGTAACATTCATAGTCCTTGATACTGTTCAGAGCAGTTATATGACAGAACTAGAAAGACTAACAACCGATCAGTCTAAAGATGCTGAAACCTTGGCAGGTATCTCTTTTGTGGGGGTGGGAGGAAGAGGAATTTGGGGGGCAACATAGAGCAAATCCATAGGGCAAACAGGAAGTACATTGTCTGCATTAATCTAGCATTAAAGAGACTGACAGTAGGTGACAGTGGGGAGCTCATGATCACTATGCCAGAAAAAGTACGATGAAAGCAGTTTGTTAAGGTACATTAATTTGTTAGCATTTTGTAAAATGGACTGTAGATCAATGAAACAAATTCAATTCAAGTAACATATTGAATATATTGAACACCTACTAGGTACAAAGCCACTATGCTGAGCTCTACAAATGATGCAGATATGAATAAGAAGAGAAATATAAGACAGCTTATAATTTAGGTGGCAAAATATTTGTATATCATATTGTAAGTTGAAATGAAGTTAAATAATAGGTTGTATAAATACTATAAAAATAAAGAGGTGACAGTAATAAGAGATTAGACATTTTAAAGGAAGGAAAGTAGATGACTTTGCTATTTTAACATGGTTTAATATGTGGGAGTTCCTGATCTCTGATTAGTATATACTAGAGGCCCAGTGCATAAATTCATGCACGGGTGGGGTCGCTCGGGTTGGACTGCGGGGAACGGGCCTCAGCTCATGCCCCAGGCTTACAGCCCCAGATTGTGCCCCTAGCCTTGCAGCCCCACAGCCCCAACTAGCACCCTGCCTTGGCCTGGTACCACCCACTTACATGCTCCACCATCCCGCCATGGCCCTGCTCTCATGGGGGCCCATCCGGGCAGCAGTGCCTCCATTGCTGCCCACTGCCAGCACTGCACCGCCCACGCTCACTATGATCCACACTGCCCCCTGGTGGTCAGTGCACATCATAGCAAGTGGTCAAACTCCCGGTAGAACTCCAGGTCAAAAAACTTGCATATTAGGCTTTTATTATATAGGACTAGTGGCCCAGTGCACGAAATTCATGCGGGGGGGAGGGGGGATGGAGGGGTTCCCTCAGCCCAGTCTGCACCCTCTCGCAATCTGAGATTGCTGGCTCCTAACCACTCACCTGCCTGCCTGCCTGATCGCCCCATATGCCCTCCTCTGCTGGCATGATCTTGCCCCTAACTGCCTCTGCCTCAGCTCCCACCATCATGGCCTTGTCTGGAAAAAAGTCGGAAGTCTGGAAGATGGCCAGACAAGTCAGCATCAAAAGCTCTGCCTCCTGGGCAGCCATTGGCTCCTCACACTTCACCCAGATTTAGTTCTGATTGGTTGGTTTCTATGCCAGTCAGCATCAAAAGCTCCTCCTCCTAGGCAGTCATTGGCTCCTCGCAGTTCACCCAGATTTGGTTCTGATTGGTCAGTTTCTATGCCAGTCAGCATTTCTGGGCCTATCTCCGAGCCTGATCAGAGAGGCTGGGCTGATCAGCAGCCGCCCCAGGCTGCTTGCGAGGCCTGGAGAGAAAGAGGGGCATGGCTGCTGGCGAGGTCCAGAGAGAGACAGAGGCAAGGGCTGATCAGCAACTGTCACAGAGGCTGTGGATCAGACCCTGCTTCTCTCTCCAGGCCTCACCAGAAGCCATGCCTCTCTCCCTCTGAGCCTCGCCAGCAGCCTGGGGTGGCTGCTGGTCAGCCCCGCCTCTTTCTCTCTCCGAGAGGTGAGCAGTTCAGCCCGATTGCCAGTCCCCACCCACCCACGCCTGGCATTCGGTCGTCCCTTCGGTCTCTTTGGATGTTATGGACCCTGGTTCTTTATATATATAGTTGTTTCCAATGGAAAGTTAATGGACAAGCCTCTTCCTGCACAAGGTTGGAGCATGATCATTGAGAGAACATTCATTACAAAATATACCAAACATGTCCAAGCTTTTGTGGCACTGACCTGGATTTACCCAAGTTAGATATTAGAGTTGGGATCACTCATCATTCATTGAGCAAAATATTATTTGAGATGAGGAGAGGCTGAGAATCAGTCTGGGCTAAGAGCCCCATGACCCATGAAATCCCACCTGGCCCTCTCATTGTGACCTCACCACCATCACCAAAGTCTGAGGAACACTGAAATACAAAAACACTGTGGCTCCTTGGCATCAACCTTTTAAAAAAATTACTGCAGAAACTATTTTTTTAAATTAATTTATTTATTTTTACAAATAGTAGTTTGTGTGACTTAGTGGAAAGAGCAGGTGTTGGAGCTGGCTTCAAATACGTGATTTAGGACAAGTTACTTCATTTTGCTGAGGCTGATTTTGACAGTAACATTTGTCTTACAAGGTTGTTGTGAGGAAAAATGAGATAATATATGTAAAAATTTACCATAATGCCTAGTTCAATGTTAGGTAAATATTAGCTCCCTTCCCAATTAAAAAAAAAAAGTGGACATGTATAAAAGTCCTATCTCCCAAAATAGAATGCTACTATAGCTTATGCTATCTAATCTGTTAGTGGAAGGAAAACATGACACTTATGAAATGTTTTGTAAACTGTGGAGTGCTGTCCATATGTAAAATACCATCATTATGTTTCCTTTTGTATTCTGTAACACCTGATCAAAGTTAGCTTCACGGAAACAAACAGAAAGTCTGTAATGATTGATTGATGAAGAGTAAAGACAACAAATACTCAAATGCTTCCACTGATGCCGGGATGCCAAACTACTCTTTTTCTGTTAGGGAA
>NW_006292095.1:6671922-6674669 GCF_000327345.1 Myotis davidii | reverse complement strand
GGGAAAGAAAGAAAGTCCCGTTCTGACTATGTCCACTGACTGCTACCTGAGGGTGCAGCCCCTGCTGCTGGGAGTGGTGTACCGTCATTGTGCAAAACCTGGAATGGAGCCAGACAATTTATTTAAGGAAGGAAGTTTGTTTGAGGAAATGTATTCACAAAAGCAGTAGTGGCGACGATTTCTAACAAAGGGGAGACTTCAAGAGAACCAGGCTTGAAAAAAAGCATTTTCTTACCCTTGATAACAAAGGTCTATGTGGATAAGGACTGAGAATTCGGAACAGCTGACCTGCTGTTAACAAGATGTTTATAGGAACTGCAAAGTTGAAAAGAAAACCAGAACCTCATTTCCTAAGGGGCAATGAGCATGTGGACGTGCTGTCTCCAAACCTCCTGACAGCTTGGGAGGTCTCAGAAGATTCCTCATATTTTTGAAAAGTGGGAAGCTACGGCGCGCGCGCACACACACACACACACACACACACACATCCTGGGAAACTATCCAAGTTTTAAAAACATATTTTCTCTTTATGGCCCTCTGCTGTGATTTCAACTCTGCAAAGAAGGCCAATCCATAGTTATTTTTAGATATTTAACACATCATGCAATTGGCGATTAAGCCGTGGTTGGCAAACTGCGGCTCGCGAGCCACATGAGGCTTTTTGGCCCCTTGAGTGTGGCTCTTCCTAAGCCTTAGGAGTACCCTAATTAAGTTAATAACAATGTACCTACCTATACAGTTTAAGTTTAAAAACCTTGGCTCTCAAAAGAAATTTCAATCATTGTACTGTTGATATTTGGCTCTGTTGACTAATGAGTTTGCCGACCACTGAACTAGGGCAATGTTTCTGAGAAGAATCTGCATGAGGGTTTTTCTCCTCTACAGCCAATATTTGTCAGCTCTTTGCAGCCATTAATTCCTTCCAGCCATGTCCAATGGTCATGATTACCTTTATTGCTAGAAATTGTTTTCCTACCTTGTACCCAACCCAATATGACAGAATGCAAGGAAAGGGACCAGGGAACTGAGCAAGTGGAGCGGCTGAGAGAAGGTGTCCAGAGGAAGCAGGTCATTGCCTTCTCCTATTGGGGTAAAATGATAATACATGAAGTAAAACATAAGAGACTGAGAAATGCCTGGAGGAAGAAAGATTACAGTTGGTAAGCTATTCTGATAGAAGGTGAAAGAAAAATAAGATAATGTCATGGATCATTGCATTAAGAACAAGAGAAAAGAGGGAGCTCTCAAGCAAGAAAATCATGCTTATTCTAAACAATCATACCAGACATAGCAAAGATGATTATCTCATGTTAATAAGCAGCAAGCACATTCCTTGTTTCCATACTCTTTGAAGTTGCAATTTTTAAAAATATACCCCCCCCCTAAAAAAAACCCCCCCCCCCCCCATTGAGAGTGGGAGGTAGGCTCCCCGCATCTCTTACACACTCGCTGCCGTAGCTATGCCATTTCCTTATAATTGCAAGATCTGCTTCAGAGGCATGGAATCCATGGGAGAGAGATGCCAGGACATTAGCACATTGTGAACATCTGACCTCTGGTTTGGGGAAATGATGAAATATTAATGGGTGCAGATGTGCCCATCCTGCAGTGGACAGATGTTCACTTTACACACCATTTAGGATTCTCTGGTGTGTTTGACTAGAGGATGATGAATACAATGGCTAAATGATATGGAGATCAGCAAAAGTACTAGAAAGATGAAACTTTATGCAACAGGATGGACACATTGCTCTCCATCAGCTGGCATTGGTATAAAGCACAGCATGCCGCTGAAATGGAGATGGCTGCACCTCGGGCAGCAGTCACACTCAAGTTGGCTTGGATTACTGTAGCCCAGGCACTGGTTTAATTAGAGGACAAGTCACTTTTATTTTATTGTCATTTTTAATATATATTTGTATTGATTTCAGGGAGGAAGGGAGAGAGAGAGAGAGAGAGAGAGAAAGAGAGAGAGAGAGAGAAATATCAATGATGAAAGAGAATCATTGACCGGCTACTTCTGGGGAATCAAGCCCACAACCCTGGCCATGTGCCCTGACCGAGAATTGAATCTTGACCTCCTGGTTTATAGGTCGACACTCAACCACTGAGCCATGCTGGCCAGGCAACAAGTCACTTTTAAATGTCTAGCTGGAGCCCAGGACAGGTGAAAGTTATGTACATATGGATTTAATTTGGCAACCTCTGGCTACCTTCCACTGATGTCAAATGAGCTTTATACTCAGACTAGGCTGTACTTCTAGTACTATGCTTCCTAGCTTTTTTTGGAAGATTTATATAACATACAGATATTATACAATATTATTTTCCAATAAACATGCACTAAAATATGCCTTTTCCCCAAAAAACCTTTACAAATTAATTTATGTGAAAATAATTTCCAAGCAAGAAAGAAATCTGTAAAAATATTTTTATGCATGTGTTTAAACCCAACCCAGTGAGGGTTTCAAAATAAGGTATAACATTGAAAATCTTTGTCATTACAGAGAAAGACAAATACCATATGATTTCACTTATATGTGGAATATAATGAACAAAATAAATAAACAAAATAGAAACACACTCATAAATACAGAGGACAGACTTACAGTTGTTAAGGGCAAGGGGAGTTGGGGGGCTGGGTGAAAAAGGTGAAGGGATTGAGAACTTTACCAATTAGTCATGGAGATGTAAATATAGGAAATATAGTCAATGATGTAATAACTATGTATTGTGCCAGATGGGTA
>NW_006292095.1:6665013-6670548 GCF_000327345.1 Myotis davidii | reverse complement strand
CAGCGTCAGTGGCAGGAGCCTCTCCCACTTCCAGCAGCACTAAGAATGTCTGACTACTGGCTTAGGCCCACTCCCCATGGATATCCCCTCAGGGCTCCAGGAATGCAAAAGGGTGCAGGCTGGGCTGAGGACCCCCCCGCCCCCACCCCAGTGCACAAATGTCATGCACTGGGCCTCTAGTTTAGTCAATAATATGGTGATAATTATGAATGGGGCCAGGTGGGTGTTTGAAGCAGTGGGGGGAACCACACTGTAAAGTTCATGACTGTATAACCACTTTGCTGTACATCTGAAACTAATACAGAATAATACTGAATGTCAACTGTAATTGGAAAATAAATAAAAATTTTAAAAAGAAAATCTTTGTCATTCAATAAGCTTTTGGTGACTACTTACCATATGCCAAGGAATGTATTAAGGACAACAAGTTATACATAATATGCAAATTCTAAATATAAATGCAGACTATAATATATGCAATTTAAATTATACTAGAGGCCTGGTGAATGAAGTTTGTGCACGGGAGGGGGTGTGTGTCCCTCAGCCCAGCCTGCACTCTCTATAATATGGGACCCCTCGGGGGATTTCTGACTGCCGGTTTAGGCCCGATCCCAGGGATTGGCCCTAAACCGGCAGTCGGACATCCCTCTCACAATCCAGGACTGCTGGCTCCTAGCTGCTTGCCTGCCTGCCTGCCTGCCTGATTGCTCCTAACTGCTTCTGTCTAACCGCTCGCCCCTGCCTGCCGGTCTGATCGCCCCCAACTGCTCCCCCCTGCCAGCCTGATTTTGCCACCAACTGCCTCCCCTGCAGGCCTGATCTCATCCCCAATTGTCCTCCTCTGCTGGCCAATTTGGTTCTGATTGGTCTGTTTCTATGCCAGTAAGCATCAAAAGCTCCACCTCCTAGGCAGCCATTGGCTCTTCACAGTTGACCCAGATTTGGTTCTGATTGGCCGGTTTCTATGCCAGTCAGTGTCTCTGGGCCTATCAACAGGTCCTGATCAGAAAGGTGGGGCTGATCAGCAGCCCCGGTGGAGGCCTGGTGAGAAATGGAGGTATGGAGGTATGGCTGCCAACCAGACAAGAAAAGGAGCCAAAGAGAGAGGCAAGTGCTGATCAACAGCTGCCACAGAGGCTACGGATCAGACACTGCTTCTCTCTTTAGGCTTCTCTCTGGGCCTGATTCGCAGCCCCCTCAACAGTCAGTGCTGGGCCACTGTGCCTACAGCTGCAGCAGTCAGTGCTGGGTCACCACAGCAACCCACACTGACGCCAGGACTGACTTCTGGTTTATCGAGCCTCCTGGTGGTTGCGGATGTGTTGGACCCAGGGTTTTTATATATTAGGATATTATCCAAATTTATCTTTTGGTGCATTTTATATGTAGCTACTTAATTTATTATAGTAATACTAGAGAGCCCAGTGCGCAATTGAAATTGCATGAAGAGGCACCCTGTGGGGGGCCGGGACCCACGCCTGACCCACTTAGCACTGGCCGCTGCGTTGTGTCCGCTGGGGTGGGGGCAGGTGCTCCTGTGTGTTGTGTCTCTGCTTTGGCCCGCCCCCAGCCCCAGCCTCTCTGTGTGTTGTGTCTCCACTCTGGCCCCCACAGCCCCAGCCTCTCCCCGGCTGCTGGGGTGGGGGCGGCACACAGTCCTCTCCCACCCATCTGTGCGCAGCTCCTCCTGAGCCGTCGTGATGCTTGGCTAATTAGCATATTCCCTATTTATATAGATGGGTGTGCTTGTATACTGTCTGTACCTGCAATTCCCAGTTATATAATGGGTTTATGTTGCTATATATGAAGTCTCTTGTGAAAGAGAAATGTGGATAATAATCACAATAGGAGTTCAGAAAAACAGAACAATGAAATAAACAGTGGCTTCACGGAAGAGGCAAGCGAGAGGGGTACAGGATTAGAAAGAGCGAGAGAAACAAGCAGTCTGTGCAGACACAGCCTGAAGGAAGCTCTGTAGTTAAGAATCGCTCGAGGATTACCTCCTGGCTGTTCAGAAGTCAGGGAAGCATTGTACATTCGGCAAGGAGAGGACATTGGACAAGTGTGAGCAGTGAAGTGAAATGATAAAGCCAGCTTTAAGGAATCACTTTCCCCAACTCAAACTTCAATCTGTTAGTGCCATACCAAGGGAGGCAAACAGATTAGGTGAAGCCTGGGGAATTATTCTGTTCTAGGTAGTCCTGGACATGACCCGTAAACTTGGATGAGGCAGTGATCTGAGTCTATCTCTACATTGCTGGGCTTTGCATGCTGAGTTCAAACTAAGAACTATACGCCCTTACTTTATGGAAATGCAGCTCTCTATATAGCAAAGTAGAATACCCGAGGTGTCTCAGAAGAGGTCACTTTAGAAAAACCAAAACTAGGGAAATTGTGACAATGTTTTAAGGTTAAATAAAGAAAATAAACATATCAATCTGAAGAACAGAAGGCTTGCTGGTGAGATAGTAAGAGTTTTCAGCTCCTCTACTAAAACTGGAGAGATGCTGAATTGAAACAATGCAGGAAACTGCATCAAAGTAAGAGGCATGACTAAAGACATTTAAAACACGAGAATGGTATCAAAACACCTCCTTTAAAATGGGACAGACACCCCCTAAAAGAGAGGTTTTTGTACCAAACTATCAAAAGAAAAAGAAAGGAAAGAGAGAGAAAAGTGGAATGAATCAGAGATTAGAGATTCCTTCCAGCAATGGGATATTATGAGGCTTAGGAATGAGGACATTGCTTACTTACTTCTTACGTTTCTTCTAGATCACACAATCTAAAGTTTTCTCCCTGCTCATTCCTCTTGCCAATCTCTCATAACATCCTCCTTTATTAGTTCTCAGGCTAATCTGAAACGACCTAGTTTATTTTGTTTAGTTACTAGTATAGTGCCTCTCCTCCCTAGGATGTGTGATCCCCAAGGGCAGAGAATGGCCCCTACTATATAATGCCTTGTTTTATATATAGTAGGTGCTCAATAAATAATTGCAAAAAAAATAAAAATTACATGTAGTTGTTAAAGGGATGAGGGAAATGCGGTATAATGAGATGAGAAAGCAGTTTCCTCTCTTAGTTGTTAAACTGCTTCAGAAAAGACTGTTTGGAATTATTTCAATTTCCTGCTGCTTTTTGGAATTAGACAGAGGGCAGAGTGGCAGCAATGTGCCTTTGATAGAAACTGCAGAGGCTGGCCCTTTCTTGGGTTTCCTGAAGGCCATTAGGTACCTCCTGGTCTGATCCACATTCCTGAAGGAGCTGGCAGCCTTTCCTGAAATTATTTTTTTCTCTCTTCTATCATGCTTGTCCGATGTGGCACTTATACTTTAATGCCTTCTAGATAAAATGGTCTCTGTCAGTCTGCACTTCTCGTGCCTGGAGAAAGTTTTACTGCTTCATAAAATCCTGTAATGCCCCAGTGTTTAAAAAAGATCTATCACCCTATCAGCGGGTCTTTATGGACGCTGTGTACATTTCTTTTGCAATGCAAGGTTGGTTCCTGAAGCAAAAAAGGGACAGAGATGAATGGATTTGTGTGTGCTACCAAATGTCAAGAATTCAACTCAATTTATACTGAGAGGATTACATAGTAAAGCTAACTGTAGACTACCTCACACACAATGGTATTGGGCACCACGAAGACACTGGAACATAAGATTTTCTCTTTGTAACTAGTTACAGGAAGATGACTGTTTTATTCACTGGTTTGGGCTAGAGAGACTTGATGGTTGCTCTGTTCAAATTTTTCCCTCCTGACAGAGGCTCAGAGGCCTGATGCCTGTGAGTTCAGTTGGTGGACAGGGACATTGGCCATGACCTGCCTCTGGGCACCTGTTCTACACCAATCATGTGCACCTTTTCAAGGTGTAGACTGAAAGGAGATCTGTTGAATTTCAGGCATGAAACATACCTCTAATCTTTTGTTTTGGGACTGAGTAGCCAGCCACAGGCTGACAGATTTCTGTCAAGGATATGTTCGTGTGTGTGTGTGGTATGTGGTGTGTGTGTGTCTGTGTGTGTGTGTGTACATGTGTTTGCAGGTGTGCAATAAAGCACACAGACATGAGGCACCGAGATTGTGTCTGTATGTGTGCAGGTGACATAGAGCGACCTGGTGGAAAGGTATGTTACGAGACTGTGAGGAGCTCTCAAGTTGCTTCTTCCCCCTGCAGTGCTGCTCACTCACTGCCTGTTGAGTCGTGGGTGTGTGTGGTATGTGTATCTTCCATCTTCTCAGGTATCTGCTGTGAGAACGTGCAGACAGCATCACCTGCCCAGGGCCAGGCAGTGGGAATAACCTGATTATCTGGGGTGGGTCCTTGGGCCAATTAAGCATGCCACTCTGCTGCCCAGGTCGCTGCCAAAGAGCCACCCGCTGTCACGGCGCACCAGGCCTTGTGTCCAGAAGCTCTCGGGGAGTAAATGATTGTCTGGTTCTGCACGGCTGAACAATTCCTCGTGCTCGGTTCAGAAGTATTTACTAAGTAGTTTATTTACGCTCTGTGCTTTGATAGTAACTATGATGAATAAACAGACAGCAACAGTAACTGGAAATGGGAGCTGATGCAGGGGTGCTTGGATAATTTAAACTAAATAACACAAACAAATAGCACAGAAAACTGGCAAATGGGAAGCAGGCGGCAGCTCTTCCATGGATGTGCCCTTGAACTCTGCTCCATCACAAAGACGTTCTGCATCTCTGCAGCTGGCCTACGGTATATTGAGCAAATGCATATGGAGTGCCAACTTCTTGTACTACCCAGGAGAGAGAACCAAAAAACCATTTTAAAAACCCACAAAAACCCTGCCACCAACGAGTTTACTTTTGACCTTCAAATATGTGATTTTCAAAAGGAAATAGAAGGAATGGTCTGTTGGTATTGAAGTAGTTGAAAGTGCCCTTTCCATTCCCATTGCAACGCACCAGAGAATGTCCTCTTACAGGGCACTCACTGGGAAGGAGAGAACGACAGCAAGGAAGAGAGGGCATGTTGAGGAAAGTCAGATTTGGTATACACAATTTCTACACCTTACTCTTTAAGTTTTAATTTTCTCTTTTGGAAAAATAAGGGTGTGTGTGTGTGTGTGTGTGTGTGTGTGTGTGTAGAGGTGGGGTGGGTAGAGAAAAGATTATCTTTTCTACTTCTCAGGATTGTTATATCAAGAAAGATAGAGGGATTAAGAGGTACAAATTGGCAGTTGCGAAACAGTCATGGGGATGTAAAATAGTCAATAATACTGTAATAGCTATGTCTGATGTAAAATGGATACTAGACTTATTGGAGGGATCACTTTTTAAGCTATATAAATATCTAACCACTATTCTGTACACCAAAAACTAATATAATATTGAATGTCAGCTATAATTGAAAAATAAAAAAATAAAGAGACCGGGTGTGCAAGGGCTTTATGAAATAGATTATTCTTCACAAGTTAGTCATTGTTATTAGGCATGAGGAGTTCCAACTCAAGTGACAGGTGGGAACTTGACTCCGGTGCAGGTGACACTCACAGGAGTACCAAACAGAA
>NW_006292095.1:6653499-6664149 GCF_000327345.1 Myotis davidii | reverse complement strand
AATGGCAGATTTGGAAACATCAAAGGTTGTACCGCTGTCTTCTGTGCTGTGGTTCTCATGACAGAGAGTCTGAGCAGTGGTGGTGAAGGTACTTTCTGGATGTGACAAGTGGGAGCTAGAGTAGAGCAGGCATATGTCATGTGCTGCTTATAGCAAAAGGATTGGTCTTTGGGTACTTAAGGTACCATTTTGGAAACCACCAGAAAAAAAGCAAACAAAAAGCTGATGACACTTACCAGAGAGGACAAATGTCATGCTAATATGCATTCAGAGGATATTGGGCCAAGTACTTGGGTTATACTACACAATTCTGCCACTTCTTTGGTGAAGAAGGAACACTGCCATATGGTGAATCCTACTGCTCATTAGATAGGGCATTTAGATCATCAGCACCAATTTGTGTCTACTTAGAGCCTACCTTGGACACTAGTTGGGTCTGCTGATAAGCACATGTATTGGATTAATTCCTTAAACCCTAGGCCAAACTTAGTCCCTTTTCTGGGGTCAAACACTATATACAGATTTATGATATGATATGATATGATATGATATGATATGATATGAATGAATTCAGTGATAGAATCTGAAATTCTCAAGAAATTATAGGTTCGGGGGCTGCCATATGAAGGAAGGTAAAAGGGGACAAGTAGAGAAACAATAAACAAAAGGTGATATACCGGTATATATAAAAGTCTAAGCAACCATTATGACCAGTCACCCGAACGATCTGTTGACTGGTCACTATGATATGCACTGACCACCAGGGGGCAGACTCTCAATGCAGGAGCTGCCCCCTGGTGGTCAGTGTGCTCCCACAGCCAACTTCCCACGACAGGCCAACCTCCCGTTGTCCCTCCCCCACCGCCAGCCAACCCTGATAGACCCTGATCGCTGGCCAGGCGGAGAGACCCCCATCCGTGCACGAATTAGTGCACTGGGCCTCTAGTAATAACAACATTTATCAAAAAACAAAGCATATAAATAAAATGGACATATGTTTATCAAAACATAGGCTAAAAGAATTAAGGAGGCCTATTTAAAAGTTACAAAAGGAAAATAAAAAAAAATAGTTAATGTACATTTCATTAGCATCTTGACATAAGAAGTAATAAATATTTTGCCCAAGTTATTATAGAGCTTTTAAACATTTTTTTGGGTCAGTTTTAAAAAACATCCTCATTATTTGAGGTAATGAGTTAGTGTAAAAGTTCATCATCTGGGGAGATCCTTTAACTTCTAAGGTTGATACTGAGAAAGATTCCATTTTCTCTCCAAACTATGCCTGATGCCACACCTTAAACATAATCTTAGTCGGATGAGCCACAGAAATAGTCAGTTAGTGTTTAAAATTGTTTTAACTTTTCTTCCAGAGCTGTCATACACTTAGCCATGAGTGGGAAAAGGTGAATATCTGTGGTTACATTGTACCTACGATAGCTTGGAAAGAACTAGATAGCCCTGGAGAGTATTTTCTAGATAGACTGAATAGAAGGTGTGTATGTCACCTCTATGAGTAATTCTGAGAGCTTCTACCAGCTAAAATTCTAAGTGGTAATAGCTGATCCTATCTTTTTGAACAATAAAGAAGTGCACTTCCCTGAACAAACAGCTGGTTAGTGAAAGCACTTATTAGCAACAGTTCAGTGCCTTCCACTCTACCTTGCTGACCTTCCCTATCCCACCTCCAGTCTGGGCACACAAGAGTTACACACACATGCTGAAAAACATTCCTTTAAAACCAGCTTAAAAGTCCAGTTATTGTTGGTTGAAAAAGTCAGTTTGGGGCCAGGTAAGTCTCAGTCAAAGGACAAGTCATATATGTACCCCATTTCATCTGTTTTAAAAGAAGTTGTGGAGATGGATTCTGTGCAAACCAAGAGAGTCAGAAACTTTTGATATAAAGTCAGGATCTGTCTTATTCCTTCTTCCACGGCCACTGCAGAGGGAATGTGATGACAGCCAGGACAGATATGTGAATGCCTAGGCTTGATTTAGACAAACCTCCATAGGCTCAAACAACAAACTTAGTGCTTGTCTGTGACTTGCCCAACTTACTAAGGCTTACACTTTCATATCTCTAAATGAGATTCATAGTACACATCTCATAGGAATATTGTGAGGATTAAATAAAATAGCCTGGATGATACACTTGAACAAATGACTGACTCATTAAGTAAACATTTAATAAATAAATCATATATATACATATATATACATATATATATATAATGATTGGAACAAATTGATGAGCTCCTTTGGTGTTGTGTACAGTTTATCATAGGAGGAAATAAATTTTAACACAAATATTCTTACATACAATTGCTTGTACCACATGCTAATTTTATGGGAAAAACAGGGATGTCAATTGGACCCAGAAGATGCTTTCATCAGCTTTGTCACTAAATACAGGGTGGGTACAATCATGCCTCACCCAGCAGGGGCCCTGGACTCAGGCCAGAAATCACCTAACAAGTGCCAATGCTGGCTGAAAGGGTGTAATCAACATTAATCCTTGAATATTACTTACAGAGTTTATGAGGAAGAAAATGTAATTAATCCACACAAAAAGAAAAAAAAATCCCATTTCTCAACTGAGGAGGAAAACTCCTTTGAGCATAAACAGATTGCACTATTTATACATGAAATATTTTCTGCATCTATAAACTTACCATGCTCAAGTATTCTAATTAATCGTGGTGGTTGCCAGGGAAACCAAACTAACTCAATTATAGGTCTGCAGGAAGGTGCAGCATATTTATGACTATGAGGCAGGTACTTTTCTGTGCAAAAACTAAAACTGAGCAGATGCCCAAATAATTTAAATGTTCTAGAGAACACAGTGCTATCTGAATGGATTTCCTTAAAGAATGTCTTGATTTTCTTTCTTTATAACAACTTGGTTTGGTGACATGGACCATGAATGTGATAGAGTAAGAAGAGGTAAGTAGGAACATGATCAGCAATAAAACCATAGGGAATGACTGAATTAGGACACCATGATTCCAATTAAAAGATAGTCTTAATTCCATATATCATTTGTGTTTCGCTATCTTCTTATCTAAATACCTGTAGTCTATGTAATACAGGAATTAAAGGGAAAGCAGCTGGCAGTGAAAAAATGATTTTAAAATACCATAGAACTAACCTGGCCAGTGTGGCTCAGTTGGTTGAGTATCATCTCATGCACACAAGACTTGCTGGTTTAACTCCCAGTTAGGGCACATGCCTGGGTTGTGGGCTCCATCCTGGGGGGCGGGGGGGGCTGCAAGAGGCAACCAATCAATGTTTCCCTCTCACATGGATGTTTTTCTCTCTCCTTCTGCCTTCCTAAGAATCAATAAAAAATATTTTAAAAAACAATCACAGAACCAGTAAGTTTAGCTAAAGTAATTATTAGAGAAAAATTGTGAGACAATAATGGCATTTGGCCAGAGGATCCAGGAATGTCCAGTTTCACTTCTAATAACCTGTTTTTTCATGAAAATCTTAAAAAGGTGTATACAAAGAACGAGGAGAAAAATAAATGGAGGGTGAGGATCAAGTTTAATCAGGTTTGAGGAAGTTTCTAACATGCCATAATACTCATCAAGTAGTTATAATAATTATTAAAACCTATTGTTTTATTTTTATAACTCAGATATACCTAATATTTCCTCATTACATAATATAAATCTATAATTAGAGTTTTAAAAATATCTGAAAGTTATAGAATCATTGGCCAGAAATAGCTTAATCTTATTTGTCATGTAAACAAAATATTATGCTTTTCTGCGGCCCAGACCGGACTATCCATTCATCCATCCATCCATCCATCCATCCAATTATTTATTCAATTAAAAATTATTGAGCTACTACTTGGCTCTATGTTAGATCTTGGGTATACAACAATGAGTAAAATTTTTACTCTTTGTGAATCTATAATGACTAGGGAGACAAATCATAAACTGATCATTATAGAAACAAATATTTAATAAATTATAACTTTGTAAATTCTTATGAAAGAGTGACCGGAGCTGATAGCTCAATATACTAGTCTATCTTCATAAAAAATCCACACTCTGGGTGAATTTCCACCTTTATTATTAATTTCATTATCTATAGTAATACTCCTTATTTTAAAGTCTACTTTTTAAAAATTATTGATCTGCCCTAGGGATATTTTGGTTATTGTTACAATCTTTCTGTATTTTTTAAATTTCAGGTGTGTCTCAGATAAGTAGCATATGATTGAATATATTTTAAAATCTAATTAGGTAAGCCTAGGTTTTTTTAATTGGAGTATTTATTCTATTTAATTTTCATGTAATTACTGATGTAGTTGGTTTTAAGTCTGCCTACTATTTGCTTTCTTTTTATCCGACCTATCCTATTCCTGTTTCTCTGCCCACATTTTTTGGATCAATTAGCATACTTTTTATCATTCAATTTCCCTACTTTATTAGTTTGTAAGTTATACTTTTTCAATTTCTCATTTTGAGTTATTTTAGAGAAGATAAAATGAATGCATGACTTACTAAATCTGGTATAAATTGAAATAGTTACCATTTTTCAAACAAATGCAGGGAACCTAAGTACACTTAATTCCCTTTACTCATTTTACTTTTTGTGCAATTTTGACATGTTTTGTATTCCACCTAAATTCTACCCCTAAAGACTGATTTCACATAACCAGTATTAATGTATGTTTATATACATATTTACTTCTACATTTACTCCTCATTTCCCCTGTATTTTCATCTTCCCCTCTGGGACTATTTTCCTCATGCCTGAATTACTCATTTAATAGTTCTTTTCATGCAATTCTACTGGTGAAAAATATCACTTGTTTAAGTTTTTGGTTGTTTGAAAACATTTTTTAGCATTAATTTCTGAAGTATACTTTTATATTTTTACTCTATGTAGAATTCTATATTTGGCAGTTACCACCTCCTCCCCCCCCCATCCTATTAAATAGTTTTAAACATTGCCTTGCTCCTTTAATAGATACATGCCTCCCCTCAGCCCCCGTTTGGGCTGCTTATAAAATTTTCCCTTCTGTCATTGATCCTCACAGGTTTTACCATAATATGTCTAGGTGTTTATTTTTGTTTTGTCTTGTTTTGTTTTTGTAATTAACTTGCTTGGGGGTGTTTAGAGACCATTTTGCTCTGGGGTCTCTAAAAAACTGATTTTTTAAAAATCAGTTTTGGAAAAAAATCTTGGTTGATATATTTCTTTCTCCTTTCCTCTCTAATTGCACATATATCATAGCTTTTGACCCTGTCCCATATGCCTCTTACATCCTTTAATTTTTTTCTAGGTCCTTCTCTTGTTCTATCTTGAGTTCATTTCTCTTATGCTACATCTATTTTAAACACATTTTTTGAGTTCTATATTCTATTTTTTCAGATCTAGAATTTGCATTTGACTACTTTTATACATTTTCATTTTCTGGTGAAATTCTTTATTTTGTCCTCTAGTATCTTTAACATATTAATAAAAGTTATTTTATATCATATCTGATAACTATAAAATCTGGATCACATAAGAATCTGCTTCTATTGAATACTAGAGGCCCGGTACACAAATTTGTGCATGGGGCGGGGGGGGGGGGGTCCCCTCAGCCTGGCCTGAGCCCTCTCGCAATCTGGGACCCCTTGGGGGATGTCTGACTGTTGGTTTAGGCCAGATTCCCGCAGGTCGTGCTCATCCCGGTCCACTACACCTGCCACCGCCACTCAGTAGCGCTGCTGTGTAGTCGGGAGAGGCTCCCATGACTGCCGCTGCACTCGCAAGCCATAAGCCCAGCTTCTGGCTGAGTGGCACTTCCCCTGTGGGAGCACACTGACCATCAGGGAGCAGCTCCTGCATTTAGTGTCTGTCTCCTGGTGGTCAGTGCGAGTCATAGTTACTGGTCAACTGGTTGTTTTTGTCAATCTGGTCATTCAGTTTTAAAAGTTGCTTAGGCAATATATATATATATATAATATTTTTTACCTTGTTTTTAGTCATTTCATTGCCTTGTTTTCAGTCATTTCATACTTATGCCTGGCATATCTAATATTTTTTGACTGGGTGCCAGACATTATTATGAAAAATTATATAAACACCTTGAGACACTGGCTTCGGTTATCATTCTCCAGAGATTTACTTTTGCTTTGGGACAGGCAAAATTTAGGACTGTGCTGTTTCAAGATAAGGTTTTAAAATGTGTGATACTGATTCTATTTTTTGTTGTTCTTACTCTCAAAAGGTAGCCCTTCTGGGTTTTAACTAGCAGTCTGTGATGTTTACCAGGGTCCCTACAACTTGGTGGGCCCTGAAATATATGTTTGTTGTTCCATTCCCATGAGATTGTTGAAAGTTTTGCTAAATTTTCTAATCAGCCACTGATTTCCACTTAGCTTCTTTGTCTTTTGTCCTGGATTCTTGATAAATGTCTGAAGAGACAAACATTTGTCTCAATAATCTTTTCTCTGGCATCCCAAGCCCTCAAGTCCTGGCTGCCATGGTAATACCATCTTATCTTCAGACACAATTTTTAAAAATTGCCCAGCTTTTCTCATTAGATGAACAGTTGGTTTGGAGCAAACTCCTCCACTACTAGAATGGAACGTTCTTTATTACATTATTTTCATTTTCCTAAATTTCCTATTTATTTGTTTCATCAACAGGTCAAAACCATATATACACATATATAATAATCCCCCCCCCCAATTATGCCATTTCCTTTAAGAGAAGTCACAACTTGTGTTTTTTGTTTTAATCAAGATTCATCATTCATCCTTATGTTGGCAAAAATGTTTTTGTCAGTCTTTATTCAGTCCTACTAAGGTGGCTTTTCGATACTCTCCATAGTAAGCTGGTTCATTGAAGTGAAAAATAATCTTGGTTCTGGCTTTTAGGCGGACATGTCTTATTCAAGTCATTGATAGCTATGTTTCTCTGGAGTCTTGAAGCTGCCTTTATCCTGGAACACACTCACTATCCTTCTTCTCTTACCCAAGCAGACTGCACACTGTAGAAGGCCATCCTCAACAAGCATGTGAACCCACCTGTTTGCAGGACAGCTTTTCTCTGTGTAGTTGCCTCAAAATGCCCATATTTATAATAAATAATAAGTTTTAGCAACATCAGTGGTGCCTGACTCTCTGGATTCTCCAAAATGGTTTAACTGGTGAATTATCTTCAAGGAAGAGATAAAAGTGAATTGTAGACATTGCCGGTAGGCTGTGATACGAAGGGAGTGCCTCTGAAAGGCTCCTCATGCCGCGAGTACTACCCAGAAAGGAAACTGGATTCTATGCAGCCCGACTAACCTGCTTGACAGCATATCGCACAGAGCCTGTGACAGCACCACGGATTGGAAAATGGAATTGCAACTATCAGGCATCGAGTTATGTTTTAACATTTAGTTATAAAGGCCATGTCATGCCCTCAGAGATGCAGCAGGAGTATTAGGCCTGACATTTTGAATTTCAAATGCAAATTGGAAAATCCAACCCAAACCAGGAAAGGACAATGTGTGTAAATGGACTGAGTTCAGTATTCAGACTTGGCTCCTGGGTCAGGCTAATCAAGTCTCCCAAAGGCCCTTGTCTTACTCTATCACCCACATAACTGAAGAAAAAGTTCAGTTAATACATCTGAATAATACCACCTTAGTATCTTATTTGCCAAAGAGATTATTGATAAGATGTGTCCCATGATACAAGTAAATTATACCAATTTAATTTATTCCACAACTAGATTATAGCACAGATTTTTTTCCTTCTTTTTTTTCATTACAGGTGTTCAAAACCTTCCTCACGGATGTACCGATAGTAAACAGATTTATATTTTCCAAAGTCCTTACGTTAACTTGTTATGACAGTTTTCAGAGTAGTTAGTGACCTGCCTAAAAGCACATTTTGAGGAAGTAATAGGCTTAGGACCTGTGTGTCTCACTTCCATTTCTCTGCCTTTGCTCCCACTATAGCACACTGTACGACTGCATGCCATGTACAAATCAGTAACGATGAAGAATGGAAAAAACACATAGTGCAGCAGAAACATGGGTCCATTCTTTTTCATTTAATAAGCACAACTGTGTGCATAGGATGTAAGAATTGGCCAATAAATGCATGACTTTTACAATGGGCCACAAACCCTAGAAACTTGCTATGTTTTCAGCGCTTCAAAAACACAAATTTGATAACGTTCTTTTCCTTTTTAAAACCCTTTCATGGCCCTTCATTACCTAGAATAAAGTCCAACTTCTGTAGCACAGCTTACAAATGCTTGCCCTACTTTTCTCCATTCTTGCAATTCCTTGTATGTTCCATGCTCTCTTCACATCTGGGTCTGTGACTTTGCTGCCTCCTGTATCTAGGAAACAACCCCCTCCCCCTCCACCTCAACCTTTGCCTGGATAATTCCTTCTCATTTATCTGGTTTCAGCTGTTGCCCCTCCCTCTAAATTAGATCTGTGTCCCAGATCTAAATTAGATTTACTTTCTCCATGTTTTCAGGCACCCAGTACTTGTTTTATTATAGGAGTCATAATAGGCTTTGGAATTGCCTATTTGTTGGTTTATATGACCCATCATTCTCTATGCACTATGTGTGTAGGATCTGTGTCTATCTTGTTCTTCATTTTATTTCTGGCATTTAGCACCCTGCCTGGCATAGAGCAAACACACTATATATCTGAAGATGACTGAGTAAAAAACACTCCACACTTTGAGAAAGGCCTTTAATAAGGCAAAAAACTCCACAAGGACAAATGCCATACTGATGCTGAACTCAGGTGTGATCATGTGAAATGGCAACAGAAATGACAAGTGTGACTTTCATGCAGTAGCTTTGTGAAGCAGGTCATGGTGGCTAGCTATGTAATTGATCATTGATATGTTTCTAATAGAAGGTTTTTTTCATCAAGGCCTCCAATACTGTGGAACATAGTCCCAGCTAACTTGAGCTGAGTGAGAAATAGAAATATCTGTTATTATAAACCATGAGTATGATGTGAGGTAGAAATATTTGTTATTGTAAACCAATGTGATTTTTGTGTTACAACAGCCTACTGTAGCCTATCCTGACTGATAGAGCTCCATTAAACCTTGCTCAAACAAAGGAGAGTTTAGTGAAAAATTCAATAAGAAATCTATCTTATTACCACCTTAGTATCTTATTTGCCAAAGAGATTATTGATAAGATGTGTCCCATGATACAAGTAAATTATACCAATTTAATTTATTCCACAACTAGATTATAGCACAGATTTTTTTCCTTCTTTTTTTTCATTACAGGTGTTCAAAACCTTCCT
The DNA here is from genome assembly GCF_000327345.1 of Myotis davidii. Taxonomy (NCBI): domain Eukaryota; kingdom Metazoa; phylum Chordata; class Mammalia; order Chiroptera; family Vespertilionidae; genus Myotis; species Myotis davidii. The sequence continues at coordinate 6,654,863 of NW_006292095.1, read as the reverse complement.
CACGGATGTACCGATAGTAAACAGATTTATATTTTCCAAAGTCCTTACGTTAACTTGTTATGACAGTTTTCAGAGTAGTTAGTGACCTGCCTAAAAGCACATTTTGAGGAAGTAATAGGCTTAGGACCTGTGTGTCTCACTTCCATTTCTCTGCCTTTGCTCCCACTATAGCACACTGTACGACTGCATGCCATGTACAAATCAGTAACGATGAAGAATGGAAAAAACACATAGTGCAGCAGAAACATGGGTCCATTCTTTTTCATTTAATAAGCACAACTGTGTGCATAGGATGTAAGAATTGGCCAATAAATGCATGACTTTTACAATGGGCCACAAACCCTAGAAACTTGCTATGTTTTCAGCGCTTCAAAAACACAAATTTGATAACGTTCTTTTCCTTTTTAAAACCCTTTCATGGCCCTTCATTACCTAGAATAAAGTCCAACTTCTGTAGCACAGCTTACAAATGCTTGCCCTACTTTTCTCCATTCTTGCAATTCCTTGTATGTTCCATGCTCTCTTCACATCTGGGTCTGTGACTTTGCTGCCTCCTGTATCTAGGAAACAACCCCCTCCCCCTCCACCTCAACCTTTGCCTGGATAATTCCTTCTCATTTATCTGGTTTCAGCTGTTGCCCCTCCCTCTAAATTAGATCTGTGTCCCAGATCTAAATTAGATTTACTTTCTCCATGTTTTCAGGCACCCAGTACTTGTTTTATTATAGGAGTCATAATAGGCTTTGGAATTGCCTATTTGTTGGTTTATATGACCCATCATTCTCTATGCACTATGTGTGTAGGATCTGTGTCTATCTTGTTCTTCATTTTATTTCTGGCATTTAGCACCCTGCCTGGCATAGAGCAAACACACTATATATCTGAAGATGGCTGAGTAAAAAACACTCCACACTTTGAGAAAGGCCTTTAATAAGGCAAAAAACTCCACAAGGACAAATGCCATACTGATTTATTATCCTATGTGCCAGCCATTTTTTATATATATTATCTCTCATTTGTGCTATTTTTATTTAAAAAAAAAAGAAAAAAAGAAGATTTTGTGATAATCAGTGCCTCTCCCTAAGGGTATAGATACCTGCCCTGCTGTACTCAGGTGTGATCATGTGAAATGGCAACAGAAATGACAAGTGTGACTTTCATGCAGTAGCTTTGTGAAGCAGGTCATGGTGGCTAGCTATGTAATTGATCATTGATATGTTTCTAATAGAAGGTTTTTTTCATCAAGGCCTCCAATACTGTGGAACATAGTCCCAGCTAACTTGAGCTGAGTGAGAAATAGAAATATCTGTTATTATAAACCATGAGTATGATGTGAGGTAGAAATATTTGTTATTAAACCAATG
>NW_006292095.1:6652513-6653410 GCF_000327345.1 Myotis davidii | reverse complement strand
AATATTAAAAACCATAATCTTAGCCCTGACTGGTTTGGCTCAGTGGATAGAGCGTCTGCCTGCGGACTCAGGGGTCCCGGGTTCGATTCCGGTCAAGGGCATGTACCCTGGTTGCAGGCACATCCCCAGTGGGGAGCATGCAGGAGGCAGCTGATTGATGTTTCTCTCTCATCGATGTTTCTAACTCTCTATCCCTCTCCCTTCTTCTCTGTAAAAAATCAATAAAATATATTTTTTTAAAAAAAGAAAAAGAAATCTATCTTAGGCACAATATAGGTCAAAACCAAGAACAGATTTCATTGGAACAAAAAAAGAAAAAGTCAGGAAGTGGTGATATTTTACTCATATCTTACAAGCTGCAGTCTCTCACATTTCTGCTTCTCTCTGCTATCTGTTGTTTCCTACTCCCTCAATAAACTTTTTTTATACTTACTAATCTTAAATATGACCCAAATGAGGAGTATCTCCAAACCTTATATCTATATGATCTTCTAGCTCAGAATCTATTACCAACTATCTTTTCTCTTCGAGTCTCTTGGTTATATTACTAAGAGATATATTTATGGTTTGAGTGCATCTTTATGAACCAAGTCACAAGACAGATGGTACTGATTAGTCAACATCACTGGTTACTAGTTTAAAGCTTGGCTAATCAGTTGTGCCTCTGTGTGGATGTGTTGAGGAGGTGTGTGGTAGGTAGCTCAGCAACAAGCCATGTCCTACAGCGCTGTTTGGGACAGCACATACTAGGTGGCAGGGTTCAGTGTTTTTAAAAAGTATATAAAGTATGCCAATTCAGCCTGGCCAGCATGACTCAGTGGTTGAGCATTGACCTGTGAACCAGGTAATCCCAGTTCGATCCCTGTAAGAAAATATGCCCAGGTTGCAGGAGTGATC
>NW_006292095.1:6620498-6652341 GCF_000327345.1 Myotis davidii | reverse complement strand
TTCTTTCTCTCTCTCTCTCTCTCTCTCTCTCTCTCTCTCTCTCTCTTTCTCTCTCTCTCTTCCTCTCTGAAATCAAAAATATATTTTAAAAAACATGCCAATTTGCCACATTAATTTCATGAACAAAATATTATTACTATTTTTATTATTACCACATTTCAGATTATAAAACTAAAAGCAACAAGGTAACTTAGCTAAAATTGCATATTAGTAGTCAAGGGCAGAGTGGCTTTACAATGTAAATGTTTAGTTGACCCCAAGTTTCATGTTCTGTAATATACTAAATCACCTCAAAGATTTGAACTGTCCCCCTATCAGTGAAACAAGTATGAAAAACTATAGCAAAAATAAAATAAAATAAAATAAACTATTTAAAGTTGTAACGCCCTAGCTGGTTTGGCTCAGTGGATAGAGTACAGGCCTGCAGACTGAAGGGTCCTGGGTTCAATTCCAGTCAAAGGCACATGCCCAGATTGCGGGCTTGATCCCCAGTAGAGGGCGTGCAGGAGGCAGCTGATCAATAATTCTCTGTCATAATTGGTGTTTCTATCTCTCCCTCTCCCTTCCTGTCTGAAATCAATAAAAACAATTTTTAAAAAAGGTGTAACAAATGGGGTTATTTTAAAGGAGAAGAGTGATATGGTTAATATATACTAAGGGAGAGGAAGGATTTCAAAGCCCCAAAATGTTTTTCTTTCCAGTTCACTTTTCCAATATTTTATTCTAAAAAAAGAAAAGAAAAACAGCTACAGAACTTTATAGTAAATAGCCATATAGCCAACAATTAGCTTCTAATATTTATATTTTGTTATAGTCTTGCTTTACCATGTATCTATATATTCATCCATCAATCCATCTTATTTTTGATTCACTTCTAAGTGAGTTGGTTGAGCCCCTCTCTTCAAACATATTATTAGTTTGGTGGGGTCTGGCAAAAATATTTTCTTAAAACCATTCTAAGGCCTTGCTACTTAAAGTAATCCCTTTGAACACGAGCAGCATTGGCATCACGTGGGACTTGGTCAGAAAGGCAGAATCTTCGGCTCTGCTCTAGATCTTCTAAATCATAATCTGTATCTTACCAAAATGCCCAGGTGAATTGTGTGGGCAGTAAATATTGACAAAGACTGAGACAGATGATTCCAATGAACAATGAAGGTTAAGCAGAACTAAATTAAATAAGCAGTTTCATTATTTGTTTCTTCCACTTACCTACACTATCATCTTGGACAACTACCCATTTGAAACTCAGGATTTTTATTTGTGGTAATGGAGAGAACAATAACTGCTTTGCAGAGTAGTTATAAAGGTCAGACAAGATCATTAATGGAGTGGGACTGAGATATAGGTAGTTTTTGTTCCTATAGGCAAATGTATGTGTATATGGGCACAAAGGCAGTGACATCCAACTCAATACCTCCTGCCCAAACAAAGTTGTTCTAAGTTTGCCTTGTTCTATTACCTGATCTTGTAGATAATAATGAAGAAAATAATCTGGGTAAGGTCTAAAGAGGACAGATGAACATAATCCAAGTAAGTTAGATGAAACTGATTAAAGGCCTGGATAAGTCTCTCGGCTGCATGTAAAGGAAGAAAATGGAGTTTTGAGTGAGTCTCCAGGATAAAGAGAAGTGATTAGAGATAAATTTCTTTGTCATTTACAGATAAGATTTACTGACACGGGGAAGGACAATATGTGAGGGTCACTGATTCAGAGAGGCCAAGAGTTCATAGAAAGGGTAAAGTGATTTGGCAATGGGGATTTACTGGAAATGACCTAACATTTACTGAATGAATAGGCAGCATCACACTAAACACAGGTTCTTTGCTGATAAAGAATGGTAAAGAAGAAATCACACATAAAAGAAGAGGGAGCCAAAGGTAGCTTGTTTCAGTTGTAAAGGAGAAATGGGAGAAAAGAGAAATAGATCACAAATCCCAGGAGCTCAGGGCATAAAGAGACACATTGCAGAGGAACAAAATTCAGAAGGAAAACAAAACAACCCCCCTGAGCATTCCCACAGCAAATGCAGGCTTCTCAGGGCTCACAAGTAGAACCATACAATCAATAGTCCCCAAACAACACCATTGTCGAGTTCTCCAGTATTATTACTCAATTCTGTATCATGCTAGCACCTCTTACATCTACAGAACTTACATTTGAGTCTCCAGAATTGGGCCAAAGTCCTTCCAGTGACTGATTCATCTTACCAACCATCCTTGTTGAGTCAACGTTTACCTTGTTTGTTGTTATTTTTTTGTAAGTTTGTGCTTCCCTTTTCTTTTTAAGCTCCATTAAAGTAAAAACACGATGAAGACAGGGGGAAACTTTGACAAGTAGTAAATCCCAATACTGTAGGACAGAACCTAAGGCCATGTGCATTAAACCTTAAACATTATGAATAGCACCAAACCTTTGTTTCCTGCTCCAGCTTCCTAGGGGATCGTGGTATTGGTATGGTTAAGATGTCCTAAATGCTTTAGGCACCTTCTCAAAAGTACCACCTGACAATAGCATTCTTTTTTACCAGATGTTCCTCTTTCTCATCAGCAGTTGTGGATGCTATTTTAAGCCTGGACTGAGTTTTCTTTCCACAGCAGGGCTATTGATTCTGTTTCTTTTATTCTACTTCCATTTGTTTAAAAAAGACTCATTTCAAAAAATTTCTAAAGGTGCCTTCAGCAAATTTCAATGCTATTTCTTCCTAGTCATCTAAATAGAATAGGCCAAAGAATGTAGCCTTTAGACATTCTTTTAAAGGTTAGTATTTGATTTAGGGAAAACAATCTCAACCACTGTGATTTAAAGTCACAAAAACCTAAACTGTCCAAGCATGGAATACTTTCTTTTTAAAAGTTAAGAAATTAGTGATGAACAGGCAATGGGAAAGAGATATGAAGTATCTAGCATAAATAAAATTTATCTTCTACAGAAAATGTATGTTAACTTCAAAATCATACTTTTGTTCTATTCCATCCAGAAGATATTGTAAGTGACAGAGGGTAAAAGCAGTTTCCATTTGCCTTTCCATTTGCTCTCCAACCTTTCCTACCCTACTCTGGGCATGGGCGCTGGCTATTTGGAAATGTAACTGTGTTGGCTGTGTTCCTCTACTGACATCTACAACTCCTGTTGGACAGCTTTATCTTACAACCACTCTCTTCATATTGTGGCATCTGACTCCTTTCCTTACTCCCTAGGTACAGGAATAACAAGAACACCCACTGTTCCTGGCACCTGGGTGTTTCACCACCCGTATTCGTCTCTTTCACTCTTGTCCACACTTTTGTAAATATTCCCTTCTTTAAACTTACTTAAATTTCCCCACTTAAATTTTTCCCTTGCTTCCTACTGGTGCCCTGACTAATAAAAGAGTTTAGCTTCATTCATTCATTCACTCACTCACTCACGCACTCATTCATCTACTCCTTTATTGATTTATTCATTCAATAAATATTAAATAGCTACTATGTGCTATCTGTTGTTCTGGGCCTTAGGAATATAAACACTGGTTTTTGTTTTGTTTTGTTTGTTTTTAAAAGCATGAAATCTCTGTCCTTAGAAAGGTTAAGTCTAGACAGGGGCTACAGATAATACATAAAAGTAGTAGCTAAATTATAGTATGTGAGAAGGTGGAAAGTGCTATGGAGATACTGGTAAAATAGAAGAGGAAAAAGGGATAGGAAGCATATATATATATATATATGGACAGGGTATACATTTAGATAATGTGGCTAGGGAAGGTCTGAGAAGGTAGCATTTTGATAAATATGGTAGGAGAATAGAAAAAGAAAACACAAAGCAGGTATCTAGGGAAAGCATTATAGGCTGAGGAAATAGCAACTGCAAAGGTCCAAGGGAAGGGGCGTGCACGAATGTTTGAGGACAACATATTAGAATAAAATGCAAGATGGGAGTATTCTGTGAGATGAATTCAGAGCACTAAGGGGGTTCCAGGATATAAATGGCAAATAAGCTATTAGAAGGACTTTGACTTTTACCCTGAGTTAGGCAGGGAGCCATTGGAAGGTACTGAGCAGAAGAATGACATATGAAACTTTGGTTTTAAGAGGATTATTCTGGATGTTGTACTGAGAATAGACTATAGGGGAGTGAGAGTGAGAGATCAGAAAGACCAATTAAGAGGCTATTGCAGTGGAGAAACTTCGATGCCTTAGAGAAGGCAGAAGAGAAGATGAAAAGTGGTCAGCTTCTAGATACGCTTTAGAAAAAAAAACACTTGACAAATTTATTTATAGACTGGATATAGTGTGTAGTACAGACTGAATGTTGGTATCTCCCCAAAATTCATATTTTGAATTCCTAACCCTCAATGTAATGTAATCAGAGGTGGGGCATTTGGTATGTGATTACTGAGAACTACCTGGTCCCTTCCACCAGGTGACACAGTGAAAAGATGGTTGTCTGTAAACCAGGAAGCATGCCCTCACCAGACATTGAATCTACTGGTACCTTGATCTTGAGATCCTCGGCCTCTGGGACTATGAGAATTAAATTTATGTTGTTCATAAGTTACTGAATCTATGGCAGTTTGTTAGAGTAGCCCAAATGGACAAAGAGAGTGCATGAATGAGTACATTTCAGAACAACTCCAGGGCTTATACATTAACCTAATGGAAAGATGAGTATTCATTAAGTAAGATGGGAGAGATAGTAGGAGGAGAAGGTTTGGGAGTGAAGAGCTAGATTTTATGCTTAAGCATATTGAAAATTTGAGATGTCTATGAGACATTCATGTGGAGATGTTACAAAGACAAATTGGATAGATGAATCAAGAGTTCAGAGAGAAGTCCTAGGTAAGAGATATAGAAATGATAGGTACTAATTTTTATATTGTTTGTGTGTGTGTGTGGTGGGGGGGAGTGGTCATAAGATGATGAACTTATCAAGGCAGGAAGCCTCAGGAGAGAAGCAGCAATAGGAGTGAATTTTAGGGTACTCTAACAATAAGACATTATGAAAACGAGGAGGGATTGGCATGAAAGACTAAGAGTATCTAATAATGTAGAAAGAAATCCTGGATATCATGGAATCCTAGAAGTCAAGTGAATACAGTGTTTCAAGAGAGTGACTAACAGTGTCAAATGCTCCTGACATTGTGAGACAAAGATTGAAAATAATCTGTTACCTTGTATGCATATATGCATAACCCATGTGCATAGATAATAGGGTGGTAAAGGCCTGGGGCAGGAGTGGGGTGGGCTGGAGGGGGTCAATGGGGGAAAAATGGGGCTTATGTAATACTTCCAACAATAAAGATTTTTAAAAATAAAATTGTCTGTTAGATTTAGTAACATGGTGGTCATTGGTGATCTTCAAAAGAGTAGTTTCTAAGGAGGAGATAAAGGAGAAGCCTTATGGAATGGGTTCAAGAAAAAATGTGAAGAGATGAACTGAGGATAAGAGACAATCCTTTGAGGATCTCTGTTTAAAAGAAGAATAGAAAATTAGGCAGTAACTGGGTAATAAAATGCTGTTGAGAAGAAAAATAACATCATGTTTGTGTGCAGGGGGGAGTATCTAATAGAGATTGCAAAGCAGTGGTAATGAAGCAAGAATTTCTGGAGCAATGTCCTTGAGGAAAAGGGGATAGCACAAAATTTTACTCGTGAAGTAGCCCTTGCTAAGAGCATGACTTGTATGAACAGTAACAGGAATAAATGCAGGCAGGTGAGTACATGTAATGGGGGAAGTATGTAGAAGTTCTACCTATTCTTCTATTTCCTCATTAACATATCAACAAGATTGTCAGCTGAAACTGAGAATGGATAGGTGGTGTTGGAGATGTGAGAAGAGAAGGAAGAAAGTGAAATAGTAATCTAAAAGAAGTTGAGAGTTAATGGACAAGGAAAATATAGTAAGATTTCTATGCATCACTAAACATCTATTTGAGTTTAGTGGTCATGAATTTAAAGTGAGTCCAATAAGCACTGCTGTGTTCTTTTCTCTGGACATAATTAACATCATGAATGTAAACATGGAATGAGAAGAGAATTCTATTTAACCAGGTTGTGGTTTAGCACAAGTGGCAAAGATTGTTTCTTGGGAAATAAACTCTAAAGCAGACATTTGCCTATAGGTGGAATTTTTAAGGAGTACTCTTGAGAAAAACACTTCTCAGTGAGTAAGAAAAGCAGATTTGAGTAGAAGAAGTTGAGCTAATCCCTGGTATAGCCTTTCATAGGTCCTCCGTATACTGAGACTGGAATGACCCTTGAAGAATGTCCTCAATTTAGGAAAGGGGGTATAGGCTCTATACCCCCATATCCACCAGTAACTAGATGTGGTCTGCTCTAGGAGGGTGGGCCACTTTGGGCGTGGACTTTTATTTGGATGAGGAAAATGCCTGGGGAGGGAGTCAGTTGGGAGTCACCAGAGGCAACACTTCTGGTAGCAGGGAAAATAACTACCTCAGTGTCAACAGGGGAGATCTGGAAAGCATACCACGGAATTCATTACAGTTCACTTCTTGTGCCATTTAAATCCATTAGCTTCACATGATAAGTTCTCACTGTTTCAGACCAACTTCTCCAGGATTCCAGATGGTCTATTTTATTGGGGAAGCTTACAAGATAAATATTGGTAGGATGAACTATCATTTCTACTACTGCTGCTGGTCTTGGAGCCACAACTGATACTCATAGTCTTCATCCTTTGTCACCTGTGCTAGACTACTCTTATCCTTGATGAGCACCTCGGTTAGTCTAGATCAGTGGTTCTCAACGTTCCTAATGCCGCGACCCTTTAATACAATTCCTCATGTTGTGGTGACCCCCAATTTTATTGTTACAAATTGAACATAATTAAAGCATAGTGATTAATCACAAAACAATATGTAATTACATATGTGTTTTCTGATGGTCTTAGGCGACCCTGTGAAAGGGTCGTTTGACCCCCAAAGGGGTCGCGACCCACAGGTTGAGAACCACTGGTCTAGATGGTTAACCCAATAGAGGGATTCAAATCCATGAAAATGTGAACCCCTGGTCACCATGTTCCTTGGGGGCCATGGCCACTGCACCTGTTCCCTAACTGTGAAAAGTTGGCAAATGAGTTCTGTGGCAGAAAGATATGAAGGTGATCTAAATGATTCCCACCTGCTTTGTGTGTGCAGTCTTCTTCTCATAAATACAGGCGGAATCTGTGACTTGCTTTTAACTAAAAGACTGGTAAAAGTGATGAGATGCTACTTTCATGATTACATTAAAATATATAAGGCTCTGTATTGCCAGTAGTCTTATAAAAATAAGACTTCTTCTGCTGGTCCTATGCTTCTATATCGTGGGACTGTCTATAAACATACGGCAGGAATCTATGGATGGTCTCTAGTAGCTGAGGGCATCCTCTGTATGATAGCAGAGAAAAGCTGAAGCTCCAAGTCTTACAGTTGCAAGGAAATAAATTCTTACGCAACCTTAATGAATCTGGAAGCTGATTCTTCTCCAGTCAAGCAGGCGGGGTGCATTAGCCTTTAACAGAAGGAAATGGGCCATGGCTGCAGTCCAAGAATGCTCAGGGAAATCTAGGCATTCAAACTTTTCAAATGCCTATATGCTCCCAACTCAAATCTCAGAGTCACATTACTTCCCAATCATGGCCTTAACCTTGGTGCAGCAAACTTTGCAGGTTTCAGAATTCAACCTTATATGGCACCGCTCTGCCAATGAAGTCCTGGACCTGATATTTAGTTTTCTTTTTTCTCCAGCTGCAGCAGATGACAGTGTCTTTGCATGCTGTCAAGGAGGCTTTCACTGTTTGCCTTAAATAGATGATTTATTACCCTTGGCCTTTCGTTATCTTTCTACAATGCTTTAACAGCCCCCAGTAACAGCTATTCAAGAGTATAGTTCTTATAATTAGAAATTCCTATAGCTTTCAAATGCTGGAGACATTGTAGCTCTCAGTGTATTCTCTTCCAACTCAGTTTACCACCAAAGGTAGTTTAACAATTACAGCATTGCATTATGCCAGAGCCTATCATAACTCCACCTCCAACCAGTGATGCTCTCCTTCTCCACAACTTGGAGGCAGATGATCCAATTCCAAAATTGGACTTCAGAATCTGCTCTCTTAGCACTACTCCTCATCCTAACTTTTAGGTCTTTTTCCTTGCCAAACACACTCCAAAATGGAGATTTTATAGATAAGTAGTCGGGGAATAAATCTGCATGGCTGTAGGGGAGCAGGATCTGGAAGAGGAAGTTAAAATGAAATGTGGTTCAACAGAGCAAAGTCCTTAGCCGATTCCATTGGGAGGACAGAGTTGGAATGGCCCCTCAGAGATGTCTCTGATTGAACAAACACAAAGCTGGGCCTTTGTACCCCTATATCAACCAGTCATTGATTGTGAAGTGGCCCTGGGGAGAATGTGTAATCTTGGGCAAGTCAGCTCCCTTTGGTGGAGGGCAATTGCTGTCAGGAGGGACTCAGTTGTGAGCCAACAGCAGTTGGGCAAACAAATGCCTCTGTCTTGAAAGGGGCATCCTGGCCATGCCCAATAGCAAAAAAGGAGCAGTTAGTGGGTAAGGCAGCTCAGAGAGACAATGGACTTAGATAGGTGATGAGAAAAAGGAGGACATAAGAGGTAAAGAAGTGGTAGATCAATAAATTGTAGGTCCTAATAATGCCAATGTGCTGTTGGAGTTAGCATACTAGAGGTCACAAGATAAGAAAATAAAAGATGGCATTTGGAGAGAGTGACGATTATAATTGAAATTTTGGAAAGCTTCATTCCAGAATCCTTATATGACCATTTAGTCTAAATATTGAATCGTTCAAACAGAAAGTCTTGACATATATAAAATTATATGCCAAATGAAAGCTTTTCTACATATACCAGTGTACAATTTCACTAGAATTGTATGTTTTAACATACCCACATATACAGTCTTAAGAGTGTGAAGGTTACAATCATTTTTGCTTCAGTGCTGGCAACAGCTTACATTGAAAAGTTTGGTGATAACTAGTTCAGCAGTTTTCAGTTCATCTCAGTAGAAATAAATGGTGTTTTTGCATCATAAGCAGCTATCACCATTTCCCCCCTTCAAATCTAGTTAACAAGTAGAAAATAAAACACAAGAAATCAATATATTATTTGTCTATCTATACTTGAAAAGCTAATTCTCTTACTTTCTGGCCTCGGAAATTATTTTTCTCCCCACAATTGAAATGCAGAGGTTCCTTAAGGAGGTAAACTTTGAAAAAAAATAGAAGGTTGTGTATTTTAAATACCAAAATTAATGACTGCAGACTTTCAAACTCCAACTAGAATACCCTTCATTAGCAACTTCAATATTTCATTCACTTCCCTTAGAAACTAACTATCCTCCACTAAATCTTAAAAGCTGCTAGACTAATTCAGAATGAAATGGCTACTTGCACAAGGTGCATTAAAAAATGATGTGAACTTTGATCAAAATTAGAGACTGCCTGGCTGGCGTGGTTGAGCATCGACCTATGAACCAGGAAGTCACGTTTAGATTCCAGGTCAGGGCACATGCCAGGGTCCTGTGGGACATGCAGGAGGCAGCCAATCAATGATTCTCTCTCATCATTGATGTTTCTCTCTCTCTCTCTCTCCCTTTTCTTTCCTATCTGAAATCAATAAAAATATTTTAAAAAATTAGAGACTGAAAATAATATTTGAAGCGACCATATTAACATCAAGCAAAGCAGATTTCAGAACATATAACATTACTGAGAACAAAGAAGGTTATTTCATAATGACAAAGGTGTTAATTCAACAAGAAGATACTGCATTCCTAACTGAGCTACAAAATATGTTTTTGCTTTACAACCACAAGGAGAAATAGAAAATTTTCCAATTATAGTTGAAGATTTTAATACTTCTCTCAATAATTTAAACCAAGTGGACAAAATAAATAAATAAATGGATGAATAAATAGGGATGTAGATTTGAATAACTCCATCCACAACTTTATCTGTGACATTTGTAGAACTCTCCACTCAGAAGCATGCACATGCTTTTCCAGTGACAGGAAACATGTATCAAGGCAGCACATAGTCTGGAAGTAAAGCGAGTCTCAACAATTTGAAATCATTCAAGTCATACAAACTATATTCTCTGACAAAAATGGGATTAAATTAAAAATCAGTCAGAAATGTAATATCTATAGTCTAAACATCATATGGATCTGCAAAGAATGTAGAATTGGCAAAACAACTTTGAGAAAGAACAAAGGTAAAGAACTAATAACTGCCTGATTTTGAATATGGTAAACCTATAGGGAGCAAAACAGAGTGCTAATGATATAAAGATAGACATAGATCAAAATGGAAATTTGAGAAATAGATACATAAATATATTAATAACTAATTCTGAACAAGGGTACAAAAGTAACTCAATGAATAAAGTAAGGTGTTTTCAACACACAATGTTGAAACTACTGAATATCTATATGCAAAAAAGAACAATAATTAATAATTCACACCATATACAAAAAATTGGCTAAAAATGAATCATAAACTTAGATGTAAGACCTAAAACAACAGAATTTCCAGAAGAAAGCATAGAAGAAAATTTTCTGATCTCGGGTTAGAGAAATATTTTTTGGATATGATACCAAAAACATGATCCATAAAATAATACATTTATCTATTGAATATCACTAAAATTAAAAACTTCTGCTTCATGAAAGACATTATTTATTTATTTTTCAATATATTTTTATTGCTTTCCGAGAGGAAGGGAGAGGGAGAGAGAGATAGAAACATCAATGACGAGAGAGAACCATTGATTGGCTACTTTCTGCACAAACCCTACTGGGGATCTAGCCTGCAACCTGGGCATGTGCTCTTGACCAGAATCGAACCCAGGACCCTTCAAGGAGCCAGGACCATGAAAGACATTATTAAGAGAATGAAAAACAAGCCACAAATTGAGAAAAATATTTGCAAATCATATATTTGATGAAGGATTTATATCCAAAATACATAAACTCTCAAAATTTAATAGGAAAACAACAACCCAATTACAAATTAGGGAAAATGCAGGGTAGGGCAAAAGTAGGTCTACAGTAGTGAGTACTTGAAACACAGAGTTTATTCTCATATTTTCTATACAAATTCCTATTTTCCCCACCTTGTATATGAATAGATACTTCATCAAAGAAGACATAGAGCTAGCAATACTGTAATTACATGAACAGTATTAGTCTTTGGGGAAATGTAAATTAAAACCACAATAATATTCTATGACTTATCTATTAGAATGGCTAAATTATAGACTGACAATATCAAAAGTGGGCAATGATGTGGAAAAATTAGAATTCCTATACACTGGTGATGGTAACGTAAAACAGTATAACTGTTAAGTACTTTCTTTAGGCATAAATCTATCACATGACCTGGCCATTTCAGTATTTGTTATTTCCCTTTGAAAAGTGAAAGCATATGTCCATAGCAGCTTTATTTGTAATAGACAGAAACTGGAAACAATTCAAATGACCATCAACACATGCATGAAGAGATAAATGAACCATTGTATCTACATATGAGGTACTACTCAATAATAATAATAACAATAATAATATAATAATAAAAGAACAATTGGTACCTACAACGATGTGGATAAATATCAAAATAATTAAACTGAAAGCTAGACAAAAAAAGAGTATATAAAGTACTGATCTATTTATATAAAATTCTAGAAAATGCGAAATAATCTATAGTGACTGGAAGATCAGTGTTTGCGTGGGGGAGGGCATGACAGTGAGGGGTGAAAAGGAAAGATTATAAAGGGGTATTAGAAAATTTAGGGCTATGATGGATATGTGTCCATTATATGAATGTGGTGATTATTGCAGGGATATACACATATGTCAAAACTTATCAATCATACAATTTAAATATACAGACAGTCCTTGAGTTATGTCATTTCATGGTTATGTCACCATCTCCTATTTACAGTATTTATAAAAAAATTCCATCATTTCGACATATGTACCTATGTGCTTTATGTTTTTCATTATTTATTTACCACAAGTAAAGATCAGGAATTGTTATTTTTCTTTAAAATTTTTTTTACTGTTTCATTTCATTACTGCTGTATACGTGCTCCATGTGAGTGACATAGGTGCTTATGTAGGTGGGTTCCGACTTACGGCGAAAATCACATTACGTTGTGCTGTAGGAACGGATCTCCGACGTAACCCGAGGACCTAGTTTATTGGTCTGTAAATTAAAATAGCATCCACACATGCTTCTTTATTGCAAAGAATAAATGTCTAAGCACTAAAGCAGTATTATCAAGTTATATTTCCATAGCGCTTTCATTATATAGAAGCTTACCAAATTTTCATATATTTGTTAATCTTCCAAACTGATTAATGATATTCTATATATCTAGTTTTCTATTCCCTCCCCCACTCTAAATCTTACAAATGTATACAGAACTTAGAAATAGCATATCCCTCTGAGGAGTGTTTTTAAAGTCAGTATGAAACAGATCAAAGCAAAAGCATGCAAAATCCTGATTTAGAGTCAGGAATGTTTCCAGGTAGAAATAGTTGATTGCACTTTGAAAATATCAACCTGATTAATTTTATTAAGGGAAGGATGTGCTAATTATGAATCCTAGACAAAGGAGCATCTTTGAGCCCTCCTTGGCCAGTGATCACTAAGCTCTATCCAGGAGAGACAGTATCCCAGTACTTGACCTATCCAATTTTGTAACAAATGCATTCTTGTTATGAAGAAGGGTTCATAGGTCTGAATATAGACAATCAGATAATTAAACATCCTGCATATTCAGAAAATACTCTTCGCCTTCAGGGAGGTAGTGTACTGGTCAGAGAACGCTGGTACCCCTTGCTAGTTATAGTTTTCATTTTAAATTAAGCATAGGCTTTCAGGAGTGATACCTCAATCTCTCTGTACCTGACTAATGAGAAGCTTCACTGGAAAGACTAGCCATTCTCTTTAACACTGAGCCTCTGAGATGGAGATGGAAAGTGGGACTTGATAACACTGATCATGACAATACCACTTGGGGGATGGGGGTGAGGGAGCTTGCAACAGAAATCTAACAGCCTTTTCTATAAAAAAAATTCTTTGGCCATTTCCTCCATGGTTTAGAACTTCTCCGATTAAGTGTTGTTATGGCCATTTTCACAGATGAAAAACTGAGGCTCAGTGATGTTATATTTCTTGCTCAAGTTTATCCAACTGGTAAAAAAGATAAAGCTTAGAATCTGTCAGGACTTCTGCCTACAAGTCCACACCTCTTTGTTGCTTCCTGGTAATAAAATGTGGTCAAAGTCAAGAGATTTAACTGTGATACCTGCAGGCTCTCCGTAGGTGCTGGTGGAAGACCTGCAGGCTGGTGATTGGGTGATGGATGTGGGGCAGGAAAGTAACATTTCTTAAAGTGTGCCTACCAAATGAAGTAAAGGCATTTAAGTCTTAAAATTGTTTGACTAATCCCAGCCTTTCTAATAGCAAATGCATCCACTGCCAAGATTCAGCTTCATGTCATCTAATGACTTATTCCCACTCAGTAGGTCTCCACTTTGATCCAGGAATACAGTGTGTCCATGTGTATCCTGTCTGTTCCAGGGATATAAGTGGGTGTGACTACCTGAGTTTTCATGACTATCTTTAGACATTGTTGATAATTGGAAATGACTTTACTTCAGCAGCAAATGCTGAGCTGGAATCTGACTGGGAATTAGTTCATGCCTCAACCGCATAGCTAAATCTCAAGGGTTGGGATTATTGGGCTTAGGTTAGCAGTGAGTTACATTACAGTTCATTATATGTGACTGGATGTCTCAGGGGGCCTGGAGCGGCCCCGAGAAGGCATTCAGGAGATATCAGCCTGCATGGCTTATATGTACATGGAAAGGGGGGAGCAAGACTTTTTTTTTTTCATTGTGTTAAAGCTGAGGTAATTAAATATGACAAAGCTAATCTGTTGTTGGGATCAGTATGGCGACTGGTTATTCTTGCACATTTAAGGATGACAGCCTCACCAGGTAGAAATACTTGATTGCCACCTAGACTCTTCCCAAAAGGAAGAGTCAGCATTCACCTACCTTGCTAAGTAAAATGCTCTACACAGATCTATAATTAACTCACTGTTCACAGGAGGTGAGGGTCTGGCATTCTGTAGGAAGTGAAAACTAGAATTTCAGTCTTTAGTGAAAAGAATCAACTCTCAAAAATAACTAGGATTTACAGTAGAATTTGGGTCTAAATTCCTTGAAGGCAAAAACTGTATTCTTTTCATTTTTGTATCATAGACAAGTAACTGGTACATAATAGGTACTAAATAAAGATTTGCAGTATTTCACTGAAGCATGGTTTCAAAAAGAAAGCCAAATCACAAGTCAGGATTGTATTTTGGTTCATGAATTTGTTTCAATGCTGTCCAATTCAATTCCACCTTCCTGTGATTCAATACCCACAGGTCCATTAAATTTACAACAGCAAGCTTGTTCTTGTTACTTGTATTATATTTATTTATTTTTACATACTTCCTTGTATAAATGTAGATTTATGTATTAATTTATAAATCATTATTTACATTGGATTTATAAAGCAATGATTGAAGCAGTGCAAATTGAAAGGGGAATTTGTGCCCTGGCCAATTTGACTCAGTGGTTAGAGCATCTGTCTTTGGCTCTTGGGTTCGATTCCTGGTTAAGGGCATGTACGTGGGTTGCAGGTTCGGTCCCAGCTCTGATTGGAGGCGTGTGGGAAGCAACCAATCAATGTGTCTCTCTTGCATTGATGTTTCTCTCTCTTTCCTACCCTCCCTTTCACTCTCTGTAAATCAATTGAAAAATATCCTTGGTTGAGGATTAACCAAAAAAAAAAAAAAAAAGGGAAAAAAAAATTTGTCTTGGGAGGATCTTTTACGGTGGGAACAGTTTCCAATTTATTAAGAGGTGTGGAAGATTATGCAACAATTACGAACTAGCTGAATTAGTTTTATGTCTTTTAGACCATTCCTCTGGTCTTTAGACTTTGGCTTTATCTAATCACTCTATAAAATATACAAATAAATTTAGTCTCCTAGACTTATTAACTGTTTGGCTTAGATTCTATATACAATATTTGACTATGACTTTTCTTGGGTATTTTTATTCTAGTATTTTATGTTTTCTTCATAACATTTTAGTATCACAGTTAAATTGATACTTTTTAATAATGATCCCTGCAAGGTAAGTTGTTTTACTTGAGCATTCATCTCATATATTTGTATTCTTGAACTAATTATTACTGTCAATTATTATATATGTGCTATCAAATGAAATTACATGTACAATTTTATTGGGTCTATGAAACTCTAATATTTTAATATATTTTAAAGTGCTTATAAACTAAGTCACTTGTGATGACTGAATTAATGATCATTTATATGTCCATATAGGTGCACATGTGAATATACTACATACATATACTCAATATTTAATTAAAAATTTAAAACTCTAAGAATTAATGATCTGAGCACCCCTAACATTTTGAATATAAAATTTTAGAGGCATGGAATACCTTACAAGGAATAAAGTATCTGATAAAACAATAACTTATTTGTCTGAGACTTCAGAGATAGAGAAGGCAAACTTATTTTTTAATCCTGTTCTTGATAGTAGCTAATCGCTTTGAATATTTAACTTCAATTGTTACAAACTTAAGGGAACATATTAGGTATTTTTGTATATATATTTTCATATGGAAACAACACAACACAAATAATTTCTAAAAAAATGTGGTACATGTTTCTAATTTTTCTCTGAATAATCCATCAATCAATATATTTATGAATGTATTGAGCTATGTGGAAATCACTATGGTTGGCAGAAAGCAAACACAAAAAAATAAAGGCATTCTTATAGAGCTAACAGTTAATTTGGGGAGCAAATGGTTATGTAACATATTTTTTTTGTTTTGTTGTTTTGCTCTACCATGTAGAAGGTATGATGGTATGTGTTTTGGTCACTTTAAAAAGAGATTATAAAACAGAGCACAACTAAATACATTTATTGTCTAGTAGCAGGGATAAAACAGCATGCAAACACATTTAGTGATAGACTAGAAACTTTCTAATAAACGAGATCTAAATAAAGTGCTTTGGAATTTGAAGAACAAAGAGAGCACTGGTAATCTCAGGGCCTTCATTGAGCAGGTAGCCTTTTAAATAAAGTTTGACAGACATAAAATACCAATTGCTTTCTAGTCACCTTTAATATTTCTAAGACACCAAAGAGAGTTTGACACCCTCTCCATTTCTCTTAATTGTAGCTATAATTCCAGATGGCTCTGGAAAGAAGTCAGGATCAAATATGATGTGGTGTGTGTGTGTGTGTGTGTGTGTTTATGTGTATGGCATCGAGAACTGTGACCTTATAGGATATTTATGGATGCATTTACTTCTAGAATCTCTTCCACATCCATGACTTTCAATAGCCACATACACCAATGACCACCTGACTTTTAGCCCAGACCTCTCCTCTGAGTTCCTAACCACACAAAACTACCTGCCTATTTGACACATGGATATATTAAAAGCACCTCAAACTCAACATGTCTTCAATTTAATTCTTGACCTTGCCCTCAATGCTGGTGGTAATAGTCATTGGTGCTGTTACTGGATCTCTTCTTTCTGGTATTGTACTTCTTTGTGCCCTTGAAGTTTGGTGTGGCCACATAAATAGCTTTGGTCATAGGATATGAGCAGAAGTGATGACATGTATCATTTCCAAGGATAAGCATTTAAGAGCTGCTGTAAAATCTGTCACATTCCCTTCTCTTCTGCCAAAGAAATCACTGACATTTCACATGGTGGAGACAACATCAGCTGAGTTTCCTAAATGAATATGCCGTGGAACAGAGTCGCTGTCTTACATGAAATGGACAGGCAGTGTATATGAGAGATAGAACAACAGGGCTTTCTTTACACCATGGTTGAAATATATGTCACATACCATAAAATTAATTCAGTGTTTTTTCACATGTTCAGAGTTGTGCATACATCACTACAATATAATTTTAGACCATTTTCAGTACCTCCCAAAGAAACTCTAAATACATTAGCAGTGTTTTCCATTACCACTTATCCTAATCCCTACCACCAACTACAGGTGAACACTAATCTACTTTCTGTCTTCGAAGCTTGGTTTGTTACATCACTAATGATTTGAGGAAGCTTGCTTGTGAAGCACCACTCAGCTGATACATGGGTCTGATCTAGCACTTTCTCTCTTCATAAATGGCGCCCACTATCCTGAAAAATCAGAAACTTAGAACCTATTCTTGACATTCGGCTCTAGCTCATTCCCTATAACCGGGTAAAACAACAGCTCCTCTGATTTTTCCTTCCTTGTTATGTCATGGATTTATCTATTTCTCTCCATAGCCATTGCTATCAGTATAGTTCCAGGTACTACCATGTCTTTCTATGACTTTCAGATATATATTTTTCAGATACCTGTTTTTTGTATGGACAAACTATGATAACCATCTAAAAGTGAAAGCTAAGTATATGGACTACCTTTTCTTTGGTTAAAGAAAAAACTCCAGATTATTCCAGGGGCATGATAAGGCCAGCATGTAGCTGTTAAAATGAGGACCAAAGATGGTTTTAAAGTGTTGACCCTTCCAGACCAACAACCTCAGCTGAATCGACTAATCTTCCTTAGGACTCTGAGAAACCTGGTGTTATGCTCGGTTCAAATTGTGTACCGTCACTTATTCTGGCCCCACCCCTTAACAAAGAAACAGAATTTCCGGAGGATGAAGCCCAGAAATCAGGATTTTATAAAGATTCCCAGGTGATTCTAATGTGCAGCCAAGGTTGAGAACCACTGGTTTAAGTGACTTAATCAAGGTCAGAAGTGTGAGGGGAGACACAAGGTAGAACTGGCATAGAATCTAAGAAGGGTTTACCCTTTTTCTTTCGGAGTAGATTTAAAAAAAATGACATTAAAAGGAGAAGAATGCAAAGTTGATGCTTGACAACTGAGTAAGCACAGTAATTTAGGAATATGGAAACATTTCTTACATAACAGTCATTCAAAATACATTAAGAGCACAAGACTATCTTTAGCTGGCAGCAAAACAACGGCAAAAATCATTTAGAAAAAGGGTACAGTGCCATCAAGACCTGCATGATGATTAACACTTATATGCCTCTTCTTAAAGATTAGAGTGAGTGAGAAAAAAGCATAGAGTGAATGAAAATGTACCTTATTCACAATCAAATGAAATGTTATGGGCCTACAGCCAAAGAAATATTCTATGATTGAATTTTTTTCAGAAGTCTAAAATTAACTTGCTCAATTTTATGTTTCTCTACACCCTTCCTCATCTACAACATGAGGACTTTTGACCAAATAAATCTCTATGTTCCTTTTGAGCTCTTAAATTTCATGACTCTATTCAATTTGTTAGGTAAGGGATGAGGAAAGAGACTTTAACTTTTAATAGGAAATTTCTATTTTATCAGAAAGATAAAATAACATGTCTTTTCTTAGTAATTCTCCATATAAAGTAGTTTTCCCTTTGTATTTTATGCATAACACATCAGTAAAAAGAGATTTCAAAAAAATCATTTCAGGTCTGATAGAGGTGGAAGAATTGTAAGTATAAAAGATATAACACATACTCTCAGAATCCTAACTCTAGATTGGAAATATTCTTAAGCATATTTAAAAATTATAAAACAATGAGAACTTCTACATAATAAACATTATCAAAATTCATCATTTTGAATAGTCTGTTAATTTGGCTATTCTAATAGTTTGCTATGTGGTTGGTTGTGTTGCAGAATTAATAAACTGACAACATCAAATCTATAAACATAAGAAAATTTTACAAACATTGTGAATAGAAATTTAAAGTCAGCTAAATTATCTAGGTAAAAAAGTCAAAGACAAGTTTATCACTTGAAATACTAGGCCTTGAGGTCTTTTCAAATTCTTGTCAGCTTGTCAAAATATCTTACCCTTTACAGGATGTAATATAACCCTATCAAGCTACAGAAAATTGAGAAAGAAATACAATATGTTCATGGGGTTCCCATTACTAAGGCAAGAGTGTAGTGTGTTAATGTCACCAGGTTAATTAAGAAGTATTAGTAATAAGAAAATAGGTGCTTTTACAATTATGACACCACTGAAAAGATTATTTCATAAAATGCTGACTCAAAATAATCCTAATGTGACAAGTTTATAATCTAAACGTCACTATATAATTTTATGTAAATCACTTAAATTCTTTGGAACTCAATTTCCTATAAAAGACACTTGGATAGAATTAATCTTCTTGGATCACGAAGGCACATAAGAATAGCAAATAGTTACTGGACATTAACTATATCTCAGGAATTGTTCTACATGCATTTACATATATAAATTCATTGTATCTTTAAGAAATCATATGAGGTACTTATTAATATTGTCATCTCTGGTTTAACAGACTATAAAACAACAATTTCAATATTTGCTTAAGATTTCATAGCTATTGAATGACAAAACTGGGATTTGCAGTTAGGCCATCTGGCGCCAGAGGTCATAATCTTAACCATGATGCCATACTGCTTATTTTTCAAATAATATGTGTTACTATACTCCCTCCTCCCTTACTTGAGAATACAATCTAGGTGGACAGAATAATGTCTCTTTGCCCTTCATCAAAATAGTCTAAATCCTAATCTCTAAAATTTACAAAAGGGATTTAGCAGATGTGATTATCCCAGCTTACTTGGGTGGGCCTAACGTAATCACAGATGTCTTTATAAGAGGGAGGCAAAAGAGTCAGAGAAGTCAGGTCCAAGTGACCTGACCACAAGCCAAGGAATGCGGGTGGAGTGGTCTCTGGAAGCTGGAAAAGGCAAGGGATACACTTTCCCCCAGAGCCTCCAGAGGAATGCAACACTTGATTTTAGCTCTGAGACTCATTTCAGACATCTGGCATATAGAACTACAAGAAAATGGATTTGTGTTGTTTGAAACCACTAAATTTGTGGTAATTTTTCATAGCAGCAATAGGAAAATAATACACTACCATGAGTTTCTATTGATGATCAGTGTGTTTCTCAGGTATGCTGAGTGAAAGAGGTCATAAATCCATGAACTAGAAAAACAGGTAGCTATAAAATACATATAATTCATTTATGAATTATATGTATTTTATAGCTACCTGTGATAATTTCCTGTCTTAACAGTTAGTCTTTAAGATGATACTTTAGTAATGGCTCTGATAAAAACCAAAGCAACAGATTCCAATTATACGTATGAGACAATACCAGGCACTTACAATAAAATTAAAGTGATACGTATGATCAATATTTTTCACATTGTTTTATATAGTCTCCAAAATTATTTAAAACACTAATTTAGCAAAAGTTCCAACATAAAGGAACAGATTATTGAGGGTTTTATTTAAATTCAAAAAAGGAAATATCTAGTTTATTTGTGAATAAACTCAATGCTATTTTAATAAACTGAAGTAGGTTCAGATGCTACCAGAAGACAATCCTAATTCAACACATGGATATAGTTAAGAACTTTGTTTTCTTTTTATAATAGTCATGTTTTTCCTCCAAGAAGAGTTAGGCACAAGCTCTAATATTCCTGATTCAGCATTTAGATTTTGTGTGTGCCTAAGATTGATTGCAACCAAAATGGACACGCATAATATCAAAGGTGAAGTGAGATATAAGAAGATGGGCTGATTGGGACATTTTCAATCTATCTCATTCCTAAGAAAAATCAGAGTCATGATATACTGAGGAGATTCATTTAGAGAAAAAAAAATTATGTTAAATTCACAGAGGTAAAAATCTATGTGCATAATTCTTTTATGTAATCATTTGATATTTCAAAACATCAGAAAATGTAGAGCTGTCCTTATGACAATATTTAGCTGACATAACTGATTTTGACATTGTCTTACACTTCTCAGGTTGCATACGAAGAGATTTTTTACATGTACCTTCAGGGATAGCCGAAGCAGGTTCTGAAACGAAACTAACTGGCAAGCACTTTAAGCAGCACTTGCTCAGGAGCATGTAAATCGCAGTGTTTTAGAATCCCTTACACAATGCCGAAACAAGTGGGGGTATCATGGCAAGAAGCTAAATCTCAGTGGAGCTTTTTAAAAAATGTTTTAACATCCAAGGATGTCCAATCCATGTGGAAAAGTGGATTCCATTTCCTAAAGACAGCATAATAAGTGTGCAAGCATTAGAACAGAGCGTCTTGTGTAGCTCAGCTGGTTCTGCCTGAAACTTATTACTGTATAAATTGAAAATGACTGGATGCATTTTACAAAAGCAGTGTGTTGTCCTGAAGGAGCATCTTCCATCAGCTGCATGGGTTAGGAAGTTCATTTCCGTGGGTTAGCCGTGGTTTCTGAGGCAGGGATTTATAAAGTGCATGTTGCATAATTACAAAGCAGTAGAAGGTGGCTCGGAAAGAAAGAAGGCAGTGGATATAGTTCTCAAGGATCTGTTTAGATAAACAAGGCATGAATATATGAGCAAGATGAAGAACAGTGGAGCACACAAACCTAGAATAATATGCCCTGGCTGTGACCTTAGTGCTGGAGAAAGTCAAGGTGAAGGAGAGCAATGTAAGGCTCAACAAGTGAGAAGAGGTGCCTGGGGAAGACAAACCTTAACTGACCACTGTGTGGAGTTAATGCGGGATGTTGATGGTTTGAGGAGAAAAAGAAGAAACTCCAGTCAGTAGAAGGGTGAAGAAACTAACAGTCAGTTTATTCATTCAAAAACAGTGAATGATGCCTATGCACCAAAAGTAGTGCTCGGTACTCAAAAGACAGCGGTGAACAAAGAAATAAACAATTACTTCCCTCATAGTTTACATTCCATAAAAATAAGTAAACTGAGTGGTTTGTTCAATGATGATAAGAGTTATGGGGGGAAAATAAAGCAGAAAAGATGATGTGAGGCTATTGTGGAAACCACTTTAAGTAAGGTAATTTGGGAAAGTCTCATTTAGAATGTGACATCTGCGTAATGTCTGAGGCAGTGAAGGAGCAGATCATATGGAATTAAGAACAGAGTATTGAGGCAATAATTGGGCGCAGAGGCAAAATCATGCCTGGTATGTTTGAAGAAGGGGGGGCAGGGAAATGTGGCTGCAGCAGGATGAGCAAATGGGAGAACTAGAGGAGATGAGACCAGGTAAGTGACACAAGCCAGTCCTGCAGGACCACATGGATTACTTTAAGGATGTCAACTTTTACTCTGAATGAGATAGGGAGGTAATGGAGAGTTAAAGTAGAGAAATAATATGAACCGGTTTGGGTTTAACAGGATTACTTGATGATGTGCTGAGAATAGACGACAGGGGGCAAGAATAGAAAGAAACCTTGGAAGGAAGTCAGCAGTGTTGGTAATCCAGGAGATAGAAAATGGTGGCTTCGACCACAGAACTAGTAGTGAAACTTGTGAAAAGTGGTCATATTTTGTAGGTGGAAGTAACAGATTTTGATGATAGGTTAAAAGTGTGGTGAGAAGGAGGAAGGGAATGAGAGAGGGGGAAAAAGAAAGAAGAGAATATGAATGAAAATAAATTCTGAGCAAGTGGAAGGAAGGGGTTGCCAGTACTGAAATGGGGAGGAATGTACGTTTGAGGCAAAGATCCAGTGCTCAGTTTATGGCAAGTTAAGTTGATGACACCTATTCCACAGTCAAGTAGAGATGTGATGTGTATGATGTTAGAGTAGAGGAAGAGTCACAGGAGGGGAATAAAATCTGGCAATCATAACTGCACATTGTATTTAAATCCTTGAGATTGCATGATGTCATCAAGGGATGGAGTGTGGCAAAAAAGAGATTTGAGGCATGAATTTTAGGGCTCTGACATTGAAGAGATGAGAAAGTGGTACATGAGGCTGAAAGCAAGCAGCTAGTTATCCAAAGAGTAAAGCCAAGAGGGTGGGATGTCCTGGA
Organism: Myotis davidii; assembly: GCF_000327345.1. Lineage (NCBI taxonomy): Eukaryota > Metazoa > Chordata > Mammalia > Chiroptera > Vespertilionidae > Myotis > Myotis davidii. The sequence goes on along the minus strand of NW_006292095.1, from coordinate 6,629,377 downwards.
AGCCAAGTGAAGAAACTATTTCAAGCAGTAAAGGGTGATCAACCAAGCCCAGTGTTACTAATCGGTTAAGTGAGGTGAGGACTGAGATTTAGCTACATAGAGTTTTTGGTAGCTGAAAGCTGTGGCAAATTCTGATATTATAAATGTAGTCATCATTTTCCTGTCACATATCCCTTCAGGTACAATATGGGTTTCATCACTTGGTGTTTTATTTTTCTTTTTTAAAATATATCTTTTTATTGATTTCAGAAAGGAAGGGAGAGAGATATTGAAACATCAATGATGAGAATCATTGACCGGCTGCCTCCTGCATGCCCCACAAAGGGGATCAAGCCTGGGCATGTGCACCATGACCTCCCAGCTTATATGTCAACGCCCAACACCGAGCAGCACTGGCTGGGCCCATATGGTTTCAAGACCAATTACAAAGTAGTCTTAGGTTTCTGGTGGTTTAAAAAAAAATACGACTAGCAATTCTTTGATACATTCTCCTCCAAAAGATGAAGCTTAATACCCTCTCTCTTAACTGGGGACACTAAACCTAATGACTTGCTTCTAATGTATGTGACAGAAGTGGAAGCATGTGATGTTAATACAATATTGTGACTTCCTCCTGGAATTGACTCCAACCTCGTGAGATACTGTGAACCAGAAACACACAGTTAAAGCCATTTCCAAATGTATGACTCACAGAAACTGTGAGATAATAAATGTTTATTGTTTTAAGTTTTGGGATATCTTGTTATGTGAAAATAGATAACTAATTCAGATTTTAGTAGTACCTGGAAATGAGCTGCTGCCATAGCAGATACCCCCAAATTAGGAGTAACTGGAACTAAATAATGTGCAGAAGGAAGGAAGACTTTGAAGAAAGGGTTGGTGAAAGCTTATGTATCTTGAACTGTTAGTAAATGTTGGGACTTTTTAGAGACGCTGTCAGTGAGGCTCAAAGGAAAGTGAAAACTATTTCATTAGAGTTTGGAAGGAAGGGCTCCTTGTTATATAGTGCCAGGCAGATTCATAGCACTGTAATCTGCAATAGTGACTTCATGAGCTGAATGAATGAGCTAAGGTAATTTCTACATGGAATGTTGAAGGTGCTACTTGGTTTCTTTCTACTTATAGTAAAATGTGAGGAGACAGGTAAGCTTATAGAAGGTCTGCTAAACAAAAAGAAGCTAGTGTTTTTGGCTTTAAAATTTACTAGCCTCTCCATATAGTGAAAAATGATAAATTAAGAAATAGTCTCTGTACAAATCAAGGTCTCTGCCAGGTCTAACAATGAAGCTGAGGGTGTGGCTATAAAATCTCTTATTAAGACTTCATAAGAATCAATGGTGCAGCTTCAGAATACCATTTAGTCAGAAAAAAAAGGTTCTCTGCAGATCCCTGTGTCTCAGAGCTCCCCTCAATTAAACAATATTGCTTTAAGAAGCTTAAGGATATTGTCCCCCAGCAGAACCCCACACAGAGAAGAGCTTATCTTGATTTATATGTGTAGATTCATCTAATGACTTGGAGCCCAATAACATTCGCAAGAGACCCACAAAGTTTTAGAAAAAGAATTACATCAGCAGAAACACTGTTAGGTTCAACTGAGAGGGTCATAGATACTACTAAAAAGAGGCCTTTGGACACCCCACCTCATTCCACTGACAGGAACTGGGCTCAGAAAATTACCGAGTTTTCATGTACCTTTCATAAAACACATGTTATCTTTCATGTTAACTTTCATTAAAAAAGGAAAGATGAATCAAAAGGCCAAAACAAGGAAGGGACCAAGAACCATGAAGAATTATTTCCAGGCCTTGAGTCCTAATCAAGAAACTTCCAACCTATGCTAGATTGGATTTCAGACTTGGTACAGACCAGTGATTCCAGTGTATCTTCCATGTTCATAGCCATTATCTTCTGCCTATCCTGCCATTGAATATAGGGCATGGGGAGGAAGCAATAACGTGTCTCTTTAGTTCATAGGTCTTTAGGTCAAGAGGAATTGTACTCAAAGGTCTATACCTAAGGAACTCCATCTGAGAGGCTTAATTCATGCCTCAGCGTCATTTAGAAGGCAAAATTCTCGATTTCAAGCTAATACTGGGGTTCTTATAGGAGGGTGGAGTGAATATATTTTACATATGGGACAAATATAAATAAATTGTGACCAGAGTAAAAATTGCAATGGTTTTAAAACATGTCTAGAAATTCTTGATACATCTCTTTTTAAGATGCAGAGCTTAACATTCCTCCTCTTGAGTGTGGGTGAACCTCATCTCTAATGAGCAGTTAGGTGGAAGTCACAGAGCGAGACTTCTGTGATGAGGACATAAAAGGCATTGTAGCTTCCTCCTTTCACTAACTCTTGGATTGCTTGCCTGGGGAAAGCCAACTACCATATCACAAGGACACTCAAGCAACTTTATGGAGTGAGAACTGAGGCCACCAGGCAAATATCATGGAGTGAGCTTGGAAGCAGATAATCCAGCGCTAGACAAAACACAGAAGCCCAACCGACATTTTCATTTCCACCTCATGAGAGACCTTGAGCCAGAAACATTCATAGTCATAATCCATTGAAACTATCCTATATAATAACACCCTAATAAGCAAATTGACCAGACGGGTTGCTATGATGCCCACTGACCACCAGGGGGCAGATGCTCGATGCAGGAGCTTCCCCTGGTGGTCAGTGCACTCCCACAGAAGTTAGGCTCACTGGCGAGCTTAGCAGCCGGGATGGTAGCCTCTCCCTGCCTCTGTGGCAGCACTGAGGACTTCTCAGGGGATGTCGAGCAGGCCTAAGCCGGCAGGTGGACATTCCTCAAGGGGTCTCGGACTGCAAGAGGGCGCAGACTGGGCTGAGGGACCCTGTCCCCCTCAGTGCATGAATGTCGTGCACCGGGCCTGTAGTGAGATATAAATGTTTGTTGTTTTATGCCACGAAGTTTTGGGGCAAATTGCTATGCACCAATAGGTAACCAATGTAAAGATAATCACCCTCTAGCTGAATCACTGGCACCCAAACCCCTAAATTCTCATTTAGGGGTATGTGCTTGTGTGGAGGGAGTGGGGCAGAATTCCAGGGCTCCTGAATGATGCTGTTTTTCTTGCTTTCACCTGGCTTTCCTCTTCTGGTCATGGGAGGCCTTAATCTCTGCTATACCCCTTGTGCTGCTATTACTTTTATCTTGTGCCAACTCTCATCATGCTGATCTAGAGAAAAGTTATTCCTCTTCACCTGTGCTATAGTCCATGCACATCCCCTTCTAGGAAGCTAACACAGTTTGCTCCTGAGGGACAAAGCTGGAAGATAGTCTGGGAGACAACAACCCTGAAGCACTCAGCATCTTTCTACACTCTGACTACCAACCACTGCCTCAGAGGTGTCTGTATACAGCAGGGGTCCTCAAACTTTTTAAACAGGGGGCCAGTTCACTGTCCCTCAGACAGTTGGAAGGCCGGACTATAGTTTAAAAAAAACTATGAACAAATTCCTATTCACACTGCACATATCTTATTTTGAAGTAAAAAAAAACAAAAACAAAAAGAGAACAAATACAATATTTGTATTTGCATGTGGCCTGCGGGCTGTAGTTTGAGGACCCCTGGTATACAGTTTCCCTCTAAGTAATCCAACTAAGCTTGTATTATCTACAAGTTTAACACATGTACATCAATATAACTATGATGGTAGAGATAGACTATTTAAGATTATGAACTTAAAAAGTAGATAGTGATATGATCTAAAATATCTTACCAGCTGATTTTTTTAAAGGTACATAAAGTTTAGCATTTCCATAAGTGGTTATTATAATGATACTAGAGGCCCGGTGAATGAAATTTGTGCAGGGAGGGGACGGGTGTCCCTCAGCCCAGCATGCACCCTCTCCAATCTGGGACCCCTTGAGGGATGTCTGACTGCCCATTTAAGCCCAATCGCACCAGGCAGTTGGACATCCCTCTCACAATCTAGGATGCTGGCTCCCAACCACTTGCCTGCCTGCCTGATTGCCCCTAAACACTCCCCTGCCAGCCTGATCAATGCCTAACTGCTCTGTTGCTGGCCCAATTGCCCCTAACTGCCCTCCCCTGCCGGCCTGGTCACCCCTAACTGCCCTCCCCTGCCAGCCTGTCACCCCTAACTGTCCTCCCCTGCAGGCCTGGTCACCCCCAACTGCCCTCCCCTGCAGGCCTGATTGCCCACAACTGCCCTCCCCTGCAAGCCTGGTCACCCCCAACTGCCTTCCCCTGCAGGCCTGATTGCCCACAACTGCCCTCCCCTGCAGGTCTGGTCACCCCCAACGGCCCTCCCCTGCTGGCCTGATTGCCCACACCTGCCCTCTCCTGCCGGCCATCTTGTGGCAGCCATCTTTGACCTCATGGGGGCAGCCATCTTGTGTGTTGGAGTAATGGTCAATTTGCAAATCACTCTTTTATTAGTTAGGATAAAATGTCCTTTCTCAATAGAAACTACCCTGAAGGGATCAGTAGGATGATAGGTAAACAGAGTTTCTAGATATTTCTTTAATACAGTCTCCAAGCAATTAGAGTAAAATAACCTCTTAATTCTCCTAGACCAGCCGTGGGCAAACTACGACCCGCGGGCCGGATCATGCCCATTTGAAATGAATAAAACTATTGAAAAAAAAGACCATACCCTTTTCTGTAATGATGTTTACTTTGAATTTATATTAGTTCACACAAACACTCCATCCATGCTTTTGTTCCGGCCATCCGGTCCAGTTTAAGAACCCACTGTGGCCCTCGAGTCAAAAAGTTTGCCCACCCCTGTCCTAGACAAAATGTCCCAAAACAAATCCTTAAACATATGTTGTTAAACTTTGAGCCATTTGACTTTGCTACCCTGACCACTAAGGATTATGCTATGGGTTGAAATTTTGCCACAAGCAGTCACCTGTGGAGGCTGCCCAAAGTTTGTGAGGTGGCTTGGCATGAAAAATCTGTTCAGTATAAATGGCCTCCACTAGACTGTGACTAAAATTTCTAAGTGAGGATCAAATTTTACCCGTTATTTCTGAAACAAAGAAAGGTAATAGAGTACTAAAGAAAGGCACAGGTTCAGAAAGGGAGCTTAAAAAGGAATCATGGTTTATGTTGACGAGCACGTGGTAACTGCAGAGTAGAAGCAGAGCACAGAGAGCAGAGTGGGGAAAGATAGCTTGTTAGACTCTGTGGGGATACTGGGGCTTCAGGGGTGTCTGAAAGGTCCAGTTCTCTACAGGGCTCCATTGCATTACCCTTGAGATTGATTACCCTCCTTTGTTACTTCCTATGAGTCTTTACACTAAACTCCTATCACAGAGAGAACCTGATTATTTGGTTCTTTTAAATGGCATGAGTTAAGCCCAGCAGTGTCAGTTCTTAGGGCCCGTTATTAACCTCATTATGTCAAGTTGGTACTCGCATGTGCTTCCTCAGGTTCTCAGAAAAATGACCCTTGCTAACTAATCTTCTCTACGTCCACGTCTAAATAATAACAATGGATGCCATTTCTTGAGTGAGGCATTGTTTTTAGCATATATCATCCCCATTCCTTATAGTGACCTGAGAGGTTTAATCACTAAGTCAACAAATATTTATTTTAGGATTTCTGATCATCATTTTAAAAATGGAGAAACTGAAGCTCAAAAACATTAAGAACTGCCCCAAGGTTACACAGGTATTAACAGGCAGAGCTCAGATTCAAACCAATCATTATCTGGCTCCAAGGTTCCACTGACTAATCCAATGGTTTTCAATCCCACCTCCAAATGAGATTCATTCAACTAGTAAACATTGAGCCACTGATATGTGCCAGTCACTGCAGATTAATCATGAATAAAACATCCTAAAAGATGAAGACAGAACAAATACATTGGCTACCTGAGGGGCTCAAAAACAAAGATTCTCAGGTGTTGGCTCCAACAACCATGCTGTTGAAGGTCAGGGGCTTGGACTATGGAATCTGTATTTTTAACAAGGACCTCAAGTAGCATTTTGATACTTAGTCTTGTCTTGAGTCCACTGTACTAGAGAATTCTGACTCCTTCGATACGTATTTCAATTCTTTATGATTATGCTATTTAATCCTCATTCTTAAATACATCTTAATAGTGTTTTCTTAGTTTTTTAGGAGAAACAGTAAGATTCCCTTAAAATTTGAGATTAATCCTTTGTAGTGCAATGTATGCTGATTAATAATAGCAATCCTGCAATGCACATATTTCTAAATATCTGATTAGAATTAGAGAGAAACTTAGAGAGCCTTATAAACCCACTACCAGGAAAATCACTGATTTTAAAAGTTCAATCATGGGGTTTTTTTATTAAAGAACCTCTATTCAAGTAGTTGATTATTACTTTATAAGTTTGATTTTTATAGGCACAACACTTAAAGGAGAAGTAATGAGATTTGGAGACCTGACCTTTGAAACTTTAAATCTCAAGAAAGGGCATGAAAGGAGGGAAGAGAGGGGTTTGAAGACAGGGACTGGGATGGAAGGCTTGTTGGTGGGAGGGAAAAGGAGGGGAGTAGGACAAATGGGAACATTTGTTAGAGGCCAGCAGATGCTGACATGTGCTTCGATTTAATATGGGAAGTAAGAGGAAGGTATTTTATTCTGAACTAGGAAAGAGGAAATAGGCAATTAGAGCACATGGCTGGTCTGGAGAGAGGAATAGCAACTGCCAAATTAATTCATTTGCTCAGGGAATAAGGGACTGCTGGTGTGTCTCTGGCTCTAAGAAGGGCTTGCTTTGTTGTAAAGACATAATTTTAAGGCACAGAGTTGAAGACATGAGTCATTAGAATAACCTCACCCATCCTCTACTATCATTCCCTAAATGTCATGGGTCTCCAGACATAGCCCATTTTAACCATGCATAGCCCATTTTAACCATGACCTGTTTATGAAGTATTACATCAAGATGCTCAAATTATGCCAGCACCATGGAAAGAATATTCTTAAACCCAGGTACTAAAAGACAAGCTGAATTTCTCATTTTTTCCCTACCCATCAGCCAGAACTCTAGTGTAAATGTTGGATAATAACTATGCAAGAAATTACCAGCATGAGTTAGTCTTATTACAGATGAACAGTTCATCACTAATGTATTTAACTGAAGTTCTGCTTGTTCTAATGAATTAACCACACTTAAGAGGCCTGCAGCTGAGAAGTTGCTTAGGGGAAATGGCTTGGATACAAATCCCATTTGTAATCACCCTTTAAAAAAACTGAATACTTGTGCAATATTTAAGTCAAGGATCTTTTCTAATTCCACTGTCAGAATATCTTAAAGTAATGTAAACAATTGGTGTTAAAAAACACCACCACACAGCAATATGCAAGACATGCAGATGACCACTGGGGATAAGTAAAAACTAATATAAAGGTCTCTATGATTGGTATTTTTCCCCTCTTTATTTTATAAATGCTGAATTCCTATGCAGCTTAATTAATTACTTTACCTAAGAAAATTCCAGCTGATGACTATTCCTACGAGGTACAAAATCATATTGTAGACCAGCTATAAATCCTGTGAAGTCAAACCACCATTATTTGATTTATTCACAGTTTGCAGAAAGCAGATACACATGTCTGAGTGACTCTTAGGAGTTAATAGCAAAAGTACCATGAGATCATCTAGTATGCAGTTCATCACGTAGTGATTTGAGCAGCATTTGGGAGCCTCATGTCAACTCTTTGAAGGAGAACCTATAAATAAACACTGCTTAAAGTGCTTTGCCTATGAGCTAACAATGTCAATAATGTCTAGAGACAGCCAAGGTCCCTCTAAGAATCCATAACTTCCTTTGGTCAGTGAGCACAAAGAGTTCTGGTTTTAAGAGGGCTCAAAAAGCTATACTGTAGGTCCTCGGGTTACGTCGGAGATCAGGTCCTATGGCATGACCTTAAGTCAGAACCCACCTACATAAGCACCTACGTCACTCACATGGAGCACATACATAGCAGTAAAGAAGTGGAACAGTTAAAAAAAAAATTGAAAGAAAGATAACAATTCCTGACCTTTACTTGTGGTAAATAAATAAAAAAGCACATATGTACATACGTCGAAATGACAGAACTTTTTTTTTTTATATAAGTAAATGGAAGATGGTGACATAACCACGAAATGATGTACATCGAGTACTATGTAACCCGAGGACTGTCTGTACTCACCTTGAGCATGAAAAAGACCCACTGTCAATGACTCTGAAGTTTTAATAAGATGCAGAAACACAGATGCTATTCAAAAGTGTCCAAGACCTTAACAGAACAATTTGAATGTCAGGATGTTAAGAGATGCCTGGAAACTGGATGGAGTCCAGAAATGAAAACAAGAGAGAAAACTGAATAGTAGGGAAAAATAATAGTTCTTGGTTAAGTCTAAAGGAATTGGTATTTCTTTTTTTTTTATTCTGAAGGAGATGGGAGCTGAAAAAGTTCTTTAAAAATCATTTTCCTTTTCATGACAAAATGTTATAAAGGTAGATTGAGAGAGAAGTTGTATGATGGAGATAGTTCATAATACATGAGTTTAGATAGAGCATAAGGAAAATATGCTCTCTGCTTTGAAAGGTTTTCAAATGCAGAAAAAGGTCACAGGGGGTAAGAAAATGCCCTTTTATATTGTCTAAAGTTTTACATGTCTCCTTTTTCCCCTGATTGACCCCACCCCCCAGCCATTCCCACCCTGGGCAAGCCCCTACCTCCCCAGTGTCTGTGTCCATTGGTTATGCTAATATACATGCATACAAGTCCTTTGGTTGCTCTCTAACCACCCCCCACCTTCCCTGGCCTTCTCTCTGAGGTTGGATGGTCTGTTCAATGCTACCTTGTCTCTGGATGTACTTTTGTTCATCAATATGTTGATCATTATAT
>NW_006292095.1:6619673-6620485 GCF_000327345.1 Myotis davidii | reverse complement strand
CATAGGGGTGCATATATCCTTTCTGATTGGTGTTTCTGGTTTCTTGGGATATATTCCCAGAAGTGGGATCACTGGGTCAAATGGGAGTTCCATTTTTAGTTTTTTGAGGAAACTCCATACTGTCTTCCATAGTGGCTGCACCAGTCTGCATTCCCACCAGCAGTGCAAGAGGGTTCCTTTTTCTACTGCATTCTCGCCAGGACTTGCCATTTGTTGAGGATAGCCATTCACAGGTGTGAGATGATACCATATTGTCGTTTTGATTTGCATCTCTCAGATGATTAGTGATTTTGAGCATGTTTTCATATGTCTCTTGGCCTTCTTCATGTCCTCTTTCGAAAAGTATCTATTTAGGTCCATTGCCCATTTTTTGACTGGGTTGTTTATCTTTCTTTTGTTAAAGTGTATGAGTGCCCTGTAAATGTTGGAGATTAAAACCTTATTGGTGATAACATTGGCAAATATGTTCTCCCATGCAGTTCTCCCAGGGCTTTCTTGTTTTGTTGATGGTTTCTTTCACTGTGCAGAAACTTTTTATTTCGATGTAGTCCCATTTGTTTATTTTCTCCTGAGTTCCATTGCCCTAGGAGCTGTATCAGTAAAGATATTGCTACAACATATGTCTGCTATTTTGCTGCCTATTTCTAGGATTTTTATGATTTCCTGTCTTATGTTTAAGTCCTTTATCCATTTTAAATTTATTTTTGTGTATGGTATACTCGGCGGTCTAGTTTCATGTTTTTGCATGTAACTGTCCAGTTTTCCCAGCACCATTTATTGAAGAGACTGTCTTGACTCCATTGTATGCTCAT
>NW_006292095.1:6617966-6618438 GCF_000327345.1 Myotis davidii | reverse complement strand
AATTTCTGTGATCTCTGTTTTGATCCATTGATCTGAATGCCTGTTCTGTGCTAGTACCAGGCTGTTTGGGTTATAATGGCTTCGCAGTATAGTTTGATATCCATTATTGTGATCCCTCCTACTTTGTTCTTCTTTCTCAAGATTGCTGTGGATATTTGGAGTCTTTTTTTTATTCTGTATGAATTTTTGGAGAGTTTGTTCTAGGTCTGTAAATTATGCTGTTGATATTTTAATGGGGAATGCATTGAATCTATAGATTGCTTTTGGTAGTATGGACATTTTAATGATGTTGATTCTACCAATCCAATAGATGTTCTTCCACCTATTTATGTCTTCCTCTCTCTCTTTTTTCAGTGTCCTGTAGTTTTCAGAGTACAGGTCTTTTACCTCCTTGGTTATTTATTCCTAAGTATCTTAATTTTTTTGTTGCAATGGTAAATGGTTTTTTTTTTTTTTTTGTTTTTTTGTTTGT
>NW_006292095.1:6617043-6617944 GCF_000327345.1 Myotis davidii | reverse complement strand
CTTAAGTTCACTATTGGTGTATAAAAATGCCATAGATTTCTTCGTGTTAATTTTGTATCCTGCTACATTGCAGAATTCATTTATTAAGTCTTATAATTTTTTGATGGGTTTTTAGGGTTCTGTATGGATAGTATCAGGTCATGTGCGAATAATGACAGTTTCATGTCTTGTTTTCCAATTTGAATACCATTTATTTCTTCTTCTTGTCTAATTGCTATGGCTAGCACTTCCAGGACTATGTTGAACAGGAGTGGTGAAAGTAGGCATCCCTGTCTCATTCCTGTTCCTAGGCGAAATGGTTTTAGTTTTTGCCCATTATGATGTTGGCTATAAGTTTGTCATATAAGGCTTTTATTATGTTGAGGTATGATCCCTCTATTCCCATTTTGCTGAGGGTTTTTATCAAGAAAAGGTGTTGGATTTTGTCAAATGCTTTTTCTGCATCAATTGATATGACTATGTGATTTTTATGTCTCAATTTGTTTATGTGACATATCATGTTGATTGATTTGCGGATACTGTACCATTCTTGCATCACCAGGATAAATCCTACTTGGTCATGGTGTATGATCTTTCTGATGTAATGCTGGAACTGATTTGCTAGAATTTTGTTGAGGTATTTGGCATCTATGTTCATGAGGGATATTGTCCTGTAATACTCTTTCATTGTCTTGTCTTTATCTGGTTTTGTTATTAGGGTGATGCTGGCTTCATAGAATGAGCTTGGAAGTGTTCCTTCCTCTTGAATTTTTTTGAATAGTCTGAGGAGAATGGGTTTTAGTTCTTCCTTCAATGTTTGGCAAAACTCCCCTGTGAAGATGTCTGGCCCTGGGCTTTTGTTTGCTGGAAGCTTTTTGTTGAGTGCTTCAATTTCTTCCATAGTTATTGGCATATTGACCTT
>NW_006292095.1:6591568-6616848 GCF_000327345.1 Myotis davidii | reverse complement strand
TTTTTTTTTTTTTTTGGTCTCTATGTCAGAAAAATGCCTTTTTCTTGCTTGAAAAATCATTAGTCTCAGAGGCAGGTCTTGCTCTCACTGAGCCATCTCCACAATTAACTTTTGGTTTCATTTCAGTCTTGGTACAATTTCCCTCCGACACTTAATTCATGGTGCCTTCCTGTGACTTATTGATTGTTAACCTTTTTTTCCTTCCCACTCTTGTCTGGGGGGTGGGGGGGAGGGTATTTTTTTCTACTAATTTTTCATCTGCTTAACAGGTTCAAAACATCTGATGTAGCTTTATGAAGTATGGAACTCTGAAATTCTGCATACCTATTCTAGCTCAGTACAATTTATACATTTCTGAACATCAACTTCATTGGTTTTACATAGTGTGGAGTAGCAAAGAAGTATCTTTAACTTACTAGCCAACTAAATTTCCTCTCTGACTACTCTCACAACACAGTTGGATACACAGATTGTAAACATATTAGTGGTTAATTCTGCCTGCCCCACATAATTGAATTCTCACCAGGTAAAGGACTTTTGACAAGATCATTATACTGTAATGTAATTAGACAAAGAGCTTTTATAAGAGGGGAAGGAAAGGGATTAATTTATCTCTTTGACTGTATGAAAGGTATGCCATGATCACTCTGAATAAAGGATATATGTTTATAAAACATTTCTTGAATGAAATGGACTGTGCTTTAAAAGTAGTGTCTTAAATATACAAATTATTCTCAAATTACTCTCAAATCACACATCTTGGTGAAAAGTTTATATTGGCTATTATCCTAATCCTACCAGTGAGTCACCAGAGCATTATGAGTTCAATAAAGACATTTTCCCCATATTAAATTGTTAATTAACTCCACATTTCTTTTGCCAATAATCATGAGCCACAGAAGTCAAGAATATATGCCTACCATTGAAAAATCACTCTGTAGCAATAGCTCAAGTGTAATTCCATAAATAATGAATCAAATACTCCCATGTATCTCCTTTACCTTATTGAATCATTGTACACTTTAAATTGCTGTGTTGTGTGTTTAACAGATCTTTAACCATGTCCCAAAGAATTACTCATAGTTTAGTCTGAAACACTTAGCAATTTCATAAAGTTTTGCATTCTGGCTCTAAAGTGAACCTTTAGAACAGAACTGAAATGTTAAATGTGTTTTATGTAAGTAGCAGTGATGTGAATTCATACATTACTAAACATTTTTATACGCTATTCCATTTAACCATTAATGCTTTCTTCTTGCATGGTAATTAATTTTTGTTGTAGCCAACAGATATGAAGCCCTTCCTGCTCACTTGCAATGAAGCCAACAGATATGATAGAATAAAAAATAGAAGAAGCTTTAATCCAGATCTATTTGGTGCCCTGGAATGGCTAAATGTTATTGTTAATAATTTTGCAGGGGTAGAGCTCAAAATGTGGAGGAAATTGCACTATTACTGATTGCTAGCTAGGCAAGCTCTCCCATACTCCTTGGAGGGATAAATTATTTTAGGGAAGAGGGTAAATGCCAGAAGCCATCATGAAGTCATGTGTCTACCAAGCAGCCACCGAGATGATTCTTTCTCTCCTTCCCTTGCCCCCGTTTCCCTTCCTACCACTTTATTTTCATTCTCAGCCTCAGATTCCTCACCAACTTCACATCATTTACTCCCCTCCTCACCCGGCTTCTTTTTCTGAAGTGTGGACTGTTAGCAGGTTCGGCCCCTCTGGCTGGACACGCTCCTGCTCCTTTCGCTTCTGCTCCATGCAGATAAAGTGACTAAGACAGCGGTTCTCAACCTGTGGGTCGTGACCCCTTTGGGGGTCGAACGACCCTTTCACAGGGGTCACCTAAGACTATCGGAAAACACATATATAATTACATATTGTTTTTGTGATTAATCACTATGCTTTAATTATGTTCAATTTGTAACAATGAAAATACATACTGCATATCGGATATTTACATTACAATTCATAACAGTAGCAAAATTACGGTTATGAAGTAGCAACGAAAATAATTTTATGGTTGGGGGTCACCACACCATGAGGAACTGTATTAAAGGTTTGCGGCATTAGGAAGGTTGAGAACCACTGGACTAAGAGGAATAGGAGTAATGAGAAGTGTGACTGAGATCCATCCTATTGTTCTGTATCCATCTACTGCACAGCTTGCTCCTTGTGCTCTAATTTACAATCTTAAATTAGAAACCATGTCATGTTTATCTTTGTGAATAAAAGTTAAGGTAAAAATAAATATTTGGAAGCTTTTTTTATAGAACTATACACAAGTTTATAAAAAACACTTTAGTCTACTAACAGGTGGTAGATTTAACTTAGTATATTTGCTTTCTACTGCAGCATAACTTGTATTTATTATCTCACTGTTTTCATGGGTAAGGAGTCTTGGCCTTTCTTAGCTGGGTCCTCTGTTCAAGATCTCACAAGGCTACAATCAAGGGTGTTATCTGTGGCTTGGGTTCTCTTCCAAGCTCACGTGGTGGTTGGCAGAATTCATTTCCTTGTGATTGTAGGAATGAGATACTTAGCTCCTAAAGGCTCTTCCCCCGCCCATTGGAAATAAATGACATGCTCTGGGATTTTTAATGGCCAGCAGGAGAGCATTTCTCTGGCTTTTTCCATCTCTGACCTTCAGACTTTCTTTTAATGACTCATCTGAAAAAGCCAGGCTCACCTCAAATATTCTCCTTCTTGATAAAACAAAATTTAACTGATTAGGAATTTTAATTATACCTTCAAAAGGCCCTCATCCTTGCCACATACATAACAAATTCATGGGAATGAAACCCCCTCACCTTCGCATATTGTATGGGTCAGACACAAGTTATAGGTCCCATCCACATTCAAGCCCACATCATTCTAAGAGGATTGGGGTCTTTAGAGGTACTTTTGAATTCTTCCAACCACAAGTAGGAATCAACAAGTTCAATAATTCTCTTATTTTTTCCTAGCCTGTAGTAATTGCATCTTTCAAAAAAGCCTTACAAATTATAGCTACCTTTCACATCACCAAGAATGATTTCAATGCCAATTTTCGTAATCACTCCAACTATTCTCACATTTATTTTACTCACTCAATTCTGAAGATATTTTTTGCCTGAGCACCACTCAAGCTGTGCACTTTGCTTTGTCCTAATCCTCATCACCAAGCCAAAACGAGAACTGAATCAAAAACCTGAAATGCAACTATCGCACTCTTTTAACTCAGACTCTTATCAATCATGCTCACGTCCTCACTGACACCTACTCTGAAACTGCAGAGAGGGAAGGGCCCCATGATTGTTGACTGTTTTCCAGATTATCAGCTGTCTCTTGACGCTCATCTGACTTATCTCCCTAACTTGTCTAAACTACTTAGTTTATTACCTCAATCAAGTTCTCACTAACATCCTCAATTACCTTGAAGCCCAGTATTTCCACCTTCCCTTCCCTTCATAACCCCAGCCTTATATTCCTTCAAACCCCTAGGTTGTTTAGCACTGGTGGAAAAAGCAACCAAATGTGTCTTTTCAAGTCATTACACGCTCTGTAGGCAGGGCTCTTAATTACCTTACAGTTTTAACTTTTATTTGTTCTCTCTCCCACGCCTCTCAGAGACTCTGTTTTTAAACCTCCTATCCAAATTATATGCCTTTTCATCTAAGTGAGCATCCTATATTTCACACACAAATCTGAAGCTTTCAGGGAGAAACAGCCCGATCTTTTGACCACCTACAAAATGTATCCTTAACTGTACTTATTCCCTTCCATGTCCCTTAAGATAATCCACTATCCTCTTTATTTTCAATTTAGTCAACTTTCCTTCCTTTCTTAATCCTTACCTTTTCCATGACTGTCTTATCTACCAAATGAGAATACAACACCCCCCCATCTTTTCCTGTTACCATAGCTCTAGTTCATGCTCTTATCATTATTCACTGAACCTATATAAATAACATCCTAATTGGTCTTCCTGTATCTATCCCTGTTATAATACTGCATAAACTAAAATATCATTATGTCATTTCTTAAAGACCTTCAATAATCTCCCTTGGCTTCTAAAACAAAAGTACTTTTTAGCCTTGTATACAGCCCCTGCCAAATACATGTCTGCATTTAATGCTCTAGTATTATCGCCTGTCCTCTTATTTTATATTCTGTTACTACTGAACGACACCTTTCAGCTTAAATTTTGTGCAAGATGGCAATATTTACTCAAAATATGTGTTGCTCTTCCTTTTGAGAGCATAATACTTCTCTGCTTCAGAATGCTGTTTGATCATATAATTTTCTTTAGCCAATAGAATGTGTGTGACTGTGACAATTTCCACTTCAAACCAGAATCTTTAAGAGCTGTTGAATCATGTAACTATTCCCTCTTTTCCCCTCTGCCATTAGTCTGGCATGCTCTACACAGGACTACTCCTTCAGCTTGGTTCCCAAAATAAAGAGTGTGTAGAGCAAAGCCACAGCCAATTAACAATGAACATTTATGTAAGTGAGAAACTTTTATTAGTGTAAGCCATTAAAATGTGTGGGAGTGTTTGTTATTGTAACATAATCTAGAAAAATCTAACATGAAAATTGGTGCCTCCATAAAAACAACAGAACTAAAATATGTAGCTCTGACTTCTAAGCCACATAGTGGGGATTGGTAAATTGAAGAAACATATTTTATCACTATTCTTCCAGCATCCAATTTGTAAAACCATCCCTTGTAATGGTTCAAAAGGTAAATAATGTGCCTAATAAACCTGTGGCTTTAGGAAAATGAAAAGGAAATAAAGAATACTGGAAACATGATTGCTTTCGGCTCTATTTGACGAAGTACCGAAGGAAAAAGAGCTCAGAAAGGAACTAATCAGTTGACAAAGAATTAAAGGAATACAGAAAATGCAAAAATTATGAGACTTGCAGAGTTTGTAGATGCAATTGACTGCCATTTCTAACTAGTAACATATAAAATGTAGAAGGTCCATAGATACCAAAGGTCAATTAAAACAGCCTAATGCACAGTCCAAATTGTGGGTACTACCAACAAATTATCTGATAAAAACTCTGAATTGATACAGAGAATGTAGTTCATCTGGGGCCCCAAAGATTTTATGGATAGGAAGCAGGCTTAGAATGCTTGTGAGCCTCTTAACAAGGACACATTTCTCCAGTGTCACTTGAAGCATAGCCAATGATGACAAAGAGAAGATAAAGAACCCACAAAGAGTGGAGTCAAGGTTACAGAAGAGTTATTCCTAGGTTGCAGAACTTGGGCAAAAGTAAGCAAAACTCAAGATCTCCAGGCTAGGAATCCCTTACACATATTATTTAAAACTTAACTCAATCCAGAAAGTGTTCTTTAAACTCCCATGCTTGGAGAAAAGTCTCTAGAGGCTACTTTTAAGCCTATAAAATGATATGAAAATTGTCAGGTATACAAAGACAGAAAAAAATGGTCTTAATCATCTTTTTTTTTTTTTTTTTAAATATATTTTATTGATTTTTTACAGAGAGGAAGGGAGAGAGATAGAGAGTTAGAAACATCGATGAGAGAGAAACATCGATCAGCTGCCTCCTGCACACTCCCCACTGGGGATGTGCCCGCAACCCATGTACATGCCCTTGACCGGAATCGAACCTGGGACCTTTCAGTCCGCAGGCCGACGCTCTATCCACTGAGCCAAACCGGTTTCGGCGGTCTTAATCATCTTAGTGCTCATCCAAAATAACACTGCCTCTGAGGGCTTTGTGTTATGTCAACTTGGCTGGGCTGAACTACATTTTCCAGAATTTGCTTTTTTGTATATTTCCTGTTAGGGTGGGTCACCTGGGAGATTCTTGGTGAATTCAGAAGTCAGAAGAGAAGTAGCAGCCATTTTTTAGGTTACATACATTGCTAATCTGCTGACTGATTTTGCTGGCATGAAGCAGCAGCTGGGCCTGGAATTGGTTTTCCTTCCCCTAGATCTTCCCTCAGCTTCTTTGACTCCTGGGCCAGATATGAGTGTGGAGGGTGTGTGTGTAGCTCTGTGATGAAGGGTCCTGACTTCTATAAGATACCTTCATCTCCAAGGTAAGAGAAGTAAGAACAAATATGGGATTCAGTCTGTTCTCCTGGGAGTCCAGTTCTCTATATTCATAGAATCACTCTGCTTGTGATCTTCTCTTCCGAATATCTGTCCTATGGACTTCAAGTTCCAGCATCAGATGCAGAAACAGCATTCTTATAGAGACTCAACTGCTTCCCAAATTGTGTTACCCAATTCCCTAACACACACACATTATATAGATAACAAGGCATATCTTCTACTAGTTCTGCTTCTCTGGTTGAACCCTGAGTGATAGATATAGTAACTGAAAATAGCTACTTATTTGTCAACTTTACTTGAATGCTTAAAAAGCAACTCAAATTCATCAGGGCCTGTAAATTTTTACGGTTTATCCAAACTTAGTCTTCTCAGTGCATAGCTCTACATTCATACTATTCATCCTATTATACCACTTAAAAACAGATGTCTTCCTTGAAATCTCCTTTTCTTTTGGTCTCCATAAGTAATCCTAAATAATAAAGAGATAATATGCAAATTGACCGTCACACCCTCACACAAGATGGCCACCCCCATGTGGTCATAAGATGGCCACCACAAGATGGCTGGCAGGGGAGGGCAGTTGTGGGCAATCAGGCCAGCAGGTGAGGAAGTGCAGTTTGGGGGGACCGGGCATGCAGGGGAGAGCAGTTAGGGGCGACCAGGCCTGCAGGGGAGGGTAACTGGGGTCCATTGGGCCGGCAGGGGAGGGCAATTGGGGGCCATCGGGCCGGCAGGGGAGGGCAGTTGGGGGCGACCAGGCCAGCAAGGAAGCAGTTAGGCAGTGATCAGGCTGGCAGGCAGAAGCGGTTAGGGGCAAGCAGGCAGGCAGGCAGGCAAGCAGTTGGGAGCCAGCAGTCCTGGATTGTGAGAGGGATGTCCAACTGCCGGCTTAGGCCTAAACTGGCAGTCAGACATCCCCTGAGGGGTCCCATATTGGAGAGGGTGCAGGCTGGGCTGATGGACAGACCCCCTTCCCCCTGCCAGTGCATGAATTTCGTGCACCAGGCCTCTAGCCTATAATGAAATCCTATGAGCTATACCTTTTAATTATCTCTCATGTATCTACCATTCTCCATCTCTGGGACCAGTAACTTGTCCTAAGTTACTATTATCCCTTGAGTGGACACTTCGAGAGCCACCTAATTCTTCTACTTGGTACACATTATACTAGTCTTCAATCAGTTCCCTATTTTGCAATATAGTGATGTTTTCTAAAAACAAGTATGATCACATTGACCTCTGCTTTAAGCACTATAATGCCTTCCTATAGGTCTTAAACGAAATAACCTAAACCCTTAACACATTTAACAAAACATTTGTGGGCTCCTTCTTATGCACCTTTCCACCTGCAGCTTCATTTTGTTTTACTCTCCCCTCCTTTTCAATTCTTTGAATGGTTCACACTCCAACTAACCAACCCAGGGCCATTATACATGCTAATGTACCTCTAACCTCCTCAACCAAATCAACTTGTATTCCTTCTTCAAAAATATGACCCAATATCAAACTTTGAAAAAAGTGAGAAATGCACATTACTGTTCCCCAATCCAGGTTGACATTATAAAATAATTCATACAAAAATTTCTATTAAGCACCTCTCTTGGATTTAAATTCAGATAATTCAGTCAGATTCTTGGATATACAGTCAGTTAAATTTCTCTCTTAGATTTAAATTCAGATGTGAACATAACTCTCCTAAAATTTAGCCATTGTTTATTATGGTACTCTCATACACAAACTTTTTGAGGAAGAGATTTTATAAATTAAGCTTAGAGGTAAAACCACATACCAAATTACATATATAATACTTTTATATGAACTAAGAGATTGATTATTTATATTTTTCTATACTTCTGTAAACTCCTTGAGGGCAGGAAATTTATTTTATTGTTCATTTCTGTGACTGAAAGCATCTTGTACATTGTTTTGTGCATGACAGATGTTCAATTAATGTTATACAGAGTTTATTTCTACTATAATATTTTGATAGTCCATATTTGTCTTTATTTGCTTTTTTGTTCATTTGTTTCCTACCATAAACAGAAGGCAGGTTTCATGAAGGAAGGAAGATTGTCTACTTTGTTTACAGCTATAGCATTAGTTCCCTGAACACCATTTTCCACTTAACAGATATTTGTTAAATAATAATTAATTAATTAAATAAAAAAAAACAGCATATGTAAAAATATATGGCATTTAGTAGGTGCTCAATAAAATTAAAAAATACATTTTGGGGTATGTACAAATTCAAAGTGAGGAAAAATTATTTTAATTTCCTTTCAAATCAGCTTCACTTCCCATTTATAGAGAAAAAGGTTCTTTTTAAGAAGAATATATTTTAGGAACTGAGAAACATCCATCAGAAAAGTTTCTTAAACATTTCTACTTTTCTGCAATAGCAATTAGTTTTATCATCCAATGCAGCATAAAAAAAGTCTTGTTGAATGACACAAAGCATCATCGAAAGCACAGAGGGTGTCTCAGAAGGTAGGTTTAGACATACTGTAATATGATTACATTGTTTTGAAGTTTTGTTACCTTTTCATCTGAATGAATATAACCTAGAATATTAATACAATGAAGAATGACAGTTGATGACCCCCACAGAGGCTGCACCAAGTTGCTGATAAATATGGACTATGATACCTCCAAATCTTAGTCACATGTAGGTGTCTTGTCTGTAATCAGGATTTGCAAGTGATGGTGCATGAACTGTTCTCTGGTCATTGTTATTCAACTCCATCACTTACCACTGTCTGCAATTTCTAAATAGACTGTCTCATCTATCTAACCTCCCCTTCCTATACTCTGTATCTGGATGATCAACAAAGCATGTAAAATCAGCACTTTATTTGGTCCTTGAGAGGGTGCTGCTTTTGACATGATGAGAGCTCTTCCGTTCCCTACCACTCCCCATGACAATTTATAGCCCAGTCTGCATTTGACTTTTGCCAATACCTTCCCTATAATATAATGAGGCCCCCTGGGGTTGAAAGGTGAAAGGGGTTCTGAGTCATGCCATTTCCTTTTTTGATGCCTTTGCCTGAGTACTTTGTGGAATATTTAATACCAGCTCTTTTCCTCTGATGCATATGACAACATAATATTCACTGATTGCATCTGTTATGTCTTTGTACAAGGGGGAAAAACATTCTTTACAGCAAGATTATGGAATTATATACACTACAACTGAATATTCAGGTATTAAAATAGGCTTTTCTGCTTATTAGGGAAAAGAAGAAACTGGAAACTGTTTCAGTTTTTATTTGGTATTTTATCTACCATGGGCCTGAAGGAGCTAGAGTGTGTAATTTTACAGGTGTTTTAAAATACATATCTAATGGTTATTTGAAAGGAATACCTCAGAATGGGGATGTAAAAGTTCCTTCAAGTAAACAATGAATAAATCCATGTTATATCATTTTTAGTGCTATTAAGGGGAAAGTTAAAAGGTGATTGAGTTGCCTTTTCTTTTAAACCAGCATCTGTTTTGCTTTTTATCACTTTTATTCATCCATAGATGACTAGAGTTGTACCCAATCCAGGTAGTATTTAGACAAGTGCATTTTGTGGGTATATGAAACTATGTGACTGCATATCTGTCCAAATTTGACCATTTGCATTACAAGGGTAGGAGCTTTTGCAGAATGCCAGGCACTCCATAGCCACTAAGTAAATATAAAATAAATGCAACTGAAAGTGGCTCTCACTCATTAAAAAATAGGAGCATTTACTAAGCATCCAACTGTCTTTCCAATGCAGTATAATTCATATCCTTACCCCTGCTTGTAAAGAATCCATCATTTCCAGTAACCAATAATGGCACAGACCTGCTGATATGTAGCAATGGACACATACATAAATATGTAGTTTTTGTTTTATATAAAGAGGATATCATGTTCATGAGATATGTCTTTGTAATAACCCCCTTTTGCCCAATTTTCCTTGTGGAAAGACAGATGGAAGCACTCATTTCTAGACGCCTGAGTCAAAAATTTTATTCCTCTAAAGCTGGCTATTCCAGATGGAAATGAAACATTCTATTTTGGTCTCACTACATGATCTTAATCAACAAGCCCAGTTAGGGTAGTGTTCCACACACTCCTTTGCCCACCAGTGTGCCTGCCATTTTGTATCTGAATATACAAAAAGTCTACTAATTTGTATCTTTGAATAAATAAACACACACAATGAAAATAATAACATCAGAAATATCTACCTTTTCACTAACTTTGTTACTGAGGTCATTCTCAGCTTCAGAGTGACACAAAAACAATACACTTGAGAAGGAAAGAAATATAGTTCTACTATTTGTGTCCTTTTGGTCCTGGCAGAGCTTATCAGTAAGAGTAAATGCATAGCCCTATACACATTTCTCTTGGGCTTAAGTGAAGCTTTAGGATAGAAATAAGATACAAAAAAGATATAAAATGTAACAAGTTTTACAAGTAATAATTAAAATCATGTTTTTTTGAGTATGTGATGGATAAAAACATTAAAACATAAATATTCTCAAAAAAGTGAGGGACAATGACTTTACTTATCTTTATTCAGTTTCTTCATCTTTCTTGGCCATAACTAAAAAGTGATTAAATAGCAAATTAAGAGCTTTCACACTCAAAATCAATAATTAACTCTGTTCTATAGTCCATTTGAAATAATTGGAAAATTAACACCTTTTTTATGGGTTCGTGCAATTATATAGTTTTTCGTAAATTGACCTGCACGGTTTCCACCAATGAGATCGCCTCATTCGATGTGGACAAGACAGTGTGTTGACATCTAAGGTCCATAACAGATGGCGCGTGAAAAACGAGAAAACTCGTGAGTGGTTCTTAACAGATGGCACGTGAAACACGAGAAAGCTCATGAGCGGTACAAAAGGTTAATAGGTGGTACTGTATTCATCATAGCCATACTATATCTATGACATCTATATGTATAAAACCCTAATATGCAAATAGACCAAATGGCAGAACAATTGAACCAAATGACTGGTCACTATGACATGCGCTGACCACCAGGAGGCGTGCACAGAGGATGGCGGGCGTTAGCAGCAGGTGGCAGAGTGTGTAACATGGTGGGCATTGGCTGCGGCAGGATGATGGAGCAGGTGAGCGGGGTCACCAGACCAAGGTGGGGCGCCAGTCACTGTCATCTGGGCAAGCCTCTGTTGGTTACTGAAAATTCTTTGCTCCCGTGCGTCACGTCACGATTCCCCTGGGCACTTGTATCTGCAGCTGTCGCCAGTCCCGCTCAGACCCGCAGCTGGCGCCAGAGCTGCTGCTCGCACCCACTGCAGGCACCAGCCCTAATGGCTCTGCACCATCAGCGGGTGCGAGTGGGGCCAGTGCCGTCAGCGCGTAGGAGCAGTGGTGGCGGGAATGGGGCTGCGGGCAGACAGGGAGCCAGGGGCTGTGGTGGGAGGGGCAGGGCAGTGGTGTGGAGGATGGTCCAAGACCTGCCCCTGTGCTGACTGCAGCCTTGCAGCCCACAGTTCCTTTCAAGGTGCACAAATTCATGCACTGGGCCCCTAGTCTAAAATAAAGGTCTATGTCATGTATACAAGCCCTCAGTGTTTTCCTTTTGCATCAAAACTAAAAGTACAAGATTATTTGCATAATATGTACTTCTACTAGGATCCACTTCTTGACTGATAACTTTGCTTTATGAAATAAGTACAAAGATTGAGGTTCAAGCCTCAAGTTTTCATGCCTCCCATGATGTGTAGGCCCAAATAAAACAATAAAATAAACTCAATATATCTTTGGTGCTATCTTTCCTTCTGGGGGCTGGTGTGAGATATTTACCCTCTCACCTAGACTCACCCACTCTATAATGAAGTCCTCACTTTTAGCTGTCAGTCCAATATAATGACAAGGGAATACAAGAATCATGGACTTTTAGAGCCAGAGAGAAGTTAGAGGCTATTAAGCCCCTAATTTTCAGATGAGGTTATCAAGGTCTAGAGAGCTAATGATATCTAGTAGCAGAGTCAAGATTAGAAACTATGTCTCCTGGCTCCAGGACCAGGGCATCTATTTAACCACACAGCCATGTGTGCCCAGCGTGATAGTGAGGCTAAGTGCTCCTACTAATTTTACCAAGGCAAAGGCTTTTTAGTACTTAGCTTCATTCTAGTCCAGTCTGCAGCTCAGTCAAGCACATTTGTATTGGTGTTCAGAATGTTAAACATCCCACTTTCTGCTAATAAATTTTGAACTGCCCATCTGCTGTTATTTCATTTATTCAATCAATATATAATAAATGTCTACCAGAAAGTGTACTAGGTACAGAACATAAATGAATAAATTGTACACTTCTGCTCTGAGATAAGTCAGAAGAAGAAAAGGAGGTGCTGTAGATAAGAGTGGAACCAAGGTGGTAAGGAATTAGAATAATTCATGTCTGATGGAATCTGTTTTTTGTTTGTTAGATTTTTTTTTCAATAGAAAAGATGTGGTCTTATGGTAAGCATGAGGGTACAGTTGGAGGCTTGAGCAAAGAAAGAGCACAACAGGGGTGAATTAAAGGGTTACCAAACAGAGCTGAGATTCTAATTGTACTCTCTACCCTGGAACAGGATGAAAGGAAAAGAATATCATCATTGCTAAGTCCATTCATTGTTAAGCCCATTACATTGATATTGTAAGACCAAGTACATTGCCAAAGTAAGTCCAATGTATAGTCATATAACAAAGAACACTTTTAGAAGCTTAGAGTGCATTGAGATATTTAGTCATGAGTTCTAAGCAGAAAAGCAAGAAAATGGAATTTAGAGGACTTACTATGAATTAGAAGGAAAAGGATTTAGTATCTAAAATCAGTAAGTGCTTCAAGGAAAAAATAAGTAGGAATAAAGAAAGGGATGTGGTAATTATTGTCTAAGAGAGAAAAATTTTAGAAGTTTGAGATGATGGCAAATTCTGGTTCTGAGAATGGCTCATTGAGATAGAGTAACAATAAAATACATTTAAGGAGAGGAATTCGTGGGACTGTACAATAGAGCATTGAATAGGCCATTAATGGGCCTGGACCCAGAGCTTTAGGAGAACAATGGGTGACCTGGATGCTGGTGGAAGTCAAAGGGGGACAGGAGGAAAGTACACCGATGCATGTACCAGACCCCGTCCCGAGCCCTGGAATATGAGGTAAATCAGAGCAATATTCTAGTAATAAACAAGTAAATGAACAAAATATTTAAAGGCAGTGATAACTGTTATAAAAATAAAGCAAGGCAATGGAATGAAAAATGATTGGATGAAGAACATAATGGAAAAGGAACAACTCCTGAAAGAGGCAACATTTGAGCTGAGGAATGAGAAGCCAGCCATGCTAAGAGCTGTGGGAAAACACTTACGGGTAAAACTGCACAAAAGCCCCAACACAGGAAAGAGTTTGATGTATTTGAGAAAGAAGAGCAGCATGGCTGAAATGTAACAAATGAGGCAGACTGATAGGAGGGAAGGTTTGAAGAAGTGAGGGTTAGATATTTGGGGGCCTTATTATCCATAATAATAAAGAATTTAAATGTTATTCTAAGCACAATTGGATGTCATTAGTGGCTTCCAATAGATGGAATTAACTCCAAACTGTGATGGATTATTAAACAGAAGTGAGAAGTCATATTCTCAAAATAAGCAAAAACCAAGAGAATGCTATGCTTTCTACTGGTCCTGATATATTGAGAGAGGGAAAAAGAAAAGTGGGGAGACAAGGAGAATTAGGAGTCAGTTTTGTTTCTCATAACCTTCTTGGATGTACAAAGTGTCAAAAAAATCAGTAACAATCAAGCCTTTATTCATGTACTCTGATGGTGCAAAGGAACAAAGAAGGAAGTAAGAAGAACAAAGAAGTTCCAGCCTCCTAGAGTTCATCTTCCCCCTACAGAACAGAAACGGGCAAGGGTCAGATGGAAGCAGAGCAGAAAAGGGAAATCACCTCATTGCTGAAAAGCCCCAAACAAAAGGATCCTGCCTCTTTATGGATGCCTGGGCTTGGAGGAGAGGGAGGCATAGGAAGGTACTGAGTCAAGTAGTAAAAAGTACCTGAGTCAAGGCCCCTGAGAAGGAGGCCTCTTCATGGAGGAACCTGGGCTAGGCATGTAGCTAGACATGCATATGAATGAGGCTGGCTGCACCAGGGCTGGGGGTGGGTGAGTACTTGACTGCAAGTCTCTCCAGAAAACTATAGTGCATGGGCTGTGCAGCTGTTAGGGGCAAAAATAGAATACTGGGGACTAGATATGGTTATGGGAAATATTAGTAATGCTCTAATAACCATGATTGCCTTGTTCTGGTTAAAGAAAGGACATTTTAACTTGGCTGGGGGTTGTATGCCCCTGGGACCTGGGAGTCAACCTTGGAACCATTCTCATTCAAGAACTACCTATCATCACGGAAAGATTAATAACTTTGTTGCCCACCTCAGCCTCCTACTTCCCCATGCCTGTAATCCACATTTCCCTGTGTAATCTTTGTCTTACCCTATATAAGCAGCTGGCTTATGGGGGGCTGCAAAGCAGATTTTTATGGATGGCCTGCTGCTCTCCCATACTGCCAGCAGTATTGGAATAAACGTTCATATATGATTCAACCCTGACTCTGCTTAACTGGCTCAAGTAGTGACAGGTAGCACAGACCCATTGATTGTCCAGTTACTCATCCAGTCTGCACCAGGGAGAGCAGCTTCTCTCCATGAAGGCTGATAGGCCAAACCTAGATGGACCAAAAAAAAAAACACACACACATGGGATCCTGGCTTGGAACCTGACTCCTCAGAGAGAGAGAGATCATTTGTTTAGTTAAGATAAGTGAAAAAAAACACAAAACAACAAACTTAAAATATGCAGGTAAAAGGAAATATCTAATGATATGTCAGAATGAGAGTATTGCTGAAATACAACCTTCCTGGGGAGAAAAGAAGGGCTGTTGGTGTTAAACTTCCTGGGATTCAGACTTCTTGTGACATTAAGTTTTCAGCTTTTGAGGAAGAGAGTTCTTCATCTTTGGTTCCCTGGCACTTACTAGCCCAGTTTTTGACAAATGCTCAATCCACAATGAATCCATGAATTATGGCTTTGGCCTCTGTAACATTGCTCTCCAGAACATCTTTAAAGTGAAATTAGCAGGTCACAAACTCTAACACCTGCAAAAATAATGCAGGCAGGTAAATTAAATATGTAAATCAGCCAAGTGTAAGACATATGAGGGCAGAAAGCATGGTAAATCATAGCATTTATGATCTGTCTAAAGGCATTTAATTCAAGGGGGGCGGGGGCAAGGAATACTGTGTAAACAAATGATCTGCTTTATAGTCTAGAGGCTACCACTGTGGAACTCACTACTCTGAAGTTGATCTCAGGACAGCAGAGAATAAATATTTGAAATCCCGGACACACTAAGCTTTTCAACTATTCATTAACTTCTCAACCATTCATTCACTCATTCATTCAACAGCTATTTTTTTTACTATCTACCAGGTATTATTTCAAGTGCTGAAGATACCACCACACACACAAAAAAGGACAAGCATACTGCCTTCACACAGGGTACATTCTAGAGAGGTAAGACAGTATGCATCTGCAGTGATGTGATCAGTCTTTGGAACGTCAGTCAAAAGCCAAGAAACAACATGATTCATTGTATTGTATGTCATCAGAGAATCTTGCATCTACCCATCAATGGCAAAACCTACAGTTCACTCTGTAAATGTAAAAGGGGCTCTATAATAAATCTGACAAGTTCAGTGACAAGTTTAGTGACCTCACAGGGTGAACTGATGATAAATGCCTAACTGGGCAGATCTCACCCACAATTTATGAAAGGCTTATCTTTGCCCTGTCCATTGTTCTTGTTCATCTAGGGCCTATGGTCGGCAAACTCATTAGTCAACAGAGCCAAATATCAACAGTACAACAATAGAAATTTCTTTTGAGAGCCAAATTTTTTAAACTTAAACTATATAGGTAGGTACATTGTTATTAACTTAACTAGAGGCCCAGTGCACAAAATTCGTGCACTTGGGTGGGGGTGGAGGGTCCCTCAGCCAGGCCTGTGCCCTCTTGCAGTCTGGGAGCCTTTGGGGGATATCTGACTGTTGGCTTAGGCCCGCTCCCTGTGAGCCCAGCTCAGGGCTTCTGGCTGAGTGGCGCTCCCCCTGTGAGCATTGATCATCTGCCCCCTGGTGGTCAGTGCATATCATAGCAACCAGTCGTTCCACTGTTTGGTCAGTTTGCATATTAGCCTTTTATTATATAGGATTAGGGTACTCCTAAGGCTTAGGAAGAGCCACACTCAAGGGGCCAAAGAGCTGCATTTGGCTCGTGAGCTGCAGTTTGTCGACCACGGATCTAGGCTAAGGCACATTTCAAATGCCAGTGATCTTTTGCAGGCCCCTGGGAAGAATAACCACCCCCAAGGGAACATAATCATGACATAATCATGTCAACTATCCTGTAATTCCAACATAGAGATTTTCCCATCTTGCTTACTTCCATCTCCATGTAATCTTCCTTAGTTCCATCCTTAATTCCAAATGTATAAGAAAAAACACCCGCATAACTGTTATTCTATGGAGCATTTTCTTTGTCTTCTGAGATCTTGCTTTCAGGATGTCCTCTGTTTGGCTCAAATAAACTCATGCAAATTAAATTACAGGTTTGAGTGTTATTATGTTGACATCTCTATTCCAACTGCTTTTTAATGGTTGATGTGAAAGGCTAACTGTTGTCAAACAAATCTGATGACTACACCTTGATATTTTTTATGATATGACTCTAAATTCTTTTTTCGTATGTGTAAGGCAACTTTGTTCTGTTATGTTCATACGTTCTGTATACAGAAGGGAATACATGATGGCTTTTCTCCTTTACTTCTACCACACTCCCAAAATGAATAACTATATAACAGCAGTTCTCAACCTATGGGTCTCGACCCCTTTGGCAGTCGAACAACCCTTTCACAGGGGTTGCCTAAGACCATCCTGTATATCAGATATTTACATTATGATTCATAACAGCAGCAACAGTACAGTTATGAAGTAGCAACAAAAATAATTTTATGGTTGGGTCACAACATGAGGAATTATATTTAAAGGGCCAGAAGGTTGAAAACCACTGCTATATAAGGTGATACATGCTACATTCAAGACCATAGATGGTACTTTGGTATTTGTAGGCACAGAAACACTTTCTACAAAGTTAAGATAAAGAAATACTGTTTCTATTTTTGTTTTTCAGAATATTACTACTCTCAGGATAGTAGAGAGTGTGCTGAAGTAAAAAGCATTCTGGATAAGAAGTTACAAGATCTGGATTCACCATCATGTGGCTGCTCTTTACATTGGACTACCTCATCTTTGCTAGCAGTCATTCCTAGCCCCAATTTTAAACTTAGTTTGTCAAATTACTCAGTATAGGAAACCTCCCTAGAAGAGAGGGCATATTCATAAATTCCATTTATTCACCATCCACCAAGTCATTCTAAAAGTCACAGCTTCTCTCGAGAGGATTTAAGAAACAGCCAGATATCAGGGAGGCAAAATGAGCTTTGACCTTATCTGGAAATTTGAATTCTGACAGGGACACCTCAATGCCATGCATTTGTCATTACTCTATTCAGTTTTGTGATAATGATTTAACACAAATTCTAGCAAGGTATTTTGCCCAGTTCTGTGATTTGTAGATAGGAGCTCTAGTAGGGGAGAAATAGAGAAAAAAATCCCACTTGCCATTTCAATCCCAATACCCACTTGTTGCCAAGAAACGTGCAGGGACCCCATGGATGTAGTCCCAGAGCACCTGGAACACTGCATTACTTGGTTCTCCTGGGCTCCCATGTTCCCTGCACTCCCATTCTGGAGTGTTTCAGGTCTTATGCAAGTATGTGTAATTTTACCCAAGGCTTTCTCCAAACAGAACTTTCTCCGAATTTGTGACAGCAAACTTTGTGTTTCAATTTCTCTGGCTTTTAAAGAGTGCTGAGACTCAAAGAATGAATGGGGATTCAGATGAGAAGTAAGCTAGCAAGCTGGGGACGGGGAGGAACCATCCTGTCTTTATCATAGGCGAGGACCATTTTAGTCTTCACTAGCCCTGGGCGGCTGGGCAAGTTATTATCTGCAAAATCAGAAAAGATTTAAGGGGCTTGGACTTTTCTTTTCTTACTGCAGAGCCCTCAGTCCTGCTCTGGCATTTATTCTGTTTAAACATAAAGGAGAGAGCATTTCCCTCTGTCACTCGGAGCAAAGCAAAGGGTGTCTACTGCTCTCAGGACTCTGCTTCTCATGGGATCTGCCAGGCTCTTTCAGTGCTAACTGACTTAAATGATAATGTTTTTCTTTTTATTATTAGAAACGACAACACTCTCAAATCCTTTTCATTATTTTTTCATAAGTTCCAGGATTTAGTCTTCTTGTTGCAGCCTGTGATGTTCAAATAACATTTACCCTGAAGCTTTTATCAAATTTTCAGAACATCTCTGTTATTTTAATTCATTTCAGTGATAGCTCCTCCAGCTTGCCATGTTGAATCCAGAGCAAGACAAGCATTGGTACTTCTGGGTAGGGTGAAATTTTCTCACTTACACTTTCACCCAAATTAGGAAGAACAGTCTAGTGGACGGCAGGAGGTTAAAGAAGCAACCTTGATGCTTAAAGGGAACCTTTTTCCTGCCTTCTGTCCTTTTCCAGCATGTGTCTTTGGTATCCATCCCTCAACCCTGTTAAGGGCCCACCAGGTTGTCTTTGAGTTGTATACCTTTCTCCCCACAAACCACTTTTCACTTCCCTAAAACTTAGCCTGTCCTCTCCTTAAAGTGTCCATTTTCATCCATTCATAGGCATTTACTGAGCCCATAATATATGTCTTAGACTTGTTTCTCTCTGTACTAAGGATAGAAAGGTGATCTCTATCATGCCTAGCATTCAAGACCTGAAGTCTGGTACGAGGAAGGACAGACTTCAAGGTACAATGAGAGTACAGAGGCTGGGACACTTACTTCTGCCTGGGAGCCTAGAGTAGGCACTCCAGGTTGGAGATGGCTGTGCCAGGCACTTAAAGATGAACTAGAAAAGCACAAAAGGACTTCCAAATGGAGGGAACAGCATGTGTAAGCTTATATGGGAAGAGGGTAAATTACTCAGGGGAAAAAATCTTCTAACTATCCAACAAAACATTTTAATACAGACCAGCAGTTCTCAATATTATTTTACAGCCCAGACATATCTGAGAGATATGATGGCTAGCACTGGTAAAAGTAGCTCTGTGATTTGTAGCATATCGGAGTGCATCTGCATCTCTGCAGGGAGGAGAATCATGGGGTATAGTTTAGAAAAATCCTCAGGAGTAATTTTGACATCCTCTCGTTAAAAATCATAAGCACAGATGCTCCTAGGTTGGGGTAAAAAGTGTGTCTTATCTTTCCTTGGTAAATTAATAATTAAGAAAAACAACTGTGATAAAATAGAACTTAAAATTTCAAAACAGTAAAAGGAGAAATCTTTTCAAGAGGGGGATAAACGGGGATACTGTTTAAAATATACCTTTATAAATAAACAAGGCCCTATTTGAAATCCCTATGAAGAATTATTTTTTTAAAAAGACATCTCCAAAATTCATACTTTTAAATAACATCTTTAAAAAATTGTAGCATGAACAATGGGAACTGGAAATCTATTAAGTTATTGTTTTCCTCATAAAGCATTGGATAAAGCTGAAACAATGTTCCAGAGGACTCAGTTTAGTATCATTCTGAATTGAAATGAAGACTTCTCTCTCATTTGCTTCAACTCTGTTAAAAAAAAAAAAACACACACACACACACACACAAAAATCACACCTTCCCCAAGAGATTCATTACCATATGGAAGAGTTGGGGCAGAGGGAATAGTCAGAGTAGGATAGATGAAGATGTTCCAACACATGAAGGTCTCTGGAACAGTCTTTTTTTTATGTTGTCTCATGACACGTTGAGTGTAGGAGCTACAAAGTGATCAGATGGTAAATTTAAAGCCAATAAAAAGGAGACACTTCACAGGGCATGTAGCTTGCTTGTGGGAATCAGTGACAGGGAAGGTCAAGGAATTAAATACTGAAGTTGTATTTATACTAGAGCTGACTGTTTTTATGGCCAGTACAACATTTATTGGTATGCTAAGATAAGTCTTATGCTTCGCAGAGAAGCAAAGACTACCTCTCAAGAGTTAGAAAAGGGTCACTCCCAGAACACCCCAGCCTACACACTTACACAATCATTTAGTTTTCTCTCCTCTCTGGAGATAATTAAAAGTTCAGGTAATATTTGATAAATCCATTGGCTTTAAGAAAAAAATAACCATCACTCTGAGTTGCCACAATTTCTGGGGTGCATTACCTAAAGGTCCTTCATTTTTAAACTTCTCATAAGGCAGGACTTAAACATTATTTCTGTACTGAATTCTTTGCATAGTGAAAGGCCAATATCCTAAATTCTCTCCTTTTTCTTCTTTAAAATTGGGGTGTCATATATTTTAGGAGTGGATACCTGGTTAGATTAAGCTAAATTTATAATCTATTGTCCTTGAAGTATATCCTCCAGACTAGTTCTCAATAATTAATGATGAATTTAGAGGGAACTGTTAGGGTGATGTCAGATTGACGACCTGAAATACCAATAAGTCAGTATTTGGGGAAGGCACAACCCATTTCTGGTTTGGGTTTTCACATAGATAGTATCATCATATGGTTAATTAGTGTTTTTGTTTGTTTGTTTTCAATTTAGTTTCAGAGTTTGAATTAACTTGATTGGAGACAGTGGAAGGTTGAAGAGGTGTGGAGTAGCCATTAATGAGCAACTTAATGACTTGGAAAAAAAGAATAAGTTGAAATTCTGGCTCTGCCACTTACTCTCCATGTGACCTTGTCTAATCATTCACCTTCTCTTGATCTCAGAATTTTTCTCTATGAAGTTAACTTGTAGTCCTGGCGCAGTTGGATGAGCATTGTCTCATACACCAGAAGGTGGAAGGTTCAATTCCTGGTTGGGGTGTTTGTGTGAGGCAACCAATTGATGTGTGTGTCTCTCTCTACCTTCCCTGCTCTCTCTCTCTCTCTCTCTCTCTCTCTCTCTCTCTCTCTCTCTCTTTCTCAAAAAAAAAAATTCCATTAAAAAAAAAGTTAACTTCTAATGTGGTGGTAAAGATTAGACCTAATAAATGATCTAAAAGGGACAATTTTTTGCCTTAGGAGGATTTGATAATGCCTGAAGACACTTTTGGTTGTCACTACTAAGTGAAGAGGTAATACTGGCATCTAATAGGTAGAAGCCAGGGATGATACTAAACATACTACAATTCATAGGGCAGCCTCCCATCCAAACCCAACAAAGAATTATCTAGTCCAAAATGTCCTATTGCTGAGCTTGAGAAACCTTGGACTTAATTCATGTAAAGTGACTAGAATCACACCTTTCAGAAATTAAGATTAGTAAATGTTACAGACTAAATTGTGTTCCCCAAAATGTATATACTGAAGCTTCAGTATCCCAGGTTATAATTGTATTTAGAGATGAAGTCTTTAAATTCTTAATTAAATTAAAATAATAAAGTGGTTAGAGTGGGCCTTTCTCCAATACAACTGGAGAAATTAGGATACAAAGAGAAGCATCAGGGTTACTTGCTCACAGGAAAAGATCATTGTGAGGACACAATGAGAAGGTGGCTATCCATAAGCCATGAGGAGAAGTCTCAGAAGAAGTCAAACCTACTGACACCTTGATCTTGGACTTCTAGCATCTACAACTGTGAGTAAATACAATTCTGTTATGCAAGCCATGTAGTCTGTTACGGTAGCCTCAGCAGACTAATACAGTAACAGCTATTATTACTATTAAGTAGTATTTGATTTCTAAAATCTTATCACAAACCTCAGATACAGAATACCAACTCTATATTGGTACATTCATAGTTTTCAGTCCTATTAGAAAAAAAAAGCAACTTGAAATGGTAAGAGCAAATAGAAGAAACAGAAATTCTTAGCTTATGGATATGGCAAAGATCAGCAGTAAGACTTTACCAAACAGAGTTTACTGCTATTACTTGGGCCCCAGCTGACCAGGATCTGACACCACGAACCTTGTACGAATTCATTGGTGTTACAGATTCCTGAGTGAGACCTGCGCAGGGCACAAAGCCATCCAATGAATATTCTTACTCAAAATTAATTTTCTGGTCCCAAGCACTGTGTAGAACACCAAACCTGATGTGTCTGGCTGAAAATCCGATGGGAGTGAGGATTCTTTATGCCTTGCTATTTTGAACTCCCCACCAAAACCAGAGCTCTTCATGCTCTTATCCCCTAACTTACATCTAGAAGCCAGAAAAGAGATCAATCTCAGAGTATTCTTCTAGAAGCCTAGAGAAGAAGTTGCCTGACTGATGTTTCCCTAAACATTTCCCTTAGGCCTTCTCTTCAATTGAACCTTCCAAAAGAAACTGATCTCAGACATCGGTATAACTTGATAGAATGTCACTAACAATTAGTGAACATTAGTTGATATTTTTATATGGATGAAGCATTGCTGCTGTCACCATGTGCTTGACTTAATTAGAACAAAATGATAATTACGTTAATCAACAGTTCAATAGGAGAACATAAAACTTGTTCAGGTCTCACACCCATTTTACTGGACACAATAACTAGAGACCATTAAGGGCAATATCAAGACTAATTATAAGGCAATTTATGAGAAATAAGA
The DNA here is from genome assembly GCF_000327345.1 of Myotis davidii. Lineage (NCBI taxonomy): Eukaryota > Metazoa > Chordata > Mammalia > Chiroptera > Vespertilionidae > Myotis > Myotis davidii. Next base: position 6,594,034 of record NW_006292095.1, on the reverse strand, counting down.
AAAGGTATCCCTTTTGGTAGGCACATGGAACATTAATATTCTTATTAAGAGCTGACTCTTAAAAAAATAGTCAGAGAAAGATAAATATCACACAATCTTACTCACTTGTGGAATATAATGAACCACATAAATTGATGAACTAAAATAGACCCAGAGACATAGAAGCATCAAACAGACCATCCAACTTCAGAGGGGAGGCAGGGGAGCGGAGGTGGTAAGAGATCAACTGAAGGACTAGTATGCATGCATATAAGCATGACCCCTGGACACAGACAGTAAGAGGGTAAGGGCATGTGCTGAGGGGTGGGAACAGCCAGGGAGAGGTCAATGGGGGAAAAAGGAGACATATGTAATACTTTAAACAATAAGAAATTTAAATTAATAAAATAAAATCTGACTCTTTTAAATGTTGGGAAAAGACAGCACTTTATTCTGGCAGGCAGAAACCAACATGGCAGGCAGGTTGAATTTCAACCCTAGAAGTTCCCTCTTCAAAGTGTCTTTGTGCGATGAATAAGAAAGCTGGAATAGTTTGTATCTAAGCTAGTTTAAAATGCTAACACTCTTGGTTTATTATTGAAGAAACTGAGGCCAAGGGAAGTAAAATGATACACCAACTTCAAACAGCTAGTTAGTCATGCAGGGGCCTCAGGAAGCCAGTATGCAGATTTTTGGGACATGGCTCTTTCCACTGTATCATGAATAAGTCACTCACCCTATATCTTCCCAGGGGAGAGTCAAGACACATGGAACCACTAAAATTATACATCTATTCTAAGACATTTGTTATCTATTTGTTCTCATTCTCCTAAATTTATCTACCTGCCTTTTAGACTCTCTCCTACCATCTCTAGACTCCAGTGTAGTCATGAAGACTGAATAGTCAAGAAATATTTTCAGTATGACATAAATCCAGAGTACAGATTACTATTTAGGTTTTATGTAAGGTGATAAAATGTTTGGTTTCAATCTTCATCACATCTAGCAATTCTCAAATTTTCTTTTAATATGAGTACACTGAAATAACTTATATGGATACAGTAATAAAGTCAAATAAAATATTTAAAAGAGGTGAAATAAAGATATAAGAATTTTATAACAGAATTTGATAACTATGAAAATAAATATATCTAATAAAGAAAAAGAAATGGGGTCACATAAGTTCTTGCCCAAAATTGAGCTTACCTGCTTAATATTTATGATCTTCCACAACCTTCTTAGTCTCTATAAACCTGTTTCTTCAACTTTAAAATTCAGAAATAGCCCTACCTGGCTTGGCTCAGTGGATACAGCGTCAGCCTGCAGACTGAAGGGTCCCAGGTTAGATTCCGGCCAAGGGCACATGCCTGGGTTGTGGGCTTGATCCCCAATAGGGGGCACACAGGAGGCAGTTGACCAATGATTCTCTCTCATCACTGATATTTCTCTCTCTCTCCTTCTCCCTTCCTCTCTGAAATCAATAAAGAAATATGTTAAAAAATAAAAACAATAAAATGCAGAAATATTTAATCTTTTAATATTTAACTTATTGGGTTCTTGTAAAATTTGGTGAAAATGTAAGTTACCTAGCACATTGTATGTACTATTGAGTAGTAAGGTATATTGCAAAAATGGTTCCTCCCTTTTGTAGCCACGTCCTTTACAAGGTAATATTGTATCTCCTTCTAGTAAATCATGGAGTCTAATTCCCCACCTGGTAAATTGAGCCTTGGCCTGTGACTTGCTTTGGACTAATAGACATTTCACCAGTTTCAAGTCAAGGCCTCTACTTGCTTGCTTAAACCTTTGTGACCACATGTAAATATGTTGCAGCTAGCCTTCTGGAAGAAGAGAGAAGTGTAGCCCAGTCACCACCACTCTTCCATCTACTGCCCAGTAGCAGCACTGCCTAGCTGACATGATTTGATTGCTTAGGGAGCCTGACCAAGGCCAGAAGAATCACTAGATACAACAGCTTAAGTTTCTAACCCATAGGAATGTTAACTAAATAAATGCACGTTGGTTTAATCCATGATGTTCTGGGATTATCTATTATGCTACAATAACAAACGGATAAAAGTAGTATTTTTATCAGTGCTTAAATTATCAAGGACACGTCCTTGAGTTTAAGCAATTCCAGGCATCATAATTTTCTCTCCCACACACAAAGGAGATCTGCAGAATTTTCTTTTCCAAAGTACAAAAGCATCCTTTCACACCATTTTTAATTTGGCTCTCAAAGTACTGGTTTTGTCAAAAATGTTAGGAAGTAACTTCAGTAAATGATTACAGCAAAAAGCAGGTACAAATGATAGCAAAATAGAATGGAAGCTTATGCTGCTTCCTACAAAAATTGCTCTTTTTAAAAAGATCTTAAGAATGGTTTCAAGGAATTGGGGAATTGCTATAAAATGATTTGATGATAGTCTTCAGTTTTCAGGTAATAATTACATATTTATATTACCTCTCTAGCATGTGGACACAACA